>NC_086448.1:698204164-698561397 GCF_028390025.1 Pseudophryne corroboree | reverse complement strand
TAGTACCTGCCCAGGCGTCTCAAACACTGTCAGGGGCTGTAAAACGCCCATTTACCTCAGTCGGTCGACACAGACCCAGACACGGACACTGATTTCAGTGTCGACGGTGAAGAAACAAACGTATTTTCCTTTAGGGCCACACGTTAAGGGCAATGAAGGAGGTGTTACATATTTCTGATACTACAAGTACCACAAAAAAGGGTATTATGTGGGATGTGAAAAAACTACCTGTAGTTTTTCCTGAATCAGATAAATTAAATGAAGTGTGTGATGATGCGTGGGTTTCCCCCGATAGAAAATTATTGGCGGTATACCCTTTCCCGCCAGAAGTTAGGGCGCGTTGGGAAACACCCCTTAGGGTGGATAAGGCGCTCACATGCTTATCAGAACAAGTGGCGGTACCATCTACAGATAGGGCCGTACTTAAGGAGCCAGCTGATAGGAGGCTGGAAAATATCCTAAAAAGTATACACACACATGCTGGTGTTATACTGCGACCAGCGATCGCCTCAGCCTGGATGTGCAGAGCTGAGGTGGCTTGGTCGGATTCCCTGACTAAAAATATTGATACCCTTGACAGGGACAGTATTTTATTGACTATAGAGCATTTAAAGGATGCATTTCTATATATGCGAGATGCGCAGAGGGATATTTGCACTCTGGCATCAAGAGTAAATGCGATGTCCATATCTGCAAGAAGATATTTATGGACACGACAGTGGTCAGGTGATGCAGATTCCAAACGGCACAAAGATGTATTGCCGTATAAAGGGGAGGAGTTATTTGGGGTCGGTCCATGGGACCTGGTGGTCACGGCAACTGCTGGAAAATCCACCGTTTTTTACCCTAAGTCACATCTCTGCAGAAAAAGACACCGTCTTTTCAGCCTCAGTCCTTTCGTCCCTATAAGAGTCATATCTGCCCAGGGATAGAGGAAAGGGAAGAAGACTGCAGCAGGCAGCCCATTCCCAGGAACAGAAGCCCTCCAACGCTTCTACCAAGTTCTCAGCATGACGCTGGGACCGTACAGGACCCCTGGATCCTTCAAGTAGTATCCAAGGGGTACAGATTGGAATGTCGAGACGTTTCCCCCTCGCAGGTTCCTGTAGTCTGCTGTACCAATGTCTCCCTCCGACAGGGAGGCAGTATTGAAAACAATTCACAAGCTGTATTCCCAGCAGGTGATAATCAAAGTACCCCTCCTACAACAAGGAAAGGGGTATTATTCCACACTATATGGTGGTACTGAAGCCAGAAGGCTAGGTGAGACCTATTCTAAATCTGAAATATTTGAACACTTACAAAAGTTCAAATCCAGATGGAGTCACTCAGAGCAGTGATAGCGAACCGGGAAGAAGGGGACTATATGGTGTCCCGGGACATCAGGGATGCTTACCTCCATGTCCCAAAAAAATTTGCCTTTCTCACCGAGGGTACCTCAGGTTCGTGGTACAGAACTGTCACTATCAGTTTCAGACGATGCCGTTGGATTGTCCAAGGCACCCCGGGTCCTTACCAAGGTAATGACCGAAATGAGGATTCGTCTTCAAAGAAAATGGACGACTTCCTGATAAGAACAAGGTCCAGAGAACAGTTGGAGGTCGGAGTAGCACTATCTCAAGTAGTTCTACGACAACACGGGTGGATTCTAAATATTCCAAAACCGCAGTTGTTCCGACGACACGTCTGCTGGTCCTAGGGATGATCCTGGACACAGTCCAGAAAAAGGTGTTTCTCCCAGAGGAGAAAGCCAGGGAGTTATCCGAGCTAATCGGGATCCTCCTAAAACCAGGAAAAGTGTCAGTGCATCATTGCACAAGAGTCCTGGTAAAAATGGTGGCTTATTACGAAGCGATTCCATTCGGCAGATTTCACGCAAGAACTCTTCAGTGGGATCTGCTGGACAAATGGTCCGGATCGCATCTTCAGATGCATCAGCGGATAACCCTATATCCAAGGACAAGGGTGTCTCTCCTGTGGTGATTACAGAGTGCTCATCTTCTAGAGGGCCGCAGATTCGGCATTCAGGATTGGGTGCTGGTGACCACGGAGGCCAGCCTGAGAGGCTGGAGAGCAGTCACACAGGGAAAAAATTTCCAGGGAGTGTGATCAAGTCTGGAGAATTCTCTCCACATAAATATACTGGAGCTAAGAGCAAATTTATAATGCTCTAAACTTAGCAAGACCTCTGCTTCAAGGTCAGCCGGTATTGATCCAGTGGGATAACATCACGGCAGTCGCCCACGTAAACAGAAAGGGCGGCACAAGAAGCAGGAGGGCAGTGGCAAAACTGCAAGGATTTTTCGCTAGGCGGAAAATCATGTGATAGCACTGTCAGCAGTGTTCATTCCGGGAGTGGACGACTGGGAAGCAGACTTCCTCAGCAGGCACGACCTCCACCCGGGAGAGTGGGAACTTCATCGGGAAGTTTTCCGCATGATTGTGAACCGTTGGGAAAGACCAAAGGTGGACATGATGGCATCCCGCCCGAACAAAAAACGGGACAGGTATTGCGCCAGGTCACAAAACCTTCAGGCGATAGCTGTGGATGTCCTGGTAACACCGCGGGTGTAACAGTCGGTGTATGTGTTCCCTCCTCTGCTTCTCATAACCAAGGTATTGAGAATTATAAGACGTAGAGGAGTAAGAACTATACTCGTGGCTCCGGATTGGCCAAGAGGGACTTGGTACCCGGAATTTCAAGAGATGCTCACAGAGGACTAATGGCCTCGGGAGCTAAGAAGGGACTTGCTTCAGCAAGTACCATGTCTGTTCCAAGACTTACCGCGGCTGCGTTTGACGGCATGGCGGTTGAACGCCGGATCCTAAGGGAAAAGGCATTCCGGAAGAGGTCATACCTACCCTGGTCAAAGCCAGGAAGGAGGTGACCGCACAACGTTATCACCACATGTGGTGAAAATATGTTGCGTGGGTGAGGCCAGGAAGGCCCCACGAAGAAATTTCAACTAGGTCGATTTCTGCACTTCCTGCAAACAGGAGTGTCTATGAGCCTCAAATTGGGGTCCATTAAGGTTCAAGTTTCGGCCCTGTAGATTTTCTTCCAGAAAGAATTGGCTTCAGTTCCTGAAGTCCAGACATTTGTCAAGGGAGTATTGCATATACAGCCCCTTTTGTGCCTCCAGTGGCACCGTGGGATCTCAACGTAGTGTTGGGATTCCTCAAATCATATTGGTTTGAACCGCTCAAATCTGTGGATTTGAAATATCTCACATGGAAAGTGACCATGCTGTTGGCCCTGGCCTCGGCCAGGCGAGTGTTAGAATTGGCGGCTTTGTCTTACAAAAGCCCATATTTGATTTTCCATTCGGACAGGGCAGAACTGCGGACTCGTCCCCAGTTTCTTCCTAAGGTGGTGTCAGCGTTTCACCTGAAACAACCTATTGTGGTGCCTGCGGCTACTAGGGACTTGGAGGACTCCAAGTTGCTAGACGTTGTCAGGGCCCTGAAAATATATATATATATATATAATTCCAGGACGGCTGGAGTCAGAAAGTCTGACTTGCTGTTTATATTGTATGCACCCAAAAAGCTGGGTGCTCCTGCTTCTAAGCAGACTATTGCTCGTTGGATTTGTAGTACAATTCAGCTTGCACATTCTGTGGCAGGCCTGCCACAGCCAAAATCTGTAAATGCCCATTCCACAAGGAAGGTGGGCTCATCTTGGGCGGCTGCCCGAGGGGTCTCGGCTTTACAACTTTGCCGAGCAGCTACGTGGTCAGGGGGGAACACGTTTGTAAAATTCTACAAATTTGATACCCTGGCTGAGGAGGACCTGGAGTTCTCTCATTCGGTGCTGCAGAGTCATCCGCACTCTCCCGCCCGTTTGGGAGCTTTGGTATAATCCCCATGGTCCTGACGGAGTCCCCAGCATCCACTAGGACGTTAGAGAAAATAAGATTTTACTTACCGATAAATCTATTTCTCATAGTCCGTAGTGGATGCTGGGCGCCCATCCCAAGTGCGGATTGTCTGCATTACTTGTACATAGTTATTGTTACAAAAATCGGGTTATTATTGTTGTGAGCCATCTTTTTTTAGAGGCTACTTCTTTGTTATCATACTGTTAACTGGGTTCAGATCACAAGTTGTACGGTGTGATTGGTGTGGCTGGTATGAGTCTTACCCGGGATTCAAGATCCTTCCTTATTGTGTACGCTCGTCCGGGCACAGTACCTAACTGAGGCTTGGAGGAGGGTCATAGGGGGAGGAGCCAGTACACACCATGTGATCCTAAAAGCTTGCTTTTGTGCCCTGTCTCCTGCGGAGCCGCTATTCCCCATGGTCCTGACGGAGTCCCCAGCATCCACTACGGACTATGAGAAATAGATTTATCGGTAAGTAAAATCTTATTATTTAATATTTTAAGATTATTAACTATAGATGTTATTATAAGTATAAATAAAAACAAATTATTTTTAACATATATAATTACCGGCTCTGAATATATTGGACCATTAGCATGAACCCATGAGCGCTTGACTCTTTTTCTTTGTTGAATAAAAACCCCGCCCCTGCTGTGACAACGGTACCAGGACTATGAAACTGGCAAGGTGGATTTGAAAAATCGGCATGGAGGAACGTCTTGAAACTCCAGTTTGTATCCCTGGGATACTATTTGCAACACCCAGGGATCCAGGCCAGACAGAATCCAACCCTGGCTGAAGAGTTTTAGACATGCCCCCACCCGAGCGGCCTTCCGCAAGGGAGTTCCAGCGTCATGCTGAGGACTTGGCAGAAGTAGGGGTAGACTTCTGGTCTTGGGAACCAGGAGCTGCTGTGGGCTTTTTTCCCCTTCCCCTACTTGCAAAGAAGGGGGAACCTCTCATCTTTTTGTATTTATTGGGCCGAAAGGACTGCATTTGCGGGTGATAGGTATTTTTTGCCGGTGCAGGCACAGAGGGCAAAAATGTCGACTTACCTGCGGTGGCCGCCGAGACTAACGCATCTAGGCCAGCGCCAAATAAGGCCTCACCTTTATATGGGAGCGCCTCCATGTTTATTTTGGAATCTGCATCCGCTTTCCACTGGCGAACCCACAACGCCCGCCTAGCTGATACTTCCATGGTAGCGGCTTGTGTACTCAAGAGTCCAATATCCTTCATTGCTTCCAGCATGTAGGCGGCAGCGTCCTTGATATTCCCTAACCTAAGGAGTATCTCATCTTTATCAATCATGTCAATTTCTGATGACACGCTTTCTGACCATTTTTCAATAGCGCGACTCACCCATGCGCAGGCAATAGAGGGCCTGAGCAGTGTACCATGGGTAACATAAATGGATTTCAATGTTGTTTCCATTTTGCGGTCTGCCGGCTCTTTAGGAGAAGCCGTGCCAGGAGCAGGGAGAATCACCTTCTTTGTCAACCTGGAAAGTGCACTGTCTAACACAGGGGGTGACTCCCATTTTTTTCTGTCCTCAGCCGGGAAAGGGTAAGCTATGTGAATCCTCTTGGGAATACGACATTTTTTATCAGGATTCACCCACATCCCTTCAAGCAGAGCATTTAGCTCGTGTGAAGGAGGGAACGTGACTTTGGATTTCTTTTCCTTACATAAATAAGCCTTCTCCTGAGGTACAGGAGTGGTTTCTGTAACCTTCAAAACGTCCCTTATAGCCACAATCATATATTGTATACTTTTTGCCAATTTATGATCTATCTCTCTGGATTCACTATCGTCGACACAAGAATCAGAGTCCTTGTCGGTATCAGTGTTTACAACATTTGCAAATGGTCTCTTATGTGACCCAGAGGGGCCGCCCGCATAAGGAATAACAGCATCCTGAAAAATCACATCTTCCACATATTTTCTCCAGCATGCAGCCTTAGATTCAGACTTATCTAATGTTCGGTTAATCAGATGCATACTGTCACGTATCTCTTTCACCCATGTAGGCTCTTGGTGTGGCGGTAGCGCCACCACATTACAACTCTGTGTCCCTAAAATGGCTTCCTCCGGGGAGTGTGATGTTAGTGTATTAGAATGCTTAATATTTGTAGACACTCCCTTACTAACATGTGTAAGCCTGAATCTTCAATGATGGTCCCTGGGACCAGGGGGATTCTGGGAAGTGGGTGGTACAGTGTGCAGTGTGTCTGGAGTTGGTGATGGAATAAAATAGCACAGCAGTGAACTCACATGTCTCTGTGTCCTGATGACTGGATTTACAAACATATGAACAAAACAGGGAGGAACTCCCTGCCTCAGACATGCCTCACACATGTACAGCACACTCACAGACACACTGGGACTTATTTTGGGGACAGACCCACAGTAAAATCTGTCAGAGGGACATAGGATAGGAGCAGCCAGTTCACAATCCCAGTGTCAGTATTGCCTGTGAACACAGTATGCCCACAGCCCAACAGCGCTTTTAAATAGTAATACACACTATTAAATGCACCACCATTGCTTTGTGCCTCCCCCTTAAAAGCACCCTGTACTTGTCAGAAGTAGAGGAGAGGACCAGCGTGTTCTCTGCAGCCTGAGGAGAGAGAGAAAATGGCGCTGAGCAGTGTGCTGGCTGCCTGAGGAAGAAGCTCCGCCCCCTCAATGGAGCATCCTTACACTGAGTATACTTCCTAATATTTATACTGTCGGGGGTAGGGCTGTGCCAGCGGCATCTTATGCCCCCTTTTAGCCAGTTTGAGGTAGTTTTCTTGCTGCCCAGGGCGCCCTTCCCCCGCGCCCTGAACCCTGCAGTGCCTGTGTGTGTGGGCAGCAATGGCGCGCTGCACTACCGCCAGCCACGCCTCACCTCAGCCGTCACTTACTTGATTGAAGATCATTCTTCTCATACTCACCTGTCTTCTGACTTCTGGCTCTGCGAGGGGGGTGATGGCGTGCTGTGGGAGTGAGTATCTAGGCACAGCTAGCGTTCAGTTCCCTTCAGGAGCTAATGGTGTCCTGTCAGCCAGAAACAGAGCCATGAAACTCTTTAGGAAATTGGTTCTGCTTCTGCCCCCTCAGTCCCACGAAGCAGGGAGTCTGATGCCAGCAGATCTCTCTGAAAATAAAAAACCTAACATAAGTCTTTTCAGAGAAAATCAGTAGAGCTCCTCAGAGTGCATCCAGTCTGCCTGGGCACATTTCTAAAACTGAGGTCTGGAGGAGGGGCATAGAGGGAGGAGCCAGTTCACACCCAATGAAAAGTCTTTGGAGTGCCCATACCTCCTGTGGATCCCGTCTATACCCCATGGTCTTGATGTCGTCCCCAGCATCCTCTAGGACCTATGAGAAAATATAATATAAATGCATCAGATTCAGAATTAAATAAGCTAATGCACAACACTATATAATAATAATAATAATAATAATAATAATACAGCATTAGCTTCTAAATATTTTTCTATATACTATATTTGTGTTATTTGATACAATTGTATAAGGTGGGTTTTTTTTGCCTAATTAATTAGTAACACAGAAATGTATTAAAATATGACTTCCTTTGGATATTATACATGCTGCCAACTCATACACACTTTCAGACAGTAAATTAACTAACACCTTGTGAATTAGGGAAAAATACACAATAAATGGAGCTTTCCAAAATCATTTGCCAAGCAGTTTCCTCTGCACAGCTAAACGCCCTGTATGTAAGAGCAAGATGGGATGTTTCCTAAAGACAGCAACCAGCTAGAGAAAATACCAGTCAATCTATGCCAGATATGCAAATTTTCAAGGCCAAAAAAACAATTTTCATAAAATTGTTTCCTACCTTAAATATGACCTAAAGTATGTAGCTCTGAACTTCTACTAATCCCTAATAAAGTGGCATTACAGGAAAAGTTTATTGTTCAGGTGCCAGATCACAAGCACAATTAAATCCTATTTCAGAAGTATGCTTTGATTATAAATTAATATATCATCACAGGCTGAATGAAAAGTTAAACCACATAGGCATGGGCTTAGAGTACTTTATTATACTGTAAAATCAGACAGCCTAGCCTCAGAAAGGAAACTCTGGGGGTCATTCCGAGTTGTTCGCTCGTTATTTTTTTTCGCTACGGAGTGATTAGTCGCAAACTGCGCATGCGCAATGTTCGCAGCGCGCCTGCGCCAAGTAAATTAGCACAAAAGTTTGGTATTTTACTCTCGGCCTAACGAGGATTTTTCATCGTTCTGGTGATCGGAGTGTGATTGACAGGAAGTGGGTGTTTCTGGGCGGATACTTGCCGTTTTATGGGAGTGTGCAGAAAAACGTTGGCATTTCTGGGAAAAACGCGGGAGTGTCTGAAGAAACGGGGGAGTGTCTGGGCAAACGCTGGGTGTGTTTGTGACGTCAAACCAGGAACGAAACTGACTGAACTGATCGCAGTGTAGGAGTAAGTCTGGAGCTACTCAGAAACTGCTAAGAAATTTCTAATCGCAATTCAGCTAATCTTTCGTTCGCAATTCTGCTAAGCTAAGATACACTCCCAGAGGGCGGTGGCTTAGCGTGCTAAGCGTGCTAAAAGCAGCTAGCGAGCGAACAACTCGGAATGAGGGCCTCTGTCTTTATCTTGCTGTGAGTTTTTATGCATGTGTGGTGTATAAGATAAATGAAAGGAGATTGGTTTGTGAATTTCTAGGAACTTATACCATATGTTGGATTGTGCAATTTTCATAAAGTAAAGTAAGTGAATAATTAGACTTTGCAGGAGTCCATGGTTACTCTGAGCTGCTTCTTTTGACCAAAATTACAAATAAAGCCAATGTTTAGAGAAACTGAATCAGTGATAGAATGTTTTTTATATACTCCCAGTTTTGGGGGGTTTTTGATGATGTCCCAGCACTGAGAGCTGACTGCTGACATGAAAGCACAGCAGCCAGCAGCTTTTGTACCAGAGAAGATGTCACTGCTATACCCAGGGCTGCCATCATACATTGTGGGGGCCCAGGACTGGCAAATAGGCAGGACCCCCCTGTCATGATTCCCATAGGGGGAAGGATGAAGCGAGAGCAAGAGTGAGAGAATAAAGGGAAGGAATAGAGGAACATAGTAGAGAGAAACAGAAGGAATAGGAGAGAGAGAGAGAGAGGACAAGGGGAGTTTTTTTTCCACTCTATTACTGGTAGGAGCCAGGCTGGGCCCCCTTCTCTGTCTGGGCCTGGGACTCCAGTACCCGCAGTCCCCCCCTGATGGTGGCCCTGGCTACACCATGCAGTGATGACCTGGGTATGTTATGATGGTCTATAATGTCACAGGCCAGCGTAACACTGCCAGTCTGACAGAATAGCAGAAGATGCCCCGTGCCCAACACGAAGTAAGCACATGAAGGGAGGGATCCTACAACATCAAGGAAGCTTCCATTGTGTGTGGTTGTATTTGTAAGCACCCTTAAACTATATATTCCCATTGTATTTATAATATTAGTAATATAAATTGTCCGACCTGGCATTGTTTCTAGAGATGAGCGGGTTCGGTTCCTCGGAATCCGAACCTGCCCGAACTTCAGCTTTTTTTACACGGATCCGAGCGACTCGGATCTTCCCGCCTTGCTCGGTTAACCCGAGCGCGCCCGAACGTCATCATGACACTGTCGGATTCTCGCGAGGCTCGGATTCTATCGCGAGACTCGGATTCTATATAAGGAGCCGCGCGTCGCCGCCATTTTCACACGTGCATTGAGATTGATAGGGAGAGGACGTGGCTGGCGTCCTCTCCATTTAGATTAGAAGAGAGAGAGTGAGATTGAGACAGAGACACTTGATTTACTGGAGCTTAGGAGTACTAGAGAGTGCAGAGTTTACTAGTGACTGACCACTGACCAGTGACCACCAGTGCAGTTTTATTTAATATAATCCGTTCTCTGCCTGAAAAAAACGATACACAGTGACTCAGTCACATACCATATCTGTGTGCTCAGCCCAGTGTGCTGCATCATCTATGTATAATATCTGACTGTGCTCACACAGCTTAATTGTGGGGGAGACTGGGGAGCAGTTATATAGGTTATAGCAGGAGCCAGGAGTACATATTATTAAAATTAAACAGTGCACACTTTTGCTGCAGGAGTGCCACTGCCAGTGTGACTGACCAGTGACCTGACCACACTGACCACCAGTATAGTATACTATATTGTGATTGCCTGAAAAAGTTAAACACTCGTCGTGTGACTTGTGTGGTGTGTTTTTTTTTATTCTATAAAAAACTCATTCTGCTGACAGACAGTGTCCAGCAGGTCCGTCATTATATAATATATACCTGTCCGGCTGCAGTAGTGATATATATATATTTTTTATATCATTATTTATCATCCAGTCGCAGCAGACACAGTACGGTAGTTCACGGCTGTAGCTACCTCTGTGTCGGCACTCGGCAGTCCATCCATAATTGTATACCACCTACCCGTGGTTTTTTTTTCTTTCTTCTTTATACATACTACATCTCATTATCATCCAGTCTATATTAGCAGCAGACACAGTACAGTACGGTAGTCCATGGCTGTAGCTACCTCTGTGTCGGCACTCGGCAGTCCGTCCATAATTGTATACCACCTACCCGTGGTTTTTTTTTCTTTCTTCTTTATACATACATACTACATCTCATTATCAACCAGTCTATATTAGCAGCAGACACAGTACAGTACGGTAGTCCACGGCTGTAGCTACCTCTGTGTCGGCACTCGGCAGTCCATCCATAATTGTATACCACCTACCCGTGGTTTTTTTTTCTTTCTTCTTTATACATACTACATCTCATTATCATCCAGTCTATATTAGCAGCAGACACAGTACAGTACGGTAGTCCACGGCTGTAGCTACCTCTGTGTCGGCACTCGGCAGTCCATCCATAATTGTATACCACCTACCCGTGGTTTTTTTTTCTTTCTTCTTTATACATACTACATCTCATTATCATCCAGTCTATATTAGCAGCAGACACAGTACAGTACGGTAGTCCACGGCTGTAGCTACCTCTGTGTCGGCACTCGGCAGTCCGTCCATAATTGTATACCACCTACCCGTGGTTTTTTTTTCTTTCTTCTTTATACATACATACTACATCTCATTATCATCCAGTCTATATTAGCAGCAGACACAGTACAGTACGGTAGTCCACGGCTGTAGCTACCTCTGTGTCGGCACTCGGCAGTCCGTCCATAATTGTATACCACCTACCCGTGGTTTTTTTTTCTTTCTTCTTTATACATACATACTACATCTCATTATCAACCAGTCTATATTAGCAGCAGACACAGTACAGTACGGTAGTCCACGGCTGTAGCTACCTCTGTGTCGGCACTCGGCAGTCCATCCATAATTGTATACCACCTACCCGTGGTTTTTTTTTCTTTCTTCTTTATACATACTACATCTCATTATCATCCAGTCTATATTAGCAGCAGACACAGTAAAGTACGGTAGTCCACGGCTGTAGCTACCTCTGTGTCGGCACTCGGCAGTCCGTCCATAATTGTATACCACCTACCCGTGTTTTTTTTTTCTTTCTTCTTTATACATACTACATCTCATTATCATCCAGTCTATATTAGCAGCAGACACAGTACAGTACGGTAGTCCACGGCTGTAGCTACCTCTGTGTCGGCACTCGGCAGTCCATCCATAATTGTATACCACCTACCCGTGGTTTTTTTTTCTTTCTTCTTTATACATACTACATCTCATTATCATCCAGTCTATATTAGCAGCAGACACAGTACAGTATGGTAGTCCACGGCTGTAGCTACCTCTGTGTCGGCACTCGGCAGTCCGTCCATAATTGTATACCACCTACCCGTGGTTTTTTTTTCTTTCTTCTTTATACATACATACTACATCTCATTATCATCCAGTCTATATTAGCAGCAGACACAGTACAGTACGGTAGTCCACGGCTGTAGCTACCTCTGTGTCGGCACTCGGCAGTCCGTCCATAATTGTATACCACCTACCCATGGTTTTTTTTTCTTTCTTCTTTATACATACTACATCTCATTATCATCCAGTCTATATTAGCAGCAGACACAGTACAGTACGGTAGTCCACGGCTGTAGCTACCTCTGTGTCGGCACTCGGCAGTCCGTCCATAATTGTATACCACCTACCCGTGGTTTTTTTTTCTTTCTTCTTTATACATACATACTACATCTCATTATCAACCAGTCTATATTAGCAGCAGACACAGTACAGTACGGTAGTCCACGGCTGTAGCTACCTCTGTGTCGGCACTCGGCAGTCCATCCATAATTGTATACTAGTATCCATCCATCTCCATTGTTTACCTGAGGTGCCTTTTAGTTGTGCCTATTAAAATATGGAGAACAAAAATGTTGAGGTTCCAAAATTAGGGAAAGATCAAGATCCACTTCCACCTCGTGCTGAAGCTGCTGCCACTAGTCATGGCCGAGACGATGAAATGCCAGCAACGTCGTCTGCCAAGGCCGATGCCCAATGTCATAGTACAGAGCATGTCAAATCCAAAACACCAAATATCAGTAAAAAAAGGACTCCAAAACCTAAAATAAAATTGTCGGAGGAGAAGCGTAAACTTGCCAATATGCCATTTACCACACGGAGTGGCAAGGAACGGCTGAGGCCCTGGCCTATGTTCATGGCTAGTGGTTCAGCTTCACATGAGGATGGAAGCACTCAGCCTCTTGCTAGAAAAATGAAAAGACTCAAGCTGGAAAAGCACAGCAAAGAACTGTGCGTTCTTCGAAATCCCAAATCCACAAGGAGAGTCCAATTGTGTCGGTTGCGATGCCTGACCTTCCCAACACTGGACGTGAAGAGCATGCGCCTTCCACCATTTGCACGCCCCCTGCAAGTGCTGGAAGGAGCACCCGCAGTCCAGTTCCTGATAGTCAGATTGAAGATGTCAGTGTTGAAGTACACCAGGATGAGGAGGATATGGGTGTTGCTGGCGCTGGAGAGGAAATTGACCAGGAGGATTCTGATGGTGAGGTGGTTTGTTTAAGTCAGGCACCCGGGGAGACACCTGTTGTCCGTGGGAGGAATATGGCCGTTGACATGCCTGGTGAAAATACCAAAAAAATCAGCTCTTCGGTGTGGAAGTATTTCACCAGAAATGCGGACAACATTTGTCAAGCCGTGTGTTCCCTTTGTCAAGCTGTAATAAGTAGGGGTAAGGACGTTAACCACCTCGGAACATCCTCCCTTATACGTCACCTGCAGCGCATTCATAATAAGTCAGTGACAAGTTCAAAAACTTTGGCCGACAGCGGAAGCAGTCCACTGACCAGTAAATCCCTTCCTCTTGTAACCAAGCTCACGCAAACCACCCCACCAACTCCCTCAGTGTCAATTTTCTCCTTCCCCAGGAATGCCAATAGTCCTGCAGGCCATGTCACTGGCAATTCTGATGATTCCTCTCCTGCCTGGGATTCCTCCGATGCATCCTTACGTGTAACGCCTACTGCTGCTGGCGCTGCTGTTGTTGCTGCTGGGAGTCGATGGTCACCCCAGAGGGGAAGTCGTAAGACCACTTTTACTACTTCCACCAAGCAATTGACTGTCCAACAGTCCTTTGCGAGGAAGATGAAATATCACAGCAGTCATCCTGCTGCAAAGCGGATAACTGAGGCCTTGACAACTATGTTGGTGTTAGACGTGCGTCCGGTATCCGCCGTTAGTTCACAGGGAACTAGACAATTTATTGAGGCAGTGTGCCCCCGTTACCAAATACCATCTAGGTTCCACTTCTCTAGGCAGGCGATACCGAGAATGTACACGGACGTCAGAAAAAGACTCACCAGTGTCCTAAAAAATGCAGTTGTACCCAATGTCCACTTAACCACGGACATGTGGACAAGTGGAGCAGGGCAGGGTCAGGACTATATGACTGTGACAGCCCACTGGGTAGATGTATGGACTCCCGCCGCAAGAACAGCAGCGGCGGCACCAGTAGCAGCATCTCGCAAACGCCAACTCTTTCCTAGGCAGGCTACGCTTTGTATCACCGCTTTCCAGAATACGCACACAGCTGAAAACCTCTTACGGCAACTGAGGAAGATCATCGCGGAATGGCTTACCCCAATTGGACTCTCCTGTGGATTTGTGGCATCGGACAACGCCAGCAATATTGTGTGTGCATTAAATCTGGGCAAATTCCAGCACGTCCCATGTTTTGCACATACCTTGAATTTGGTGGTGCAGAATTTTTTTAAAAACGACAGGGGCGTGCAAGAGATGCTGTCGGTGGCCAGAAGAATTGCGGGACACTTTCGGCGTACAGGCACCACGTACAGAAGACTGGAGCACCACCAAAAACTACTGAACCTGCCCTGCCATCATCTGAAGCAAGAAGTGGTAACGAGGTGGAATTCAACCCTCTATATGCTTCAGAGGTTGGAGGAGCAGCAAAAGGCCATTCAAGCCTATACAATTGAGCACGATATAGGAGGTGGAATGCACCTGTCTCAAGCGCAGTGGAGAATGATTTCAACGTTGTGAAAGGTTCTGATGCCCTTTGAACTTGCCACACGTGAAGTCAGTTCAGACACTGCCAGCCTGAGTCAGGTCATTCCCCTCATCAGGCTTTTGCAGAAGAAGCTGGAGACATTGAAGGAGGAGCTAACACGGAGCGATTCCGCTAGGCATGTGGGACTTGTGGATGGAGCCCTTAATTCGCTTAACAAGGATTCACGGGTGGTCAATCTGTTGAAATCAGAGCACTACATTTTGGCCACCATGCTCGATCCTAGATTTAAAGCCTACCTTGGATCTCTCTTTCCGGCAGACACAAGTCTGCTGGGGTTGAAAGACCTGCTGGTGAGAAAATTGTCAAGTCAAGCGGAACGCGACCTGTCAACATCTCCTCCTTCACATTCTCCCGCAACTGGGGGTGCGAGGAAAAGGCTCAGAATTCCGAGCCCACCCGCTGGCGGTGATGCAGGGCAGTCTGGAGCGACTGCTGATGCTGACATCTGGTCCGGACTGAAGGACCTGACAACGATTACGGACATGTCGTCTACTGTCACTGCATATGATTCTCTCACCATTGAAAGAATGGTGGAGGATTATATGAGTGACCGCATCCAAGTAGGCACGTCACACAGTCCGTACTTATACTGGCAGGAAAAAGAGGCAATTTGGAGGCCCTTGCACAAACTGGCTTTATTCTACCTAAGTTGCCCTCCCACAAGTGTGTACTCCGAAAGAGTGTTTAGTGCCGCCGCTCACCTTGTCAGCAATCGGCGTACGAGGTTACATCCAGAAAATGTGGAGAAGATGATGTTCATTAAAATGAATTATAATCAATTCCTCCGCGGAGACATTGACCAGCAGCAATTGCCTCCACAAAGTACACAGGGAGCTGAGATGGTGGATTCCAGTGGGGACGAATTGATAATCTGTGAGGAGGGGGATGTACACGGTGATATATCGGAGGATGATGATGAGGTGGACATCTTGCCTCTGTAGAGCCAGTTTGTGCAAGGAGAGATTAATTGCTTCTTTTTTGGGGGGGGTCCAAACCAACCCGTCATATCAGTCACAGTCGTGTGGCAGACCCTGTCACTGAAATGATGGGTTGGTTAAAGTGTGCATGTCCTGTTTTGTTTATACAACAAAAGGGTGGGTGGGAGGGCCCAAGGACAATTCCATCTTGCACCTCTTTTTTCTTTTATTTTTCTTTGCGTCATGTGCTGTTTGGGGAGGGTTTTTTGGAAGGGCCATCCTGCGTGACACTGCAGTGCCACTCCTAGATGGGCCCGGTGTTTGTGTCGGCCACTAGGGTCGCTTATCTTACTCACACAGTCAGCTACCTCATTGCGCCTCTTTTTTTCTTTGCGTCATGTGCTGTTTGGGGAGGGTTTTTTGGAAGGGCCATCCTGCGTGACACTGCAGTGACACTCCTAGATGGGCCCGGTGTTTGTGTCGGCCACTAGGGTCGCTTATCTTACACAGTCAGCTACCTCATTGCGCCTCTTTTTTTTCTTTGCGTCATGTGCTGTTTGGGGAGGGTTTTTTGGAAGGGACATCCTGCGTGACACTGCAGTGCCACTCCTAGATGGGCCCGGTGTTTGTGTCGGCCACTAGGGTCGCTTATCTTACTCACACAGTCAGCTACCTCATTGCGCCTCTTTTTTTCTTTGCGTCATGTGCTGTTTGGGGAGGGTTTTTTGGAAGGGCCATCCTGCGTGACACTGCAGTGCCACTCCTAGATGGGCCCGGTGTTTGTGTCGGCCACTAGGGTCGCTAATCTTACTCACACAGCTACCTCATTGCGCCTCTTTTTTTCTTTGCGTCATGTGCTGTTTGGGGAGGGTTTTTTGGAAGGGCCATCCTGCGTGACACTGCAGTGCCACTCCTAGATGGGCCCGGTGTTTGTGTCGGCCACTAGGGTCGCTTATCTTACTCACACAGTCAGCTACCTCATTGCGCCTCTTTTTTTCTTTGCATCATGTGCTGTTTGGGGAGGGTTTTTTGGAAGGGACATCCTGCGTGACACTGCAGTGCCACTCCTAGATGGGCCCGGTGTTTGTGTCGGCCACTAGGGTCGCTAATCTTACTCACACAGCTACCTCATTGCGCCTCTTTTTTTCTTTGCGTCATGTGCTGTTTGGGGAGGGTTTTTTGGAAGGGACATCCTGCGTGATACTGCAGTGCCACTCCTAGATGGGCCCGGTGTTTGTGTCGGCCACTAGGGTCGCTTATCTTACTCACACAGCGACCTCGGTGCAAATTTTAGGACTAAAAATAATATTGTGAGGTGTGAGGTATTCAGAATAGACTGAAAATGAGTGGAAATTATGGTTTTTGAGGTTAATAATACTTTGGGATCAAAATGACCCCCAAATTCTATGATTTAAGCTGTTTTTTAGGGTTTTTTGAAAAAAACACCCGAATCCAAAACACACCCGAATCCGACAAAAAAAATTCGGTGAGGTTTTGCCAAAACGCGGTCGAACCCAAAACACGGCCGCGGAACCGAACCCAAAACCAAAACACAAAACCCGAAAAATTTCAGGCGCTCATCTCTAATTCACATTTGGTGTATTCTTTATATTATCAGTGTCAGTGACTTCTATGAGTCAAGTACTAATACTTTTGCCCTATTACCCAGTGAGACATCAAGCCAATGTCATAATAAATTACCAAGTTTGGCACAGTACTAGCATAGAGGCATTTGTTTAGCAAGCAGTGCACAGGACTCTGGATATATATTATTGGAGCTTAAATTAAATAAATGATGCTTATATGTCATCCTAAGGTTCAGTTATGTGGTGAGGTACAGGATTTGCTTGTCCACATAGTGTATGATTGGCATCCACTGTCCACAGCACTGGTTTTGCCTATTACATTTACCATAAATAATTTTAATTGATCCTCTATCACCAACCCAGGTCACCCCTGCAAGTGCCCAGAGACACCCAGTTTGGGAACCACTGGTCTAGCCTATTATATCCACAACTTCAAGTAAGTATTATTTCCATGCATGTGCTGTAAAATCATATCAATAATATGCATTTACGATTTTTACATGTTGCTCTGACACTGTAGCAGCACTAGCTAAAGTGATTTTGATATGATTTTGGACCATTATGTAGGTCACTGGACTTCATTAAAACTCTATAAGGTCTGTGTACAGATAATCTGAGTCAGTCTGTCATGGAGTGCTGAGTGACTCATTCCTGCAAAGTGCCTGTATTCTCTCTGGGATTGGCAGCAGTGGGCCACAACACTTTTTGGGGAGTACCTCTTGTCATCTGTCTGTCGCCCCTCCCCACTAGATTGTCAGCTCTTCAGAGCAGGGCCCTCTTTCCTCTTGTTATCTAAGCCCTCGTCTCGACACATTTCACTCGCAGCTCTCCCCTACTCAAAGACCATCTTTACCCTGCAAGTAAAGGCTCATCTCCATCTATGGCCACCAGCCTCTAGTAGTACGATGATCAATCCCTCAGTACTTACATCTTAGCTGTATTATGTCTTGAGAATGTGTGGTGCTCTATGTTACCTGTACTCTATTTTTGTTATTTATTTACTGTAATGCTATGTTTTGTCTCCCTGTACTGTCCTTTGTACGGCGCTGCGAAACACATGTGGCGCCTTATAAATAAAATGTAATAATAATAATAAAACCATGTTTACCAGAAACTGCTGTAGTTATCACTTACTACTAAAGCCACTTGGGCAAGCCAGCCACACTAACTGTGAGTGTAAACTTCCTTTGTCTGTCACTCTCCTCATGAGTTTATATCTTCATCCTAGGTATCCCTTACTCCCTATATGCTCTCCTTTGTGTCTGATCATCTGAATCTTTCTCTCATTTGCTTACCCCTACACCGCTCACTCCCTGTGCCTCACTCCCCATCTCACCCCCTGCACCTCTCACTCCCTCCCCATCTCACCCCCTGTTCCTCCCACTCCCTCCCCATCTCACCCCCTGCACCTCTCACTCCCTCCCCATCTCACCCCCTGCACCTCTCACTCCCTCCCCATCTCACCCCCTGTTCCTCCCACTCCCTCCCCATCTCACCCCCTGCACCTCTCACTCCTTCCCCATCTCACTCCCTGCACCTCTCACTCCCTCCCCACCTCACTTACTGTTTCTCTCACTCCCCCATCTCACCCCCTGCACCTCTCACTCCCTCCCCACCTCACTCTCTGTTCCTCTCACTCCCCCATCTCACCCCCTGCACCTCTCACTTCCTCCCCATCTCACCCCCTGCACCTCTCACTCCCTCCCCATCTCACCCCCTGTACCTCTCACTCCCTCCCCATCTCACCCCCTGCACCTCTCACTCCCTCCCCATCTCACCCCCTGTTCCTCTCACTCCCTCGTCATCTCACCCCCTGCACCTCTCACTCCCTCCCCATCTCACCCCCTGCATCTCTCACTCCCTCCCCATCTCACCCCCTGTTCCTCTCACTCCCTGCCCATCTCACCCCCTGCATCTCTCACTCCCTCCCCATCTCACCCCCTGTTCCTCTCACTCCCCCATCTCACCCCCTGTTCCTCTCACTCCCCCATCTCACCCCCTGTTCCTCTCACTACATAGATTCTCCTACAATAGGGGGACACTATCTGTTAAAACGTTGGACTGTTTTCATTATATTAACACAGTTTATAAAACATATTACTCAATTGTTACAAAAGGATGCATTTAATTTGCCAGGTGTTGGGATCCCAGTGGTCAGGATACCAACGCCAGAATTCCGACAGCGACAATGCCACCACCCGGAATCCCGGCAAAATAGGACTATTCCCACTCGTGTGCATGACACCTATAGAGTGGGAATAGATCCTGTGGCGAGCACAGTGAGCCACCGAGCCCGCAGCGTGGTGAGTGCATCAAGCCCACAAGGGGACTCTTTGTGCTTGCCTCGCTACCGGCATTCTGGTGGGCGGGATGCCGCCGTTGGGATACAGACAGCCGGCATCCCGCCCACCGGTAAATCATACTGATTCCATTACAAATAGCCTACCATTTAGGTGGTTATTAATTCATGGTTATAAGTTCAAACTACAGTATGTTACAGTATGTGTGTTACTATGACAGCAAATTGAATTATTACTGATGACTTTTAGGACCCATTCTTTTAACACTTGTGAGTATTTGTAGTTTTGTATTGCAATGTCATCTTGACAAAGGATCTGAGTTAGTGATAAGCAACTTTATACTCTTTGGGGCCTCACTTGGCGGTCTTTAGCTTTCTGAATTATGATAGCGTCACCTGGGGAGCTCATTCCAAACATAAGCAGTTAAGCAGAATTCACACCACATGTTTTAGGAATAAAATTCCATTAGAATAATGTTTACATTCTCTTGGGAAGACTTTAAAATGTAAAGAGCATTAACACCTCCGTTTGCCATCAACATGTATCTAACTGTAAACTACTGAAGTAAGGGGGTCATTCCGACCCGATCGCTCGCTGCAGTTTATCGCAGTGCAGCGATCGGGTATGAATCGCGCATGCGCTGGTGCCGCAGTGCGCCGGCGCATGCCGGACGGTTGAAGGACGTTGTTTCCCTGCGATCGCCCCTGCCTGATTGACAGGTAGAGGCGGTCGCTGGGCGGGAGAGGGCGGCATGGCGGCATTGGCCGCCATTATGGTGGCGCGGTCCGGCCAACACAGGCGTGGCCGGACCATGTGGGAGGCGGGCCGCAGCCGCTGCGGGCCGGGGAGCAACAAGTAGCTCCCGGCCAGCACGCTAAAGCTGCGCTGGCCGGGAGCTACTCCTAAAGTGCAAAAGCATCGCCTCTGTGCGATGCATTTGCACTTCTGCGGGGGATGCCGGCACGGACATGCGGGGCGGGATAGACCTGTGCTGGGCGTTCCCCCGCATGTCTATGGTCATGATGGTAGCCCTGCAAAATCTTGCAGGGCTACGATCCACTCGGAATGATCCCCTAAATACAGTGCATGAAATAACTGAAATATTTACACTTAGGGGCCTATTTATTAACATTATTTTTACTAAAATATTGTGAAAAAGGGTGTTTTCACACCCTTTTCACATTATTTTAGTATCACCTGAATGTATTAAAGGGCATTTGGGGCAGTTTTCATGAAAAATTGCTCCAAACCCTTTAATTAACTTTTTTTTAGTAAGCCATATCATATTTCCTATACTTATAATGGGAATGCGATCTGACCAGTGTGCCCTGTGATAATCTCGCCAGCTCAGGCTGGCGAGTTCATAGGGCAGCATTGCGATAAGCACCCTTTTGCCCAGCTTACTCTGCCCCTGCCAGAGTAAGCTGAGCGGGACCAGGCTCCAGTGATCAGCTCTGTGTGTCCGATCACAGTGTAAAAAAAAAGCTGATCACGGTGTAATTAAAAAAAAAAAAGTTTAAAAGAAAAAACACATACTCACCTGTCCAGGGAGCCGGTGTCCGCTGCTCCGGTGATCGTTGCCGGGCGCCGGGTCCCCCATATGCTGCAATGTGACCCTGGTGCAGTAAAGTGAAGCTGCAAAATGGCAGCGCACTTTACAGCACTGGGGGTCACAGCGCAGGAGAAGGGCCTGGCGCCCGGCAGCCTCCTGAAGCAGCGCAGACCGGCTCCCTGGTCAGGTGAGTATATTATCCTGCTGAGGGGGTCCACGGCGTGTGGGGGTAGTCGTGACAGGGGGGTCAACCAGGCGGCATCGCTAGAGGTGAAGTCGGCGGGGGCGGCGCATGCGCAGCAGGACATTGAGGTATTTTTTTACTAAAAATACCCCGATGATGCAGCGATGAGGCATCGCAGGGACAGACCTTGACCGCAAGCTCTGTTCCTGCATGCGATAATTGATACATCCCTGCAATGTAATCAATTATCGCAGTGCGAATTTGGGCGATTTTATCACCTATCATCCGCATCCTGGATGCGGATGGTGATAAATAGGCCCCTTAGTTATGTGCACAATGATCTTTTAATTATATTACACTTATCTCCTATATAATAGTCCAGATCTGTCACTCTGTGACTGTGTGGATAACGCTGGGCGTAGCTAGGAGCTCTCATTGGGTTAGCAGCAGGTCTATCACACCCAGTCCACAGCTGATTGGGCGAGACCTCCCACACAGGTTACATCCAATGGGAGGCTCTGCCCTTTGGCTGCTGTGTGTTCCCAGAGCAGGATTAACAATGGGGCTGATGGAGCTGCAGCTGCAATTACACACCCCAAAATAGGCCAATGAATCTGCAGCAACATACCCTCCAACAATTTACACATAAAAATTGGTACAAAGTTGAAAAGGGGTGTGGCCATGCCCCTTTTCCTATACTTTCAATGGAAGTTTGGAGAGCCAAAAAACGGTACAGACCATAATAAAAAAATGTACTGTACCTGCCAAAAAGGTACAGTTGGAGGGTATGCCACTACATCTGCAGCAAGTCTCCGCGCTGTAGATAGGGAAAGAAAAAAAACCTTTTACTGCAGTGTAGTATGTCCTGCTGCCAATCCGCCTGCCCCCTCCGGCATCAACAATCCCCACTCCCTAGCCACGGCACAGGTGGAACAAAAGCTGCTGCAGCCACCGGCATAGATGTGTATGAAAGCGCAGCAGTGGAAGGCTTTCATAGCCCTCCCCGCACTGCAAACTCTCTGAGCCGCAGAGCCTCCTCTGCACGTGATGTCACAGAAGTGCCTCCCCGCCACAGCCATGCCCAGATCCCCAGAGGCCCTGACTCTGCAACACAGCACCTGGGCTGCCAGCCTGGAAGCCCTGAGATGGCTAATGTAACGGATAGAGTGGATGATATCGCGGAGGGTAATGTCTGGACGCTGAATCAATGTAAAAGGAGACAGTGCTGTGCAGTGCAATGGGTGTGCTGACACTGCACAACACTCTCACCTTTTACATTGATTCAGCGAGTCAGTCAGTTCTGCCAGCCAGTCACTATTGTTAGCGCCGGTGTCCCAAAGTGCCGCATTACAGGGAAGTAGACGCACTAAATAAACTACACCTCCCAGCAGCACTTAGCGCCAAAGCATTCCGGCGCTAAGGCCTGCTAGGAGCTGTAGTTTATTGAGTGCATCTTCTTCCCTGTAATGCGGCACATTGGGACACCGGCGCTAACAATAGTGACTTGCTGTTTGGCTGCTGTGCAAGTCCCCAGTAGAGCCACTGCCAAAGGGAGGACAACAGCTTAGCTACTTACAGGAGGAGAAACAGGAGAAGCATTACCTGCCCCTCCCCCACTCGCAATACCTACGGGCCCCATCCGCGGCACCCACACACACCCCCTCCACCACCCGCGGTGGCACTGGACCCCCTCCTCCACCCACAGAACCCCCACACCTGCCCCACCCGTAGCACCCCCCCAACCGCTCCTCCCCCACCTGCGGTTGCTCCGGACCCCTCCCGCAGCACCCACACACACTCCCCTCCGCCACCTGGGGCACCACCGCACCAGCCCCTCCCCCACCTGCAGCACCTCCGCAACGGCACCCCCCTCACCCGTGGCACCCCCGTCCATGTCTCCCCCGCACCCGCCACTCCACCAACCCCTGCGCTGTTCACGCCATTGCAAGGGGCTACGACCCCTTAACCATCGCACGCCCTTTGTCCGTGCAATATTTAACCACTCACACAATTATGATTGGAGGTAATACTCCATACAGTACAAATATTGCATGCCACAAGGGCGTGCAAGGGTTAAGGGGGCGTAGCCCTTACAACGGTGTGAAGAGCGCCCGTAGGGCGCAATGAATCACCTAGTTCTCAGTAATAAGTGAAAGCAATACATTTAATCAATGTAAGAGATGTCTTGCTGTAATAACAGGGCTTAAAGTGGTCCTGGAGAGATGAGAGAACTCACCTCCCCCACGACTCCTCCCACTTAGTGTGTGCCGCAGAAAGGAGTGTGGCCTCACAAGGAAGGGGTGTGGCCACACAAAAGTACCCCCAATTTAAAATAATGCCTCACAGTAGCACAATCTTATTCACATTGCCCGCCCCACATACTAGTGCCCTTTACACACACAATGCCTACAGTAGCAGAGCCACTCACACACAGAATACCCACATCTAATTTTAGATTTGATTCACAATAGCAGTATATGTTGAACAACCTTTGCTCACCTCTCCTATATCGTCTATGTGTCCCTTCTGCTTTCTTGTTTCCTTTGTCTGTCACTCTCCTCATGAGTCCATATCTTCATCCTAGGTATCCCTTACTCCCTATATGCTCTCCTTTGTGTCTGATCATCTGAATCTTTCTCTCCTTTACTTACCCCCTACACCTCTCACTCCCTGTGCCTTACTCCCCCATCTCGTCCCCTGCACCTTTCACTTCCCATCTCACTCCCACCCCATCTCATCCCCTGCACCCCTCACTCCCTCCACATCTCACCCCCTGTTCCTCTCACTCCCCCATCTCACCCTGGAGCTTCTCACTCCCCCATCTCACCCTGGAGCTTCTCACTCCCCCATCTCACCGCCTGCTCCTCTCACTCCCCTATCTCACCCTGTTCCTCTCACTCCCCCACCTCACCGCCTGCTCCTCTCACTCCATCTTACCGTCTGCTCTTCTCACTCCCTCATCCCACCCCATACACCTTTCACTCCCCCATCTCACTCCCTGCTCCTCTCACTCCCCCAACTTAACCCCTGCTCCTCTCACTCCCCCAACTCACCCCCTGCTTCTCTCACCCCCTCCCCATCTCACCCCCTGCTTCTCTCACCCCCTCCCCATCTCACCCCCTCCCCATCTCACCCCCTGCTTCAGTGGCCGTGGCCTGGAGCATCAAGTCCCGGCTGCGGTGTAAAGCTGGCAGCGGCCGGAAGACAGTCCTGGCTCACCGACCAGCTGCTATTGAAAAGAAGCTAGGATGCACTTTGAATCTGCGCCATTCACAGCACTTGGCAGCTTCTCATTGGCTGGGGGTCCACGAGCCATGAATGGCTCACGCCAGATTTTAAAAAAGCCGCCCCTTCTTTTGATTGGTGTTGCAGCCGTTCCCCGAGCTGGTATTGGCTGGCGGCTGCTGCCACCTTTACAATGCAGCAGAGAACTGATACTGCCTGCAATTAGAGGTGATGGAACGCAGTTCCGCCCCATTCCGGCCCACTTTAACCACTGGTAATAACATTTCAGCAGGCTCTTTAAACGGGTTGGGTATGGCTTACCGGCATCCTGGATCCCGGCATTCAGTATCCTGATGCTGAGATACCGGCAACAGATGCCAGCAGGGGGGGTCGAGCGCAACAAAGCTCCTTGCTGGCTCGCTGTGCTCGCCACGATGCGGGCTCGGTGGCAAGTGGCGCACGCCACAGGATCTATTCCCACTCTATGGGTGACATGGACACCCACGAATGGGAATAGTACCTGCTAGTTGGCATGACGACAGTCGGGATTCGCAGCAGATGGGATGTAGGGGTCGGTTTCAGGAGACCACCGGTCACATAACTACATCCCCTTTATACAAGCTACAAATTTAAATATAGCTATTAAATAAAGCAACAACGCAGGATGTAGCAGGGGGCAGCAAGTCAAGGGAGGGTAGCATGCTACCTTTGGGTCATTTGTTGCCCATTACTGGTATAGGTGGACCCCAAATTAAGTAAATTGTTTCTAGTTATAATTACAGAGTCTCAGAGGTGGTTATTAATCTCTCTCTCACACACACACACACACACACCTCGCTCTCTCATTCTACATCTCTTCCTCTCAGTGTTTAAACATCTGGAATTTTATATACTGCTTTAATATATTCACACATAGAAAAAGCTCATTTAACTTCAACACAACCTCAATTCACCAAAACAACTATCATTTTCTAAACTACATGATAGAAAACATCATCTCATATTTTTATTCTGACCATTAACCTTCTGACTAAATGTAAGGATATTTGCAGAATGTTTATCCATTGAATGGAATTGACCCAACAGGAAGCAGGACAGGGAAACACCTGTCCCACCATACGGCTGTACTTTCCCTGAAGAATATTAAAGGAAGTGAAACTACTGTAATTGAATGTGGATATAAAATTCAATCTTTTAAAAGACTGCACCTGGACCACTAATGCCTGTCTGTAGCTCAGTGCGATGTTAGTTGGCTTCACTAGTCTGTATACATATTACTTATATACAGAGGATCTCTTCCTTTTATTTATATATCTATTCAAAGTGTCCAGAAATGTAGAACACCTGTACCTAAAATCACATTGGTCATAGTTTCAACTCCTGATGAACTAGAGAAATGCTAACTTTGGGGTGTACAAGACCTCTCAGCATATATACTGTAGGAATGCTTTACAGGGAACCTGCAGTGAGTAATATTAACTGTTTAGGAGTAGCTATTGTCGTTAGAGTAAATTACAGATCTCATTGGATTGTTGGGTTATCCCAAGGCATACTTGTAATTACATGTGCCATACCCATAGCACCTGTATTGTAATTGAATATAGTGATTATCCTTCCATCTATTGGGTACTTGTATAATATTGGCAAATCCTTGTTATTACATGTGCCATACCCATAGCACCTGTATTGTAATTGAATACAGTGATTATCCTTTCACCTACTGGGTACTCGGAAAGTATTGGCCAATCCTCCAAATGCAAGGTTCTCATATATTCAATTTAAGCATATTTTATAAACCCAAGTAAATTGTGCAAAACCAGAGAGCTCCGTGATTATACTGGAAAGTACTAAGGAGGAAAGGGATCTAGGAGTCACTATTTCAGGTTACTTAAAGGCAGGAAAGCAATGTAACAAGGCAATGAGGAAGGCTAGTCAGATGCTTGGCTGCATTGGGAGAGGAATCGGCAGCAGAAAGAAAGAAGTAATAATGCCACTGTATAGGTCATTGGTACGGCCTCATCTAGAATACTGTGTTCAATTCTGGAGGCAATATCTTCAGAAGGATATTAATACATTAGAGACTGTACAAAGAAGAGCAACTAAAATGGTGCTTAACCTATATCACAAAATAGTCCCAGAAAGACAAAAAAAATCTAAATATATGTATAGTTTGGAGCACAGAAGGGAAAGGGGGGGCTTGATAGAAACTTTTAAATATATCAAGGATTTTAACAAAGTCCAGGAGGGAAACATTCTTCAAATCAAGAGAAGTATTAGAACACGAGCACGTGCACTGAGACTGAAGGGAGGTAGGTTCAGGGGAATTTTGAGGAAAAATTACTTCACAGAAAGGGTAGAGAACAAGTGGACAAGGCCTCTCATTAGAGGTGGTAGAGACTGAGACAATAGAGCAATTTAAACATGCATGGGATAGACACAAGGATATCCTTACAAAAAAAATAAGGATCAAATAAGGTTTGAGGTAAAAATATGGTAAAAAAGGGGCAGACTAGATGGGCCAAGTGGTTCTTATCTGCCATCAAATTTTGTTTCTATGTTTCTTTTATGGTATCCAAAGGATCAAGGTTATCCATCACTAAAAACAGACCATACTGTTCTTTTTATAAGTAGGTAGATATTTATAACAAAAGCATATGTTTCACCAGGGGTGGCAAAACAAAATAAGTAATGAACAAGTCACCATTGTCTACTTTAAAATAATAGAACAAATAAGTGACAATTTATCTCTGTCAATAACCTACACATATGGATTCCTAAATGTAATCTGGCTATATACTAAGTAACAAGAGTCAGAGTTTTGGGTTGACTTCTGATTCTACTAGGTTGATTTCACCGTAGGGACATGGGTCTATTCATGAAGCAGTGAAAAGAGTGGACAAGTAAGCCATTGGAGACGTTGCAATGGCAATGGCAATGGCAACTAATCCGCTTTGAAGTAACACTTATCAAGTGCATTCTATAAAATAATACAATGCAACTGATTGGTTGCCATGGGTAATTTCTCCACTGGTTCACTTCTCCACTCTTTTCACTGCTTCATGAATAGACCTGGTTGGCTCAAATGTGATAGCCTGAAGATGAGGGCAGCAGTCAGTTTCGCCGATCTAGCCACTAGATTTAAAGCGAAAATATGTTTTAACCATTCTAACAGCTACATCGCCGAAATCTCACCATCTGACAGGCTATTATATTTGGGCCTGTGTATTGGAACAGTATATCCTTCTTCTTAATTTCCATTTTATCTGGTAGATTTATTTTTAGATCTGCTGCTTTCCCTGTAACATAATCTAGTAAATTTTCTTATTATTGAAACTCTTCTTTATAAGAATTTTCTTCTGCAGCAAACTCTATATTATTCTCAGTTGCTATAGGAACATTGCCGGATTAACAACATGGGGTGGGTTGAGGGGTGGGTTGAGGGGGGGGGGGGGGGGGGGGGGGGTCACACACACTCACCAGCGTTGGGGGCACTATGGCATGTGTGAACTGGGATTCCTGTGTGGCATAATGTGCACTGGGGGCACTACACTGTGCTTAATACAATTGTGGTGCTGGGATGTTTACACATTATACTTTTTAATAACATCACTGGTAAGTCATATTGATCATTAGGGTAGGGCTCAGCAAATGAGTTGCCCTGGTGCCCCAATAAACATTAATCTGGCTCTGTACAGGAGAGCAGGGATAAAAATCCCTGTTTCTGTGTTTACCTCCATTCTTTTACATGGCTGCTATCTTTTGATACATGGATAAATCATTTCTGCTTGTTCTGTTCTTTATTTGACGTTCACTCTGTTTGTTCAGCTGAACAGATTTTTCCATATTAATTGCATTTAGATTTTTAATTTATGTGCAGAATTGTTTTTGTAGCAGGAAGTGTCTGTTTTATGTCACTACAAATCTGTATTGCTCTTATACCATTAAGTAGCACAGAGCACATTAAAACTGGTCACACTAACATTGCAACTTATAAATACATATCTTTACCTGAAACAACATTGGCCCTCATTCCGAGTTGATCGGTCGCAAGGCGAATTTAGCAGAGTTACACACGCTAAGCCTACGCCTACTGGGAGTGTATCTTAGCTTCTTAAAATTGCGACCGATGTATTCGCAATATTGCGATTACAAACTACTTTGCAGTTTCTGAGTAACTTCAACCTTACTCTGCCTGTGCGATCAGTTCAGTGCTTGTCGTTCCTGGTTTGACGTCACAAACACACCCAGCGTTCGCTCAGACACTCCCCCGTTTCTCCAGCCACTCCTGCGTTTTTTCCGGAAACGGTAGCGTTTTCATCCACACGCCCATAAAACGCTGTGTTTCCGCCCAGTAACACCCATTTCCTGTCAATCACATTACGATCGCCGGAGCGATGAAAAAGCCGTGAGTAAAAATACTATCTTCATTGTTAAATTACTTGGCGCAGTCGCAGTGCGAATATTGCGCATGCGTACTAAGCGGATTTTCATTGCGATGCGATGAAAAATACCGATCAACTCGGAATGAGGGCCATAGTAACAAACTTAAACCATACTGTATTTGATGTAAAAGTTCCCTCCAGAAAGCAAACATACACTGTAGTATTAGTCTCCCCTTATGACTTCCTAGGAAAGAAATATCAAGCTATTATTCTAATTCAGAAATCTAAACGAGCGACTACAATAAACCTATATGTCTCATGCGTAATTGTGCCACCCAATCAGAGCCAGCCTTAACCAATATGATGCCCTAGGCAAGATTTTGGCTGGTGTCCCCTAGCACCACCATTAGTTCCGCCTCTGAACCTGCACCCCTTTCCCAGCACCATCACCCCTCATCCATAGCAGTCCTTATTTTGGTGTTCCTACCCCCTATATTTTAAATAGGAACAGTGCGCATATTCGGCGCACAGCCCAAAAAGGTGTGTGTTTTTGCAGGGAAGGGGCATGGCCACACAATAGTGCCCCCAACTTTATTCACAATTTATCATGAAATAGTGTCCCTAATTCACGTTACATCACACAGTAACACCACTTTACCTTATATATGTCACTCCTCACAGTAGTGCCCCTTATTCACATTACATTACTCTGAATAGCTCCTTATACACATTACACCACACCATATTGCTCTTTATTCACATTAGACCACACAGTAGTGCCCTTTCTATACTCTATGCCACACAGTAGAGCACCTTATACACATAATGCCACATTAGTAATGTATTTATACACATAATACCACACATTAATGCCCTTACACATATGATACACATTATTAATGTCCTTATAAACGTAAAGCGCCATACACTTTATGTCAATCTTTATTAATGCCCTTATACACATAATGTCCCTTACACATATGCTGCACATTATTAATACCCTTATACACTTAATGAGACACATAGTGCCCCTTACACATATGTCACACATTATGAATGCTCTTATACACGTAATGACACACATAATGCACTTTACACATATGCCGCACATTATTAATGCATTTATACATATCACATGCATAATTCCCCTTACTTGCATTGCTATGTGGCTATGTTGCACAAGCAGCTTCTGTTGATTAAAATGATATGTAGCATGCCTATATACTGTGTGCGACTGTGGCTGAATCTGCATACGAAATGCTACACACAGAATATAGGCATGACGCATATAATTTAATCAGCAGAAGCTGCTTGTGCCCCATGACATACCAAATGCCTTAAGCATTTGCCTAGTTTGCCTATGCCTAGGGCTGGCTCTGCACCCAATGTTCATAATGTTTTGCAAAATGAGATGCCACTGTGGACACACCTATCTCCACTGCAGTAGTGCAACACCTCCCAACTCCCACCCTCACCCTGCATTTCAAGGGGATCATCCTGATTGTGGGACTGTCCTTCAAAGTCGGGATATGATGAAAAAAGCAGGATGGTTGGCAGGTAAAGCTGAATAGATACGAGGCGGGGTGGGGGGTGGGGAAAAGATTACTTTTGTTTATGGTTTATTGTTTGAATGTTGCAGGGTAAATACTAAATATTGATTTCACCAAAACAAAATGACTTAATATGTAAGCAATGACTTACTGCATATTACTATATATGCAACATATATCTTTGAAAACATACCCTGTAATTTTAATATATGGAATGCCACTAAATTTAAGTATCAGTGGCGGATTTTATCAAGGGTCTGCAGGACTGTCCAACTGCCCCATTTCATTGAACGGGCAATATATCTGTAGTACATCGGTGGGTGTATACAGACAATATGTCTGTGAACGACGTTGTTCAGACTTATCACATTGGCCCTAGTACACAGCTAATGCACTGCCTAGTGCACATTGGAAAGATGATTGGCAAGTGTATATGCAATTACCAATCGGTAGACAGGTCGGCAGTACAGCCATGTGTGCACCCAGTTTAAGAATTGCACTTCCATTTGTAAATAAAGTGTTCCTTTATTAGTATATTTTTATAAACTGTATGCTCAAGAACCTAGTCTTTGAGGAGGCTATCAAATCACTATACATAGTCCGAATATCGACATATCAAAATGCCGACATGCGTTTTTAAGGAATTTTTGCCCCAAAACATACTTGTTCATACTTTACCATTCCAGTGGACCTGGAGGGGAATATAATAGTGTGCTGAGCGCAGCGAGGCACTGTGTCGGGATTATTACCGTCACGGCAGAGTGATAGAATATTCATTGTGAGTACTATATTCGGCTATGCCCCCATTACATCAGGGCTTGGGGATCTAGTGTAGTACCAGTCGTGGTGAATTTCTGGCTCTGACCATAGTCACAGTGCAATCTCAGGGATACTGGGTGCTTGACAGGTTGCATGAAAAAAATATTTAGCTAAAAAATCTGCCATTAGGAGAAAATGTGGTTCTGTACAAAGTGAAATGCTTGAGAAGGCACCAACAAATTCATAACTAAGAGAAAATTCAGCTTACGTTTCTTTTTCTGTTTTTACCAAGAGGAAAAATAAAAATGTTCAAATTAATTTTAGGTTTCTCTTAGGGCTATTTCAGTGGGTGAGCTATGGTGCTAGAGAACGGTGGTGAGTAAAGAGAAAAGTAAACTGGGTAAGAAATGATGTATTACTATATATATATATATATATATATATATATATATATATACATATAATATCATAGCCAGTGTTTGCTCTTTGTAATATCTGTGCTATCATCATCTTGCCAAACATTCCTTTTAATCAAGGTGCTATTCCAGGCTGATTAGATAAGATTGGCAAAATATCCTATCTTACAGAGCCAGAAACATTCCCTCCCAGGAAAAGTGGACACATTTATTAAGGCAGTGCAATATATATATATATTTAATGAGCACATGAATAAATAGCATATAAATACAGTACAGGTACAACATCAATTATCCAGCACCTGATGGTCCGGCACCTCATCCAGACACATCAGGTGCCAGGGGAAGTTAGGCTGCAGGTGGGAGTTTGGCTGCATGAGGGCTTAGTTAGGCTGTGAGAGGGGATTAGTTAGGCTGTGGGAGGACTTAGTTAGGCTGTGGAGGGCTACTGGCCTCATTGAGATCCGCAAGCTTCACAGCAGCTAAACCTGAGAAATGTGCAGTGGTCCTGAGAGAATCCAAGTATTTGAGTTACATACTGTAGTTGGACAGGGTCAGAGGAAACCTCAAATAGGAACGTTGAGGGCGTTAAAAATTGGTCAAAGCCTAAGAGCAAGTCGCAGTTCCTGGGATTCCTGGCCTTGGTAGGTTACTATAGGCAGTTATCAGCCACTTTGCAACTAGAGCGGCTCCATTGACAGACTTGCTTAAGAAACTCTGTCCCGATTGGCTGAAATAGACCAGTCTTGCTAATACAGCATGGGCAGATCTAACGATGCCAGATAGTGGCCAGTGACTAGGAAGTAGGTCTCAGTGAGTAGTGAAAGGGCTGTGAACATAGGGGGTTATTCAGCAATGCAACCACAATTTCCCCGTTGGCAGCTCAAGCGCGCATGCGCAGCTCCGGTACTGTGCGTGCACGGCCCAGCCAATGTGATTGCATCTATCTGATTGACAGGTAGAGGCATTCACAGGGCGGGTGGGGGGCGGCAATGTACTGTTGCGAGTGCAGCGAGGGGAAAATGGGGGTGGGTCGGCTATGTTTGTTTTCGGGGCGGCTGCGTGACATCATGCAAAGGCAGGCAGGCTGTTTAGGCAAGGGGTTGTCCATAGTTCCTGCAACCACAATTAAATTGCGGTCACAGCCACTGGATAGCAAGTCAGCATGCTGGGTGGCCTTGCCCAGAATTTTCAATCCAACCTGAATAATACCCATCATTCGCTATATAGTGTGTGACTAATGCATTGTGTGACTAATTAATATAGTAATACTAATTAATGGAAGGTCCCCCTGAATGGAGTTAATCATCCAAATGTGCCTTGTACATATTCATATGTGCAAACTATATTGTCAGTGGAATATTGGGTGGACAGATTCAGCAAGCATACTAAGGGCCTAATTCAGACCTTATCATTGCTGAGCATTTTCGCACAGCCGCCGATCAGGTATGAACTGCGCATGCGCTGGCGCTGCAGTGCGCCGGCGCCTGCCAAATGGCCGTCTCAGACCTGCGATCGCCTCAGCCTGATTGACAGGCAGAGGCGGTCGCTGGGCGGGAGGGGGCAGGTTGGCGGCATTTGGCCACCGTTTAGGGGGTGCTGTCCGGGCAATGCAGGTGTGCCCGGACAGTGTGGGGAGCAGGCCGTGGCAGCTGCATGACATCACACGCAGCCGCTGCGAACAGCACAGCGACGAGTAGCTCCCTGCCATCGCACAGGAGCTGCGCTGCCAGGGAGCTACTCTTCAAGTATAAAAGCATCGCCGGGCCTGATATACGGGGTGGACTAGCCCTGTGCTGAGCATCCCCCCGCATGTCAGTGTGCCTGATCGTAGATGTGCTAAATTTAGCACATCTACGATTAGGTCTGAATTAGGCCCTAAGTGTCAAATTCAAGTAGCTACAGGTAGAGTCCAGAGATGCAAGCCAAAATAAGAGTTAGCTGCTGCCTTGGAGCTAAAGTACTTGCGTGTCGATTGCGGGTCTGTAATTTAATAGCTCTGGACACCTTACCTGCGGGCATGGACATAACTATAGTGGATGCAAGAGGTGCCATTGCTATGGGGCCCAGAGGCTTAGGGGGCCTGGACCCAGATTATAAAGTTGCATACCAATTTTCCAGATTTGCCTGCTAAGCAACTGGGTCTGATCCTTTGCCAAGCCTGAATAGTGTGACACTGCATTTTCAGCAAGAGGTATGTGCAGTGAATGTTATAATGGAAAGGGGGCACTGTAATGTGGCACAGTATGAACTGGAGAGCAGTGTAATATGTCATAATCTGATCTACTCTTTTTAATGTGTAGGACACTATAATCAGAGCCAGCCTAGGGGCATCCCAAGCCTAGGGCCAGCGCCGGCAGCTAGAATAACCATGTGTCGGGCTGCTTACAGCACGCTTGCTGCCCGTCCCTGCAGGCATTGGTGTCCACGGTCTGGAGGATGATTGCTGGTCTGCCGGGTGTCCTGCTGTGTTCTACATCCAACCCCCAGACTGGACTGTGCTGCTCCACTCTGCAGTGTCACGTCATGGAGGAGGATACTGAGCCTGCTCTTCAACAAGTGGGATTCCCTTCTCACCTGCCACTGCGCTCCTCAATGCCGGGCGGGACGTCATCATGCCCACCCAGGGTAGGTACATACATAGAGCCAGTGTTTGGCACCAGGCTATGGGCAGCTGCAATCGCAGGAGATAAATGTAACTAACCAGCCTTCGGGGGGGTATTCAATAAAGGCCATTTTTTTGCCTAGGTCAGTGATGGCTAACTTTGACACTCCAGCTGTTGTTCATCTACACAACCCAGCATGCCCTGCGTAAGTTTTAGCATGGCCAAATAGCAAAACTGTAGCAGGGCATGCTGGGATGTGTAGTTCAACAACAGCTGGAGTTTCAAGGTTAGCCATCACTGGCCTAGGTGAAAAAACTGCACTTTTCACTATTTTTTCAGGGGAATGGTGATTCACCCTATGCAATAGCAGGGCCATTTTTCGCATAGGCGAAACATTCGGCAGGAGTGAAAAACATGTGCTTTGGCAAATTTTTGTGTTTTCGCACCATGCAAAAAAAATGGCTCGTTTTCGCCAATATTGAGGCATTTTTCGCAAATGTCATTGAAAACGGGCAAAAACAGTCCGCAATTGATATGCAGGGGATTAAATTTGATAGCTCCGAAATTGCTGGAGCTAATTCAATACCCCCCATAACGTACCCTAATGCAAAAGATGAATGTAGCTAGACCAGAAGTCTTTTCAGAAGTATCAATGTAGTTCACTAACCAATTAAAATAGAAATTAGTCATATTAATTCCAAGAGCAATAACCCAAACTGTGTTTTTACGGATGTTAGTATAGTATTGTATACATAAAGTCATTCTCTGGCGTGAAACCCTCCTTTCAGAATCATCCCAGGAACCTCTCATTCTCCAGAAGACCATTTGGTGACATATAAATCACCATGTATTTGTGCTGATAGAGTTTCCTGTAGGTCTCTTGTCTAGCTATTACTGTCTGAGTTTCAATTAATTTTGCTGAGGTTTAAAATGATGTCAGTTCCCTATAGTGTAGCTAAAATTCAGTAACTTTGTTCAAACGCTTCTTAGTGACTTCTTCACACTTCATATGAGTTCTTGATTCTAAAACAGATCATGGAGGTAATTCAGAGTTGATCACAACAGTAAATTTGTTAGCAGTTGGGCAAAACCAGCAGGTGTGGCAGATATAACATTTGCAGAGAGAGTTAGATTTGGGTGGGTTATATTGTTTCTGTGCAGGGTAAATACTGGCTGCTTTATTTTTACACTGCAATTTAGATTTCAGTTTGAACACACCCCACCCAAACCTAACTCTCTCTGCACATGTTACATCTGCCCCACCTGCAGTACACATGGTTTTGCCCATTAGCTAACAAATTTTCTGCTGCGATCAACTCTGAATTACCCCCCATGTTATATTGCTGGACTGGTAGGAGATCACGCACAAAAAAAGACAACATACAATGTGATATACACATATAGACAGCATTCAATTATTTATTTATTTTTTAAATTTACTTTTATTGAAGCATGACAAATCATAACTTTATAAAGATACAAAAGAAAACATCCATTTGTACATAAGTTACGAATAATGTTCAAGTAATTTTCTGTTACACAATATGTGCAATGACAGTGTATATTTGCGTTAGGACACACAAAAAGCATGTTAAGCAAAACACATTTATGTAATGTGATGTGACGAGAGCTCAGGTCCATTTCCGCATCCTCCAAGATAACCCCAAAAGGAAAAAAGAAAAACAATCGGCCAAAGATTATACGTTAGATAAAGAAATGGTGGGATCCTGCTCGTAGACACGCGTCTCATACCATAACGTATTTTTAAAACACTTCCATATCTGTTCCTTAGTGGACTGGGATAAGGTTTCTATATAGCTTTCCCATGTTTCAAAGAATTTTTGGGTACATTTTTCTTTTTGTAACAAGGCTTCCAGCCATTCCATTTGGAAAATATGACACAATTTTCATAAAAATAGTGAGAAGGGGGGGGGCGTTGGTTGTATCCATAGTTGGAGAATGCATTTTTTAGCTACGGCCGAAACGGCTATTAACAACTTTCTGACCCCTCGCGATACTCGTGAGATATCAGGTAAGATGCCAAACATCGCCCATTCAGAAGTGAAAGGTAGACTATTCACCAGATGTCGATTCACAAAGCCCCAAACCTGGAGCTAAAATCTTTTTATTATCAGACAGCACCATAAGCAGTGCATCAGTTCTGCATTTGGAGATCCACATCTAAGACATGAGTCATCATCTATCAGTCCCATAAGGAATTCACTGTGAGGTGAAAGGTATGTTCTATGTAGAATATTTAAAAATAATTCAACATAAGATGCTGCAGGTATTAGTTTGATACATAGTTCAAATGTCTGCAGGAGTTTTTTAGTACTAAGGGATGGAAATTGGTCTTTCCATTGTGCTAACCCTGTCAGTTGGCCATCATATTGTAAAGGAGTACGTAAAAATAGTGTGTCGAAATAGCCTTAAAAGAAGGGTTCTAAGTGACAAACAACTTATCCAGTGGATTATTGTAGTCAGCCGGGGAAATGCCCTAAGGATACCGGCCACATAATGTTGGGCTTGTAGGTATGCCAAAGGAAAAGGTTTGAATATTGGGAATCTTTCCACAGCCTGTGCAAATGTTAGTGTTCTTTTAGTAGTACAATTTACAAATTGTCGTATGGAATTAATACCTTTTTTTTTCCATAACATGAAAGGGTGGCTAGCAATCCCCTTGTGAAAATTTGGGTTACGTACTAAAGGTAGAAATAATGACATGTGAATTCAAGACACTTTTATGACGTAGAATGTGCCCCACTTTTCGGGTTGACATTAGTAATGGGTTAGATTGCATTGAAGTTGTCTCCTCTCTGTCATGCATCTGTAAGAATGAAGTAAAATTTACATTATCCAGAAAAGCCGTCTCCAGGATGGTATTATCTCCTATATAATAGCCCAGAAATGTCACTCTGTGACTGTGTGGATAACACTGGGCGTGGCTAGGAGCTCTCATTGGATTAGCAGCAGGTCTATCACACCCAGTCCACAGCTGATTGGGCAAGACCTCCCACACAGGTTACATCCAATGGGAGGCTCTGCCCTTTGGCTGCTGTGTGTTCCCAGAGCAGGATTAACAAAGGGGCTGATGGAGCTGCAGCTACAGGTCCACACCCCAAAATAGGCCCACTCCATCTGCAGCAACATACCATCCAACAATTTACACATAAAAATCAGTATAAATTCGAAAAGGGGGCGTGGCCACGGGTACAGTGGCATGGTCACGCCCCTTTTTCTATATTTTCAATGGACGTTTGGAGAGCCAAAAATCAGTACAGACCATAAAAAAAGGTACTGTACCTGCCAAAAAGGTACAGTTCGAGGGTATGCCACTGCATCTGCAGCAAGTCTCTGCGCTGTAGATAGAGAAAGAAAAAAATCTTTTACTGCAGTGTCCTATGTCCTGCTGCCAGTCTGCCTGCCCCCTCCGGCATCATCAATCCCCACTCCCTAGCCGCGGCGCAGGTGGAACAAAAGCTGCAGCGGCCACCGGAATAGATGTGTATGAAAGTGCAGCAGTGGAAGGCTTTCATAGCCCTCCCGGCGCTGCAAGCTCTCTGAGCCCCAGAGCCTCCTCATGCATGATGTCGCAGAAGTACCTCGCCACCACAGCCATGCCCAGATCCCCAGAGGCCCTGACTCCGCATCACAGCACCTGGGCTGCTGGCCTGGAAGCCCTGAGATGGCTAATGTAATGGATAGAGTGGGTGATATCACGGAGGGTAACTATAATTAGTTATATTGGGCAGGTCAATAGCCCCGTTGGACTTGTGTTGTTGTAATTTTACAAGGCCAATCCTGGTCCTCTTACCATTCCAAATAAATGTACGCATCATACATTCGAGTTCTATAGTTTCTCGTTTGATTAGCAGAATCGGTAATGATTGAAGTGGATAAAGAATCCTGGGGAACAGAATCATCTTTACCTTGCTCGGCCTAAGTAAGAAAGATTAAGATGTCGCCATCTATTAGTATCTTTCCTAATACTATGTAAAATACTCCTCAAATTTAGACAATATAAGTTATTTACATTTTTTGGGAGTTGCACTCCCAAGTAGGTAATTGATTTGGTTGCCCAAATAATTGGAATCTCCCTGAACCATGCCGGGCGTACATAACCTGGTTTTAAATAAAGTGCAGTGGATTTCTCAAGCTTTACCTCAAAGCCTGAAATCAGGCAAAATTCTCTAACACGTTCCATCAGCTGTCCAATGATTCTCAGAGGGATCAAAATACACAAAAGAACATCGTCCGCAAAGGCTGATATATTCACATTCCCCATTCCTACTGTAATCCCTGTGAAGCTTTCCCAATCTTGCAGCACTCGTAACTTGCGGTCCAGAGCTAGGTTAAAATGTAAGGGCGAAAGTGGACAACCCTGTCTTGTTCCCCTGGACATCACCAAACTATCCCCCATTCCTTCGTTGACATATATAGAGGTCGTAGGAGAAGTATAAAATAACTTTATCAAGTCCTTGAATGATTGTCCAAATCCTCTCCTATTTAAGACTTCATGAAGGTAGGGCTAGGATACCATATCAAATGCTTTTGTAGCATCCAGACGTAGGAGCATGTTAGAGGAGGTAGGTTGGAGGCTAGCTGCCATCACTGCAGCAATAGTGGTATGTATGCCTTTTATACAATGTCTGTTTCTGGCAAAACCCAATTGTTGATTTGTGAGTATAGAGGCAAAGAAGAATTGGACTCTGTCTGCCAGAATTTTAGATAATATTTTAAAGTCATAGTTAAGTAAGGTGATGGGACAGTACGATGATGGGAGAGTTGGGTCTTTATTGCGTTTTGGAATCAGAGTGGTGTAGGCCTGATTAAAACTAGGGAAGTGAGGAAGGTCCGTTTGGATATTGTGATAAAGAGAATGAAGGGCTGGGATAATATCTGGCTGTAAAAGTTTGTAATATTCAATGGAATAGCCATCAGGCCCAGGTGTCTTGTTTCGATGCGTGGATGTTATTGTTTTGACTATCTCTTCCTCAGTCATTGGCGCTTCTAACTCCTCCCATTGTAAGGGGGATATGCATGGGAGATTTGCTTCATCTAATAATATAGTCATTAAGGCCTCATCATGTGGGACTGCAGAATATTATTTGTAAAAGTAGTTTTGTAACACTCTAGCAGTATCACTAGATTTGGTACAGAGAGTAGTCGAATGATTGTCTTGTATGGCATTAATATGATGACATCTTTTAAAACTCTTAGTCATGTTCGCCAGATGAGCACACGTCTTATTACCTCAATGAAAGTATTTTTGTTTAGTGTAGTCTAATTTTTGCTGAATTTGGGCTACTAAGAAACTATCTAACAGCTGACGGGATTCCTGGTATTTGTCATGTGTTGTATCAGTAGGATTTGAGACATAGGGGGTCATTCCGAGTTGATCGCTAGCTGCATTTGTTCGCAGCGCAGCGATCAGGCTAAAAAATGGCAGTTCTGCGCATGCGTATGGGGTGCAATGCGCACGCGCGACGTACGGGCACAACGAACGATGCAGTTTTGCACAGGGTCTAGCGATGCATTTCAGTCACACTGGTTGCCGCAGAGTGATTGACATGAAGTGGGCATTTCTGTGCTGCAACTGACCGTTTTCAGGGAGTGTTCGGAAAAACACAGGCGTGCCAGGGAAAACGCAGGTGTGGCTGGGCGAACGCTGGACGGGTGTGTGACATCAAATCCGGAATTGAATAGTCTGAAGTGATCGCAAGCGCTGAGTAGGTTTTGAGCTACTCTGAAACTACACAAAAAAATGTTGCAGGCACTCTGTGATAAAAACGTTCGCACTTCTGCTAAGCTAAAATACACTCCCAGTGGGCGGCGGCATAGCGTTTGCATGGCTGCTAAAATCTGCTAGCGAGCGATCAACTAGGTATGACCCCTATAATCCCTTAAATTGGATTGTAATGCTTGTTTGAGTGCAACTTGTAGGGCTTTAAGTTCCTTATTTCTTTTAGCTATATTTGATATAATATGCCCCCGCATCACCACCTTGGATGCCTTCCAAAACAAGACAGGGTTGTCCCAATGCTCGAAGTTGTCATCTGAATACTCTGCGTATTTCAATCTAATAAACTTCTGAAATTGTTCAGAATGAAAAAGATAAAAGGGGAAGGGCCAAATTATGGATCGTTTGAAGAAACATTGAGTGTGACAGTCACTGAAGCATGATCCGATATAGTTATGTTGTCTAGCGAAGTGGACACCATATCAGAAAGCAGTGTTGCAGAAAGCATAATATAATCAAGACGAGAAAGAGATCCATGTACCGCCGAGTGGAAAGTGTAAGATTTGTCAGTAAGATTAAGTAATCTCTAAGGGTCTACCAGTGAGTGAGTCATCAGTAGGTAAGAGACATGATTCCAGTGCGGAGCATGCAGGTTCAGTGGGACTGGAAATTTATCTATGGAGCGGTCCAAAACCGTATTAAAATCCCCACCTAATATTATCTTATAATTGCTTCTGCTATGTAAAAGTTGTGTTATGGACTGATAAAAAAATTGTAATCCAGTATTAGGTGCATAAATATTAAGTAAGGTGAATTTAGCATCATGAATTTGAACATCTAATAAAATATAGTGACCTCCCAGGTACAAAACAGTTTTCAAGATAGTATAAGGAAGATGTCTGGCAAAAATGATGGGCACACCGTGAAATTTGGAATGGTAAGAGGCAGATATACAATCACGTATCCACCCATCACGTAGGGTAGAATCTTCCCCCAATCTCCAATGCGTTTCTTGGATGTATACTATATCAGCTCTAAGTTTTTTAAGGGCCGAGGTTATGTTTATGTTTAATTGGGGTGTTCAAACCCCCTGTATTCCACGAAGTAATCTTGATGGTATATAGCGTCTGCACAGGGGTTTGTTGTGGGGTTAAAAGAGATGTCATCATCCTATCCAAGTTTGTGGGAACATTATGACAGAAAAATCTAAGATGAAAGTAGAGCCACGCCCGTTCCAGCCAACTGGGGAGACTCCTGAAAAATCAATCGATATGGACCCGGCCCAGAACAGAGAAACAGATAGCACAATCATGGACAAACCATAAGAGATAAAGAACATGCTTTAACATATTTTCAAATATTTTACTTTCCAAAAAAGAACAATGCCAAACCCTACTGTACACAGAACAGTAGTTATAGGACAAAACTGTAGAATTTTAACGTTGGTAAACGCATGTCATTACAAATTATAGTAATCAACAACAACCTAGGCTATCTAGTGAATCCTTATTCAGGAGAGAAAAGCGACATGACACCTTATAGTTGTAATTCTCTCCATTCAAGGAAGGGAGCGAGAAGGTGACCTTCTAGAGGGACTGTTTGAGAAAACATGGGCATGTGCTGTCAGTGGGTCATCAAACACATATGTTACTCATTGTCGGTGACTCTCAGCTTTGCTAGATACAAGAGTGCAAAACGCTTAATCATTATCCACCAAGAATTTGCATACCAGTGAAAATTCCTTACATTTCTGGGCTACCGCTGCCGAGAAATCTTGGAACATGAGTATCTGCTTATCCTCTATTCTCAGCTCTCTCTGGCATTTGTAAACTGACAGGATCCTCTCCTTGGCGCTGTAGTCCAGAAATTTAGCTATCACCAGTCTGGGCCTTGTACTATTTCCTTCTGTTTCTGGTCCAAGTCTGTGTACTCTCTCAATTTGAGGCACACCCAGCTCAGTTTGAAGGTTGAGAGCGGTAATGAGAGTGTCACCAATATAATCAAATAGTGCCTGACCTTTGACTATTTCTGGAATGCCTACAAACATTAAGTTATAGCCCATGTGGCGATTTTCCAAGTCGTACACTTTGTCAACCAAGGCCTGAAACGATGTAGTGTAGGACGCTGAGGACGTTTGGAATGTCTGGACGGAATCTTCCAAATCACTAACTCTTTGTTCAACCACAGTTAAGCGATTTGTATGGTCTGGCAGGAGTTTTAACATATTGTCTAAAGAGGACTGAAACTTGTCCAGTCTCTTATCAATCTTGGGCATTAGTTGGTCAATTCTCTCCTCCACCTTTGGTAAAAACTGACAAAGTTTTTTTATCTATTACGGGCATAAGAGAATCAATTTTTTTGTCTATTTTGGGCATGATAGCATTAAGAATCTGAGCAGCTATGTCTGAAGCGGGCAAATTGTTATCCCTTTTTTTCTACCTTTTTATGTCTGCGGAGTCAGGTTCCGAAGGCGAAGGTGTAGAGGCATCTGACTTAGGTGGGACTTTAGGTTTGACCATGGTTTTAGTGGGACATTGTAGGCGGCAAGGGCTGTAATGGTTTGCTAAGAAATTGTCCATACACTAAAATGAATAGATTATTAAGCCTGTTACCGGCAACTATTGTAGGTCACCTATAATACTTGAAAAGAGTATTAACACATAAGGTAGTTAAGAAAGGAGAGTCAATAAGGGTAGTCTCCCCTGTCTAGTATACTACTCAATTACATATTTTGCTGGGTATCGGTAGTAGTAGGTAAGTTCACAAAATAGTGGTAGCACTATGTAAATATCAAGTGCAGTCCCTACAATGAGAGCAGTAGGGTGTCTTTAATTATAACAATGCAAACACGTACTCAACACAACATTATAGGTTAACAATATATAGTGAAAGCTATATATCACTACTTGTAAGTAAGCACAACAATAAGTACGAGTTATACTAAGTGACCGTAGAGGCTGGTGGAGCCAAGCACCCCTGTTATGGGTCAGGTGTTGAATGTGCAATTACAAAGCCGGGACGAGGGAAAGTCTAGGTAGTATCAGCAATTGGTGAGCAGGATATCATGACGGCAAGTGACCACCACTAATTGGTAGCCAATATATGTGTGATCACCACCCCACAATTGGTGTACTTAACAATGAGAACAATGGATTGGTTCTGACAATGGTGGTCATTCCGAGTTGTTCGCTCGTTGACGTTTTTCGCAACGCAGCGATTAGATTGAAAATGCGCATGCGCATGGTACGCAGCGCGCATGTGCTAAGTAATTTAACACAAAACTTGGTAGATTTACACAAGCTCTAGCAACGTTTTTTCATCGCTCGAGTTATCATAGTGTGATTGAGAGGAAGTGAGTGTTTCTGGGCGGAAACTGGCCGTTTTCAGGGAGTGTGCTAAAAAACGCAGCCGTGCCAGGTAAAAACGCAGGAGTGGCTGGGGAAACGGGGGAGTGCCCGGCCGAACGCAGGGCATGTGTGTGACGTCAAACCAGGAACTAAACGGACTGAGGTGATCGCAGTCTAGGAGTAGGTCTGGAGCTACTCAGAAACTGCAAGGAATTATTAAGTAGCAGTTCTGCTAATCTTTCGTTTGCAATTCTGCTAAGCTAAGATACACTCCCAGAGGGCGGCGGCCTAGTGTTTGCAATGCTGCTAAAAGCAGCTAGCGAGCGAACAACTCGGAATGAGGGCCTATGTTAACGCAAAAATATAATCAAAACAATGGCCCTCATTCCGAGTTGATCGGTCGCAAGGCGAATTTAGCAGAGTTACACACGCTTAGTCTACGCCTACTGGGAGTGTATCTTAGCATCTTAAAAGTGCGAACGAAGTTTACGCAATATTGCGAACAAAAAAAACTTAGCAGTTTTAGAGTAGCTCCAGACTTACTCTGCCTGTGCGATCAGTTCAGTGCTTGTCGTTCCTGGTTTGACGTCACAAACACTCCCAGCGTTCGCCCAGACACTCCCCCGTTTCTCCGGCCACTCCTGCGTTTTTTCCGGAAACGGTAGCGTTTTCAGCCACACGCCCATAAAACGCCGTGTTTCCGCCCAGTAACACCCATTTCCTGTCAATCACACTACGTTCGCCGGTGCGAACAAAAAGCCCTGAGTAAAAATCCTTTCTTCATAGCAGAATTACTTAGCGCAGTCGCAGTGCGAACATTGCGCATGCGCTCTAAGCTGATTTTCACTGCGATGCGAAAAAAAAGAACGAGCGAACGACTCGGAATGAGGGCCAATGTTGTATGTTAACAATAGATAGTGAGAAGCTATATGTAACTACAGGTTGAATATCCCTTATCCAAAATGCTAGGGACCAGAGGTATTTTGGATATCGGATTTTTCCGTATTTTGGAATAATTGCATCCCATAGTGAGATATCATGGCGATGGGACCCAAGTCTAAGCACAGAATGCATTTATGTTACATATACACGTTATACACACAGCCTGAAAGTAATTTTAGCCAATATTTTTTGTAACTTTGTGCATTGAACAAAGTTTGTGTACATTGAGCCATCAAAAACAAAGGTTTCACTATTTCACTCTCACTCAAAAAAGTCAGTATTTCGGAATATTCCGTATTTCGGAATATTTGGATATGGTATACTCAACCTGTATTTGTTAGTAAGCACAATAATAAGTACAGGTCACACTAAGTGACAATAGAGGCAGGTGGAGCCAAGCACCACCGTTATAGGTCTGGTATTAAATGTGAGCTTACAAAGCTGAGACAAGTCAAAGTTTAGATAGCAGGTGCAGTTAGTGAGCAAAGTAACCTAAAATCACTGAGAGCTGCAGTGCAGAATGGCAATAGTTGTTTGAATCAGGATAGATCCAATAATAGTATCCCATTATATGACAACCAACACCTCTACTAAAAGTAAAATATATAAGCAGTAGGAGAGTAATAGGACACTTTATCCAGTTTATACAGGCATGCACATATATTCCTCAATGTTAGGTAAGACTTGATTAGTAGTATTTCAGTTTTTTAAAGGTGAGAAATCACTAGGCAGTAGTGTTAACAAACAAATTAATAGCAGACACCGCACTTAGGGGGTATTTCGGAGTTGATCGCAGCAGCAAATTTGTTAGCAAAACTTTGGGGGTCATTCCGAGTTGATCGCTTGCTAGCAGTTTTTAGCAGTCGTGCAAACGCATTGCCGCCGCCCACTGCGGAGTGTATTTTCGCTTTGCAGAAGTGCGAACGCTTGTGGAGCAGAGCGCCTGCAAAATCTTTTTGTGCAAAACAAGACCAGCCCTGTAGTTACTCTTCATGTGCGTTGATTCCAAAGATGGAGGGATGGCTTTTGTCGTCACACACCCGCCCAGCGTTCGCCCAGCCACGCCTGCATTTTCCCCGACATGCCTGCATTTTTCTAAGCACTCCCTAAAAATGGTCGGTTGCCACCCAGAAACGCGCACTTCATGTCAATCTTCCTGCGTTGTGCCGTGTGAATGAAAGCTTCGCTAGAACCTGTGCAAAACCACAAAGGACTTTGTACCCATACGCAACGTTTATACGTCCATATGCGACCATTGCGGTGCATACGCAGAAAAGCCGATTTTTAGCCTGATTGCTGCGCTGCGAACAACAGCAGCTAGCGATCAACTCGGAATGACCCCCATAGTCCTTTTGTGCTATTAGCTGGAAAAGTGTCATAAGGTGGACAATGCTCATTGATTCTAGCATCAGGGATTCAACTTGTCAATAACAGGTGTACCCAGAGCCGGCGCTACCCGCTCAGCAAGGGTATGCAGTGCAGGGAGGCGCTCAGCTGAAGAGGCGCTGAGCTCTCCCTGCTCTGCTACCCTTGTCCCTGCTGCTGTCAGCTCCGTTGCGCCTGTCATAGTGGAAGACAGGTAACGGCGCTGGCAGCGTGTAGCCCGGCTCTCAGTCAGTGCAAGGTCCCTCTAGCTTCCTCCCCCATCCTCCTCCCACCTCCAGGCTCCTCCTCACAGCGCTGCTGACAAATTCCGAGCGTTTTGCAGGGCGGGTAGACTTTTAGGGGCGTGGCCTAATCGCGGGAGGCGTGACCACGCCCCCTTTTGGAATTTTTTATTTTAATTTAATTTTTTACACTTTGCAGAGTCCAGCAGGTTAGGGGGCCTTGAGGAGCCCCTCAGCCAGTGGCAATTCGAGTGGGGAGCGTGATCAGTGTGATCACTCTCCACCTAGCCATACAGGAACGGTTGGTTCTATATCGGAGGGGCTGAAGGGACCTTGTGACGTATTGAGGGGAGGAGCTACGTCACCAGGGGGAGGAGCTACGGGCGAACAGGGTACCCGAAAAGTACCCTCGCGGGCTCGCTTCGCTCGCCACGCTTCGGGCACGGTGGCTCGCTTCGCTCACCACCTAATTACTAAAGGTAATAGTTGGTGGCGTGGATAGTAGAGGAACTATCCCGCTGGCCTAGCTCCTCCCCCTTGCGTCGTAACTCCTGCAGCACAGCACTGCAGCACAGCACACTCTGCCATGATGAGAACTTATGCTGTTGCTGCTGCCCAGTAAGAAGGGAGGTAGGAGTGCAGTGGACCAGGGCCCCTGCTGAGCCCCTTCATCAGTCCCAGGCCTGCGTAATTTGTACCCGCCCCCTCCTCTCTCGCCAAAACTGCCAACATCCTCCAGAGCTGCTGCTGCTGGAGTAACGGAGCCTACGGGAGGGTAGAGGAGGAGCAGCGCCCAAGCGTGGATCCAAGGCAGAGCATCAGTCAGAGTTATGCCTACAAAGTAATGAAGCAGAAGGTACTACATTTACAGTAGCAGCGTGGTATGTATGACGTGGTTGGGCTATACCTGGCATAACGTGTATAAGCAGCTTTTATTGTGTGTGTGTGTGTGTGGTGTAACATGTATAAGAGTACTACTGTGGGGTATAATGTGACTAACGGACACTACTGTGTGGTATAATGTGACTAACGGACACTACTGTGTGGTATAATGTGACTAACGGACACTACTGTGTGGTATAATGTGACTGACGGACACTACTGTGTGGTATAATGTGACTAACGGACACTGCTGTGTGGTATAATGTGACTAACGGACACTACTGTGCGGTGTAATGTGACTAACGGACACTACTGTGGGGTGTAATGTGACTAACGGACACTACTGTGCGGTGTAATGTGACTAACGGATACTACTGTGCGGTGTAATGTGACTAACGGATATTACTGTGCAGTGTAATGTGACTAACGGATATTACTGTGCAGTGTAATGTCAAATGTGAATTTTTACTATTCTGTGTCCACAACCCTACATATTTGGTGCGCGCCTTTGGCGCGCACTGTCCCTGACCTGAGCATGGCTAACGCCAAAGGAAACTTGTCCTGAGCTCCTCAAGGTCTAGAACAGGCCATGTCACCAATTTTAAAATATATTTTTCTTTTCAAATGTAACATACCTCCAATCCAACACAGGGAAAGGGTGCTGAAACATACCCTTACTCCGGGCATCATGGCACCTATCTACACCTCTAATAAGGGGCACTACTGTGGGCATTGTGTATAAGTACTGTGTGGTGTAACGTGTATAAGGGGCACTACTGTGTGACGTTAATGAATAAGTGGCACTACTAGAGGGTGTAATATGAATCAGGGGCACTATGTTTGTGGTAAAGTGAATAAGATTGTAATACTGTGTGATGTAATTTGAATTGTGGGCCACGCTCCTTTCTTGTGTGACCACATCCCTTTTTGCGTCACGTCCTCTCCCTTTTTTACAGATGGGAGGGCGCAAATTTATAATTTGCAGGGGGGCGCCAAACACTCTAGCACCGGCACTGGGTGTACCCTAAAGGAGACGTGAACGGTATACTGTTTGTTACAAGCATTTAACAATTAGCCCTTTTATGATTGGATCCAGCTGAATTAAGGAATTTATAAACAAATGGTGATTATTACTACTCCGTATTCATTATAGGAGCTATAGTTTTTATAGCTTTTACAGAGTAATATTTCATGTAAGTTTTTTATTGTACGTGTGTGTGTATTTTAAACTGTGTCATTTTTATGGAAATGTATTGATATAATAAATTGTTAATGCGCTCTCTTGATAAATTGATCTATTGATCTTATTTATTATATTTTTTTCTTGTATACTATTGGCAGCAGAGCCGGCCCTCACCAATATGATGCCCTAGGCAAGATTTTGGCAGGTGCCCCCTAGCACCACCACTGGTTCCGCCTCTGACCTTGCATCTCTTTCCCAGCACCATCACCCCTCACCCATAGCAGTCCTTATTTTGATGTTTGTACTAGAGATGAGCGGGTTCGGTTTCTTTGAATCCGAACCCGCACGAACTTCACTTTTTTTTCCACGGGTCCGAGCGACTCGGATCTTCCCGCCTTGCTCGGTTAACCCGAGCGCGCCCGAACGTCATCATGACGCTGTCGGATTCTCGCGAGGCTCGGATTCTATCGCGAGACTCGGATTCTATATAAGGAGCCGCGCGTCGCCGCCATTTTCACTCGTGCATTGAGATTGATAGGGAGAGGACGTGTCTGGCGTCCTCTCCATTAGAATAGAGATAGATAGATTAGATAGAGAGAGATTGTGCAGAGTCGCAGACAGAGTTAGTTTACCACAGTCAGTGACCAGTGCAGTTGCTAGTTAACTTTTATTTAATATAATATATCCGTTCACTTCTCTCTGCTATATCCGTTCTCTGCCTGAAAAAAAAAACGATACACAGCACAGTCAGTCACACAGTGTGACTCAGTCTGTGTGCACTCAGCTCAGCCCAGTGTGCTGCACAGTCATCAATGTATAAATTAAAAGCTTATAATTAATTGTGGGGGAGACTGGGGAGCACTGCAGGTTGTTAGCAGGAGCCAGGAGTACAATTATATTAATTAACAGTGCACACTTTTGCTGCAGGAGTGGTGACCAGTGCCTGACCACCAGTATAGTATTGTTGTATACTACTAATATCTCTTTAAATATCAACCAGTCTATATTAGCAGCAGACACAGTACAGTGCGGTAGTTCACGGCTGTGGCTACCTCTGTGTCGGCACACGGCAGGCAGTCCGTCCGACCAGAATTGTATTATTTATTATTATATACCTACCACCTAACCGTGGTTTTTTTTTCATTCTTTATACCGTCATAGTGTCATCCTAATTGTTACGAGTATACTACTATCTCTTTATCAACCAGTGTACAGTGCGGTAGTTCACGGCTGTGGCTACCTCTGTGTCGGCACACGGCAGGCAGTCCGTCCGACCAGAATTGTATTATTTATTATTATATACCTACCACCTAACCGTGGTTTTTTTTTCATTCTTTATACCGTCATAGTGTCATCCTAATTGTTACGAGTATACTACTATCTCTTTATCAACCAGTGTACAGTGCGGTAGTTCACGGCTGTGGCTACCTCTGTGTCGGCACACGGCAGGCAGTCCGTCCGACCAGAATTGTATTATTTATTATTATATACCTACCACCTAACCGTGGTTTTTTTTTCATTCTTTATACCGTCATAGTGTCATCCTAATTGTTACGAGTATACTACTATCTCTTTATCAACCAGTGTACAGTGCGGTAGTTCACGGCTGTGGCTACCTCTGTGTCGGCACACGGCAGGCAGTCCGTCCGACCAGAATTGTATTATTTATTATTATATACCTACCACCTAACCGTGGTTTTTTTTTCATTCTTTATACCGTCATAGTGTCATCCTAATTGTTACGAGTATACTACTATCTCTTTATCAACCAGTGTACAGTGCGGTAGTTCACGGCTGTGGCTACCTCTGTGTCGGCACACGGCAGGCAGTCCGTCCGACCAGAATTGTATTATTTATTATTATATACCTACCACCTAACCGTGGTTTTTTTTTCATTCTTTATACCGTCATAGTGTCATCCTAATTGTTACGAGTATACTACTATCTCTTTATCAACCAGTGTACAGTGCGGTAGTTCACGGCTGTGGCTACCTCTGTGTCGGCACACGGCAGGCAGTCCGTCCGACCAGAATTGTATTATTTATTATTATATACCTACCACCTAACCGTGGTTTTTTTTTCATTCTTTATACCGTCATAGTGTCATCCTAATTGTTACGAGTATACTACTATCTCTTTATCAACCAGTGTACAGTGCGGTAGTTCACGGCTGTGGCTACCTCTGTGTCGGCACACGGCAGGCAGTCCGTCCGACCAGAATTGTATTATTTATTATTATATACCTACCACCTAACCGTGGTTTTTTTTTCATTCTTTATACCGTCATAGTGTCATCCTAATTGTTACGAGTATACTACTATCTCTTTATCAACCAGTGTACAGTGCGGTAGTTCACGGCTGTGGCTACCTCTGTGTCGGCACACGGCAGGCAGTCCGTCCGACCAGAATTGTATTATTTATTATTATATACCTACCACCTAACCGTGGTTTTTTTTTCATTCTTTATACCGTCATAGTGTCATCCTAATTGTTACGAGTATACTACTATCTCTTTATCAACCAGTGTACAGTGCGGTAGTTCACGGCTGTGGCTACCTCTGTGTCGGCAGTCGGCAGGCAGTCCGTCCATCCATAATTGTATTATTATTATAATATATACCACCTAACCGTGGTTTTTTTTTCATTCTTTATACCGTCATAGTGTCATACTAGTTGTTACGAGTATACTACTATCTCTTTATCAACCAGTGTACAGTGCGGTAGTTCACGGCTGTGGCTACCTCTGTGTCGGCAGTCGGCAGGCAGTCCGTCCATCCATAATTGTATTATTATTATAATATATACCACCTAACTGTGGTTTTTTTTGCATTCTTTATACCGTCGTCATAGTGTCATACTAGTTGTTACGAGTATACTACTATCTCTTTATCAACCAGTGTACAGTGCGGTAGTTCACGGCTGTGGCTACCTCTGTGTCGGCAGTCGGCAGGCAGTCCGTCCATCCATAATTGTATTATTATTATAATATATACCACCTAACCGTGGTTTTTTTTTCATTCTTTATACCGTCGTCATAGTGTCATACTAGTTGTTACGAGTATACTACTATCTCTTTATCAACCAGTGTACAGTGCGGTAGTTCACGGCTGTGGCTACCTCTGTGTCGGCAGTCGGCAGGCAGTCCGTCCATCCATAATTGTATTATTATTATAATATATACCACCTAACCGTGGTTTTTTTTTCATTCTTTATACCGTCGTCATAGTGTCATACTAGTTGTTACGAGTATACTACTATCTCTTTATCAACCAGTGTACAGTGCGGTAGTTCACGGCTGTGGCTACCTCTGTGTCGGCAGTCTGCAGGCAGTCCGTCCATCCATAATTGTATTATTATTATAATATATACCACCTAACCGTGGTTTTTTTTTCATTCTTTATACCGTCGTCATAGTGTCATACTAGTTGTTACGAGTATACTACTATCTCTTTATCAACCAGTGTACAGTGCGGTAGTTCACGGCTGTGGCTACCTCTGTGTCGGCAGTCGGCAGGCAGTCCGTCCATCCATAATTGTATTATTATTATAATATATACCACCTAACCGTGGTTTTTTTTTCATTCTTTATACCGTCGTCATAGTGTCATACTAGTTGTTACGAGTATACTACTATCTCTTTATCAACCAGTGTACAGTGCGGTAGTTCACGGCTGTGGCTACCTCTGTGTCGGCAGTCGGCAGGCAGTCCGTCCATCCATAATTGTATTATTATTATAATATATACCACCTAACCGTGGTTTTTTTATACCACCTAACCGTGGCAGTCCGTCCATAATTGTATACTAGTATCCAATCCATCCATCTCCATTGTTTACCTGAGGTGCCTTTTAGTTCTGCCTATAAAATATGGAGAACAAAAAAGTTGAGGTTCCAAAATTAGGGAAAGATCAAGATCCACTTCCACCTCGTGCTGAAGCTGCTGCCACTAGTCATGGCCGAGACGATGAAATGCCAGCAACGTCGTCTGCCAAGGCCGATGCCCAATGTCATAGTACAGAGCATGTCAAATCCAAAACACCAAATATCAGAAAAAAAAGGACTCCAAAACCTAAAATAAAATTGTCGGAGGAGAAGCGTAAACTTGCCAATATGCCATTTACCACACGGAGTGGCAAGGAACGGCTGAGGCCCTGGCCTATGTTCATGGCTAGTGGTTCAGCTTCACATGAGGATGGAAGCACTCAGCCTCTCGCTAGAAAACTGAAAAGACTCAAGCTGGCAAAAGCACCGCAAAGAACTGTGCGTTCTTTGAAATCCCAAATCCACAAGGAGAGTCCAATTGTGTCGGTTGCGATGCCTGACCTTCCCAACACTGGACGTGAAGAGCATGCGCCTTCCACCATTTGCACGCCCCCTGCAAGTGCTGGAAGGAGCACCCGCAGTCCAGTTCCTGATAGTCAGATTGAAGATGTCAGTGTTGAAGTACACCAGGATGAGGAGGATATGGGTGTTGCTGGCGCTGGGGAGGAAATTGACCAGGAGGATTCTGATGGTGAGGTGGTTTGTTTAAGTCAGGCACCCGGGGAGACACCTGTTGTCCGTGGGAGGAATATGGCCGTTGACATGCCAGGTGAAAATACCAAAAAAATCAGCTCTTCGGTGTGGAGGTATTTCACCAGAAATGCGGACAACAGGTGTCAAGCCGTGTGTTCCCTTTGTCAAGCTGTAATAAGTAGGGGTAAGGACGTTAACCACCTCGGAACATCCTCCCTTATACGTCACCTGCAGCGCATTCATAATAAGTCAGTGACAAGTTCAAAAACTTTGGGTGACAGCGGAAGCAGTCCACTGACCAGTAAATCCCTTCCTCTTGTAACCAAGCTCACGCAAACCACCCCACCAACTCCCTCAGTGTCAATTTCCTCCTTCCCCAGGAATGCCAATAGTCCTGCAGGCCATGTCACTGGCAAGTCTGACGAGTCCTCTCCTGCCTGGGATTCCTCCGATGCATCCTTGCGTGTAACGCCTACTGCTGCTGGCGCTGCTGTTGTTGCCGCTGGGAGTCGATGGTCATCCCAGAGGGGAAGTCGTAAGCCCACTTGTACTACTTCCAGTAAGCAATTGACTGTTCAACAGTCCTTTGCGAGGAAGATGAAATATCACAGCAGTCATCCTACTGCAAAGCGGATAACTGAGTCCTTGACAACTATGTTGGTGTTAGACGTGCGTCCGGTATCCGCCGTTAGTTCACAGGGAACTAGACAATTTATTGAGGCAGTGTGCCCCCGTTACCAAATACCATCTAGGTTCCACTTCTCTAGGCAGGCGATACCGAGAATGTACACGGACGTCAGAAAAAGACTCACCAGTGTCCTAAAAAATGCAGTTGTACCCAATGTCCACTTAACCACGGACATGTGGACAAGTGGAGCAGGGCAGGGTCAGGACTATATGACTGTGACAGCCCACTGGGTAGATGTATGGACTCCCGCCGCAAGAACAGCAGCGGCGGCACCAGTAGCAGCATCTCGCAAACGCCAACTCTTTCCTAGGCAGGCTACGCTTTGTATCACCGCTTTCCAGAATACGCACACAGCTGAAAACCTCTTACGGCAACTGAGGAAGATCATCGCGGAATGGCTTACCCCAATTGGACTCTCCTGTGGATTTGTGGCATCGGACAACGCCAGCAATATTGTGTGTGCATTAAATATGGGCAAATTCCAGCACGTCCCATGTTTTGCACATACCTTGAATTTGGTGGTGCAGAATTTTTTAAAAAACGACAGGGGCGTGCAAGAGATGCTGTCGGTGGCCAGAAAAATTGCGGGACACTTTCGGCGTACAGGCACCACGTACAGAAGACTGGAGCACCACCAAAAACTACTGAACCTGCCCTGCCATCATCTGAAGCAAGAAGTGGTAACGAGGTGGAATTCAACCCTCTATATGCTTCAGAGGTTGGAGGAGCAGCAAAAGGCCATTCAAGCCTATACAATTGAGCACGATATAGGAGATGGAATGCACCTGTCTCAAGTGCAGTGGAGAATGATTTCAACGTTGTGCAAGGTTCTGATGCCCTTTGAACTTGCCACACGTGAAGTCAGTTCAGACACTGCCAGCCTGAGTCAGGTCATTCCCCTCATCAGGCTTTTGCAGAAGAAGCTGGAGGCATTGAAGAAGGAGCTAACACGGAGCGATTCCGCTAGGCATGTGGGACTTGTGGATGCAGCCCTTAATTCGCTTAACAAGGATTCACGGGTGGTCAATCTGTTGAAATCAGAGCACTACATTTTGGCCACCGTGCTCGATCCTAGATTTAAAGCCTACCTTGGATCTCTCTTTCCGGCAGACACAGGTCTGCTGGGGTTGAAAGACCTGCTGGTGACAAAATTGTCAAGTCAAGCGGAACGCGACCTGTCAACATCTCCTCCTTCACATTCTCCCGCAACTGGGGGTGCGAGGAAAAGGCTCAGAATTCCGAGCCCACCCGCTGGCGGTGATGCAGGGCAGTCTGGAGCGACTGCTGATGCTGACATCTGGTCCGGACTGAAGGACCTGACAACGATTACGGACATGTCGTCTACTGTCACTGCATATGATTCTCTCAACATTGATAGAATGGTGGAGGATTATATGAGTGACCGCATCCAAGTAGGCACGTCACACAGTCCGTACTTATACTGGCAGGAAAAAGAGGCAATTTGGAGGCCCTTGCACAAACTGGCTTTATTCTACCTAAGTTGCCCTCCCACAAGTGTGTACTCCGAAAGAGTGTTTAGTGCCGCCGCTCACCTTGTCAGCAATCGGCGTACGAGGTTACATCCAGAAAATGTGGAGAAGATGATGTTCATTAAAATGAATTATAATCAATTCCTCCGCGGAGACATTGACCAGCAGCAATTGCCTCCACAAAGTACACAGGGAGCTGAGATGGTGGATTCCAGTGGGGACGAATTGATAATCTGTGAGGAGGGGGATGTACACGGTGATATATCGGAGGGTGAAGATGAGGTGGACATCTTGCCTCTGTAGAGCCAGTTTGTGCAAGGAGAGATTAATTGCTTCTTTTTTGGGGGGGGTCCAAACCAACCCGTCATATCAGTCACAGTCGTGTGGCAGACCCTGTCACTGAAATGATGGGTTGGTTAAAGTGTGCATGTCCTGTTTTGTTTATACAACATAAGGGTGGGTGGGAGGGCCCAAGGACAATTCCATCTTGCACCTCTTTTTTCTTTTCTTTTTCTTTGCATCATGTGCTGATTGGGGAGGGTTTTTTGGAAGGGACATCCTGCGTGACACTGCAGTGCCACTCCTAGATGGGCCCGGTGTTTGTGTCGGCCACTAGGGTCGCTAATCTTACTCACACAGCTACCTCATTGCGCCTCTTTTTTTCTTTGCGTCATGTGCTGTTTGGGGAGGGTTTTTTGGAAGGGACATCCTGCGTGACACTGCAGTGCCACTCCTAGATGTGCCCGGTGTTTGTGTCGGCCACTAGGGTCGCTAATCTTACTCACACAGTCAGCTACCTCATTGCGCCTCTTTTTTTCTTTGCGTCATGTGCTGTTTGGGGAGGGTTTTTTGGAAGGGCCATCCTGCGTGACACTGCAGTGCCACTCCTAGATGGGCCCGGTGTTTGTGTCGGCCACTAGGGTCGCTTATCTTACTCACACAGCGACCTCGGTGCAAATTTTAGGACTAAAAATACTATTGTGAGGTGTGATGTGTTCAGAATAGGCTGAAAATGAGTGTAAATTATGTTTTTTGAGGTTAATAATACTTTGGGATCAAAATTACCCCCAAATTCTATGATTTAAGCTGTTTTTTAGGGTTTTTTTAAAAAAACACCCGAATCCAAAACACACCCGAATCCGACAAAAAAAATTCGGTGAGGTTTTGCCAAAACGCGGTCGAACCCAAAACACGGCCGCGGAACCGAACCCAAAACCAAAACACAAAACCCGAAAAATTTCCGGCGCTCATCTCTAGTTTGTACCCCCTATATTTTAAATAGGAACAGTTCGCACATTTGGCGCACAGCCCAAAAAGGGTGTGTTTTTGCTGGCAAGGGGCATGGCCACACAATAGTAATCCCAATTCCAATTACCCCACACAGTACTGCAACTTTATTCACATTTGATCATGCGATAGCATCGATTATTCATATTACATCCCACAGTAGTATCACTTTACCTTATAAACGTTACTCCTTACAGTAGAGCTGTCAGGAATCGACTCACCAAGCTGACATCTGTCCGCCGCTGCGGACTCCGTCCTGGGTCCCTGCGTTCATCTGTCATCCGCGTCTCTGCCATCAGACGCCATCCTGGGCCTGGGAGCGCTCCTGTGATAGCGGGCGTGTAGCACGCCGCGTTCCCGCTAGGCCGCGGCATGGGCGCCGCCATGACAGCCTCCAGCAGTCAGCATACGGCGGCCAATCCGGTGCTTGGCCGCACCCACTTTTCCTCACTCCACCAATGACTGTTTTACAAGGGGTATATATGAAGCTGCAGGATCAGTCTGCAGGCATCCTGAACTTTGTGTCACTCCTGCGACTCATGTGTAAGGATCTGGTTCCTGTTTCCTCCGTGTACCTGGATACCTACCTGCTGTTCCGTGTTCCTGGCTTTCTACCTGAGACTTTGTACTCCTGGTTACTTTTCACAGCTCCGTGGAACTTCAAGCCCCAGCAATACCTGCATCCATCTACAGGCTTCACACTCATCACCATCTCTGTGTGCTTCAGCCTAGCAGTAGAGACTGACTCCAGGTGTGTTCCATCTCCCCACCTGTGATGCAGCTTGCTCGCTGCCAGTGCCTCATCACCTGCACTGTGGACATAGTCAGACTCCTGCCTCTGCTACCAGGTTTGCCATACAACACCATCTCTGCTGGTTCCATGTTTTAATCTGCTCTGGTTTCCATACCAGAATATTCTCTGCCAAATTATCACTCATCTGTTATCATCACTACCGGTTATTATTTCTTCAGTCACCATTCATTCTGTTACCATAGACTCTCAGCTATTACGCTGTACAATTGACATTTGCATTTCTACTGTTATTTTCTGCTGCCGTTTGTGAATCATCTGTATAATGAATATCATTGCGCTCATGCGCAGAAACATAATCCAGCCTCCTCGTTTTCTCCCATCCACCTCCACTGACCCACTAGCGCCCCCTCCGGGGACACAGACAAAACCAAGTCTGACAGTAAGTTCAGGATCGATGGACTCGGACGGTGGACGGAGTGTGGGGTCAGAGGCCTTGCAAAATCTGGTCTCCCGTTTGGATGGTCAAGAGGCTGCGCAGCAGCAGATGTTCCAGTTCCTGCAAGGGATGTCCTCCCGGATAGATACACTACAGCAATCCCTGCCTAGTGTACACACTCCTACAGTTCCTGTTACTCCAGCACCTGCCAGTACTGTGAGTTCCTCTATGCCGGCTGCATCAGCTCCAGTGTCTCGTCTGCACCTGCCCGTGCCAAGCAAGTATGATGGCAGCCCAAAGTTATGTCGCGGGTTTCTCAACCAATGTGAAATCCAGTTTGAATTGTTGTCACATAATTTCCCCACGTCAAGATCCAAGGTTGCCTACATCATCTCTCTACTTTCTGGATCTGCTTTGAGTTGGGTGTCTCCTCTGTGGGAACGTGCCGACCCTCTGATTAACAACTATGCAGAATTCGTGTCAACCTTCAGACGGATCTTTGACGAGCCTGGTCGTGCAACATCAGCTTCTGCCGACCTAATCCAACTTCGTCAAGGTACCCGTAGTATGGGACAATATGTCATCCAGTTCCAGACGTTGGCCGCAGAGATTCAGTGGAACAATCAAGCCCTGGTAGCAGCTTTCTGGCATGGACTCTCTGATCGGATCAAGGACGAACTGGCAACCCGCGATCTTCCTGTACAATTGTCTGATTTAATTTCCCTGTGCATCAAGTTGGACTCTCGCATCCGCGAACGCAACAATGAACGTGCTCGGAGTGAGCCACGCAGATCAAGGATGATACCTTCCGTACAGTTCCAGTCTCCACCTTCTGATGAGCCTATGCAAATAAATAGGTCCCGCCTAACTCCTGAGGAGCGGTCAAGAAGACTTCGTGAGAGACTTTGTCTTTATTGTGCGGCTGCAGGTCACCAGATTAATTCCTGCACAGTGCGTTCGGGAAACGCCAGATCCTGACTTGTAAAGGAGGAGTCAAGTTGGGATCTTCTAGACAAGCTCCTTCTAATCAAGACCTTATCCTTCCTGTGACTTTAGAGACTTCAGTTGGGCTTCAGTCTGCATCAGCATTAGTGGACTGTGGAGCCGCAGGAAATTTCATCACCCAAGCTGCGGTAAATAGATTTTGCTTGCCTGTATGTGAACTTTCTTACCCAGTCTACATTACCGCCGTGGATGGTAGCCGAATCTCCAAGGGGAATATTTCTCACCAAACTGCACCAGTGGTTTTGGGAGTTGGGTTCCTACACTCAGAATTAATAAAGTTCTTAGTCATTCCTCAAGCCACCCAGGAGATCGTTTTGGGCATGCCCTGGCTCCAGCTACACAATCCACAGTTTGACTGGTCAACGTTACAACTTACTTCATGGGGTTCACATTGCCATCAGTCCTGTTTAGCCCAAGTTTGTCCAATCAAGTCTACTGAAGTAAAAACCCAGTCAAGTCTTCCTGCGGCTTATCAAGATTTCTCTGATGTCTTCAGTGAAAAGGCCGCGGATGTCCTGCCGCCCCATAGAGAATGGGATTGTCCCATCGATCTCCTTCCTGGCAAGAAGCCACCTAGGGGGCGTACCTACCCGTTATCTGTTCCCGAAACTGAAGCGATGAGCGACTACATCCGGGAGAATTTACAGAAGGGATTAATCCGTCCTTCATCATCACCCGCTGGTGCAGGCTTCTTCTTTGTTAAAAAGAAGGATGGAGGACTGCGTCCATGCATTGACTACCGGGGTCTCAATGACATTACCATTAAAAATAGTTATCCATTACCACTCATTACCGAATTATTTGACAGAGTTAAAGGAGCCCGCATCTTCACCAAGCTAGATCTCCGCGGTGCCTACAACCTCATCAGAATCCGGAGTGGTGACGAATGGAAGACAGCTTTTAACACTCGAGATGGTCATTACGAGTACCTGGTAATGCCATTCGGGTTGAGTAATGCCCCAGCAGTGTTCCAACACTTTGTGAACGAAATCTTCCGTGACGTTCTGTATAAATACCTCGTTGTTTATCTGGATGATAGCCTCATCTTCTCCCAAGATCTTCCCTCTCATCGTCTACAAGTCCGTGAAGTCCTCCGACGTCTTCGTGAGAACCGGCTCTACGGTAAACTATCCAAGTGTACCTTTGAAGTTTCCTCTATACCCTTCCTGGGTTATATAATTTCCGGATCGGATCTCCAGATGGACCCGACAAAGTTGGAAGCCATTGCCAATTGGTCCATTCCAAATTCTCTCAAGTCTATTCAGCGGTTCCTGGGATTTGCCAACTACTATAGGAAATTTATTCGGGGATTCTCCACTCTCATCGCTCCTATTACCAACTTAACTCGGAAAGGGGCAGACCATTCCAACTGGTCAGAAGAGGCTTTAGCGGCCTTCCAGAAGATCAAGCTGGCCTTTATGTCTGCTCCAGTTCTGTCCCAGCCAGATGTAAACAGACCGTTCGAGTTGGAGGTGGATGCCTCGACAGTTGGAGTTGGAGCTGTTCTCTCCCAGAAGGGAACCGATGGGAAAATCCACCCCTGTGGATTTTATTCTCGTAAATTCCTCCCTGCAGAAGCTAACTACTCCGTTGGAGATCAAGAACTACTGGCGATTAAGCTGGCCCTCGAGGAATGGAGGTATCTCCTGGAAGGGGCCAAACATCCGTTCAACATCTACACGGATCATAAAAATCTGCTATATTTAAAGGCAGCCCAGTGCCTTAATCCTCGCCAGTCCCAGGTGGGCTATGTTTTTCTCACGTTTTAACTTTAAGCTTCATTTCCGCCCAGGTTCGCAGAATGTTAAAGCTGACGCCTTATCCCGATCTATGGAATCCGAAGAGGAAACGCCTGACTCAGTTCCACATTCCATCCTGAGTCCAGTGGTATTTGCTGCATCTCAAGTCTCCCCAGCTCCTCCTCCTGGTAAGACTTTTGTTTCCCCAGAACTCCGTCCCAAGTTGCTGTCTTGGGCCCATCAATCCAAGTTCACTGGTCATCCCGGTGTCCTGAAAACCTTCAAGTTCCTCTCTGAGACATACTGGTGGCCAAAGATGAAAGCTGACATCAAGGATTTCGTAGCATCCTGTCCTAAGTGTGTGCAGCACAAGACTCCTCGTCAGTCTCCAGCAGGTCAGTTACAACCATTGTCTATTCCCAGTCGCCCTTGGTCACACCTGTCCATGGACTTTATCTCCGACCTTCCTCCTTCTCAAGGATACAATACCATCTGGGTTGTAGTGGACAGATTTACCAAGATGGCCCATTTTGTTCCTCTCCAGGGTCTCCCTTCTGCCCCAAAACTCGCCCAAATCTTCCTATGGGAGATTTTCCGCTTACATGGTCTACCCTCAGAAATAATATCCGACCGAGGTGTACAGTTTGTAGCGAGGTTTTGGAGGGCTCTCTGTTCTGCCATGCAGGTTAAACTGAAGTTCTCGTCATCTTACCACCCTCAGACGAATGGGCAGACAGAGAGGGTAAATCAAGAACTAGAGACATTTTTAAGATTGTATGTTTCATCTTCTCAGGATGACTGGTTTGATCTGCTCCCATGGGCCGAGTTTGCCCACAACTTCCGCTACCACACTGCTACTGAGACAACTCCATTCTTTGCAGTATATGGGCAACATCCTCGTGTTCCAGACTTCCAAGAACTCCCTCACATGGATGTTCCTGCCGCCACTACTGCCCTGAGTCAGTTTTCTTCAATCTGGAGGAAGATTCACATTTCTCTCAAAAAGGCCTCCAGCCGGTATAAATACTTTGCTGATCGCAAAAGACGCGCAGTTCCTAGCCTGAAACCTGGGGACAAGGTTTGGCTGTCTACCCGGAACCTCCGTCTTAGGGTCCCGTCTATGAAATTTGCACCACGTTTCATTGGCCCCTTCCCTGTCGAAAGAGTCATCAACCCTGTGGCCTACAAGCTGAAGTTACCACCTTCTCTGCGAATACCTAATGCTTTTCATGTTTCTCTCCTCAGACCTTTAGTCCTGAATCATTTCCAAAGAGCTCTTCCAGTTGGCCCCAAAGTTCGAACTCAGCGGGGCGTGGAGTTCGAGATTGGCAAGATTCTGGATTCCCGTTGCCGGTATGGACGTCTTCAATACCTTGTCGATTGGTCCGGTTATGGCCCAGAGGAGAGAAGTTGGGTAAATTCGTTGGATGTCCATGCTCCAAGGTTGGTCCGTGTCTTCCATAACACTCATCCTTCCAAGCCACGTGGGTGTTCGGTGTCCACCCTTAAAGGGGGGGGTACTGTCAGGAATCGACTCACCAAGCTGACATCTGTCCGCCGCTGCGGACTCCGTCCTGGGTCCCTGCGTTCATCTGTCATCCGCGTCTCTGCCATCAGACGCCATCCTGGGCCTGGGAGCGCTCCTGTGATAGCGGGCGTGTAGCACGCCGCGTTCCCGCTAGGCCGCGGCATGGGCGCCGCCATGACAGCCTCCAGCAGTCAGCATACGGCGGCCAATCCGGTGCTTGGCCGCACCCACTTTTCCTCACTCCACCAATGACTGTTTTACAAGGGGTATATATGAAGCTGCAGGATCAGTCTGCAGGCATCCTGAACTTTGTGTCACTCCTGCGACTCATGTGTAAGGATCTGGTTCCTGTTTCCTCCGTGTACCTGGATACCTACCTGCTGTTCCGTGTTCCTGGCTTTCTACCTGAGACTTTGTACTCCTGGTTACTTTTCACAGCTCCGTGGAACTTCAAGCCCCAGCAATACCTGCATCCATCTACAGGCTTCACACTCATCACCATCTCTGTGTGCTTCAGCCTAGCAGTAGAGACTGACTCCAGGTGTGTTCCATCTCCCCACCTGTGATGCAGCTTGCTCGCTGCCAGTGCCTCATCACCTGCACTGTGGACATAGTCAGACTCCTGCCTCTGCTACCAGGTTTGCCATACAACACCATCTCTGCTGGTTCCATGTTTTAATCTGCTCTGGTTTCCATACCAGAATATTCTCTGCCAAATTATCACTCATCTGTTATCATCACTACCGGTTCTTATTTCTTCAGTCACCATTCATTCTGTTACCATAGACTCTCAGCTATTACGCTGTACAATTGACATTTGCATTTCTACTGTTATTTTCTGCTGCCGTTTGTGAATCATCTGTATAATAAATATCATTGCGCTCATGCGCAGAAACATAATCCAGCCTCCTCGTTTTCTCCCATCCACCTCCACTGACCCACTAGCGCCCCCTCCGGGGACACAGACAAAACCAAGTCTGACAAGAGCCCCTTATTCACATTACATCACACTGAATTGCTCCTTATTCACATTACACCACACCATATTGCTCTTTATTCACATTAGACCACACAGTAGTGCCCTTTATATACGCAACGCCACATAGTAGAGCACCTTATACACATAATGCCACAGAGTAATGCTCCTTACACATATGAGATACAGTATTAATGTCCTTATAAACATAATGTGCCTTACACATTATGACAACCTTTATTAATGCCCTTTTACACATAATGGGGCAGATGTATTAACCTGGAGAAGGCATAAGGAAGTGATAAACCAGTGATATGTGCATGGTGATAAAGGCACCAGCAAATCAAGTCCTAACTGTTAATTTACATATTGGAGCTGATTGGCTGGTACCTTTATCACCTTGCACATATCACTGGTTTATCACTTCCTTATGCCCTCTCCAGGTTAATACATCTGCCCCAGTGTCCCTTACACATATGCCGCACATTATTAATGCCCTTATGCACATAATGACACACATAGTGCCCCCTACACATTTGCTGCACATTATTAGTGCCCCTATACACATAATGACACACATACAGTAGTACCCTGTTACACATATGTTGCACATTATTAGTGCATTTTTACATGACACACATAATGCTCCTTACACATATTCCGAACACTACTGCACAACCTACCCACTCACATGCACCCAGCACTCGCACTGCCACTAACACTGTGACCTCTGCCTCTGCTTGGATACAGATGTGTCCTCATAAATCTGGCCTCAATGCTAACGTTGGGCACCTTTTTTCTATGAAAATGCATCGTATTTGCATTGCTATGTGGCTAGGATGTACAATCAGCTTCTGCTGATTAAAATGATATGCAGCATGCCTATATACTATGTGAGACTGTGGCTGTATCTGCATATGAAATGCTACACACAAAATATAATATAGGCATGCCACATATCATTTTACTCAGCAGAAGCTGCTGATGCCCCTAAGCATCTCAATTGCCCTAGGCAATTGCCTAGTTTGCCTATGCCTATGGCCGGCTCTGATTGGCAGGACAGTACTGCTAAATTGGGAGCATCATTACAATTATAATAATATAAAAATTGGTTAAGCTTGTTGGCTTGGAAGCGCTGGGACTTTGTTGTTGCACTATGGAGACGGCACGTAGAGCAGCAGTGTCACTGAGGGTACTGTGAGTAGGGGACAAGTCTCCTCAATGTCCATGGGATGGTGGTCAGTAGGTAACACCCCCCAAAGTAGATAACGGGAAACAGAAGGTGGGCTGTGGGGGTATTCACAAGGCCAGATTCGGGTGATCAGCGAGGCAGGCCTGGTTGGAAAATTCCCTCAGACACAATGACCAAAACAGCAAAATGTGTTAAAATGCAATTTTATTTTAACAGCTTTTCAGAAGAAAGAACAAGACCATAACTTGAGTACTTATCTATTAAGAAAAACACACAACGCAATAGTATACCGATGCTTGCCTTCTTATGACCTAACAGGATTTTCTTCTGTATGCTGTGGCAGTCAAGCAGTAGGTAAGTAGCACAGTCAGTATGGTACCTGTGGTGCACCGGCTTTAAACATAGTCCCGCAATGGTGCAGTGTTATACAATATAATAAGTTTAAACATTGGCATTTCCCTGTGCACGGATGGCTGTAGCTGTACCAGTCAAGCACTAGGTAAGTAGCACAGTCAGTATGGTACTTGTCTTGCACCGGCTTTGAACACAGTCCTGCAAAGGTGTAGTGTTATACAATATAATAATTTTAAACATTGGCATTTCCCTGTGCACGGATGGCTGTAGCTGTAACAGTCAAGCAGTAGGTAAGTAGCACAGTCAGTATGGTACCTGTGGTGCACCGGCTTTGAACACAGTCCCGCAAAGGTGTAGTGGTTTACAATATAATAACTTTAAACACTGGCGTTCCCCTGTGCGCGGATGGCTGTAGCTATAGCAGTCAAGCAGTAGGTAAGTAGCACAGCATGGTACCTGTGGTGCACTGGCTTTGAACACAGTCCCATAATGGTGCAGTGGTACACAATATCATAACTTTAAACACTGACATTCCCCTGTGCACGGATGACTGTTGCTGTAGCAGTCAAGCAGTAGGTAAGTAGCACAGTCAGTATGGTACCTGTGGTGCAACGGCTTTGATCATAGTCCTGCAATAGTGCACTAATACCTTGGCAACATATACTTAGGTCAAGCATTGGTTAGCATGGGTTATGACTTCAGCAGGTATGCCACACACTGACATCAATTAAACATCGGTCAACCATCGACCAGCATGAGCTATGCACATTAGCAGAAATGCAATACATTGACATACATTAAACAACGGTTAACCATAATACGTAGGACTAGCTAGCATGCATTCACAGTACCTTGGTCAATATAAATGTACCATTGTTAGCAATAAACATTGGCAAAACATCGATGGCATGGACTATCATCTGACTAGCTAGTATGCATTAAACACATTTGGCATCATCGGTGGAAACATTGATAGCAGAAATATCATTTGACTAGCTAGTATGCATTAATCACATTAATAATCACCCCTCAGCTCTATATAGTTAACCCTTTCCTCTCTCCATTGGCTGGTAGGCATAACATTTACATACACAACTCACATTTATTAGTATTTGGCACATTTATTCCCCCTTTAACTGGCATGCAGGATTTGCCTATTTGTATTTGAAAACCGGCATCACGGCACTGAAGACATGGTTACTTTCATGTACAATACTTCAGCATATCAGGCATTTCACATCTGCATTCCACATACCGGCACGGCAGCACCGAATACCATGGACAACCACAATAGTCACACTTCAGCATAGCAGATTAACATTTCTCCTCTACATTCACATATCAGAATCACATTGGGGGAGCTCAATCCCTGATCATACATCACACTGGGGTAAATTGAAGTTAGGGATGCCTACCCCCTCTTTTTTTCATTAACATGGGTGAAGCAGCCAAGGGGAGCCTTGCTTAGATAATACACCATGGTACAAAGGGATGCCTACCCCCTAAAATTTACTGCATACTTGCATACTCTCCCGGAATGGCCGTGAGGCTCCTGAAAATCGGGTGACCCACCCGGCCACCCGGAAGAGCAGGCAAGTCTCCCGATTTTTGGGTTCCCCCCTGCCCAGCCGGGCAGTCGATGACGTGATTCTTGCTGACTCGCGTCATCATAGCCATGCACACTGCAGTATAATGCTGGTAATAGTGGCATTACACAGCGGGGGCGTGGCTTACATGACGTGATCCATCAGCCATGCCTCGTTCCGCCTCCGCCATGCCCCTGTTCCGCCTCTGGCCCGCCCCCTCTGTACGTCACTGCCCCGCCCCCTGCTGAGCTGACCTAGCTCCGGAGAGAGCAGCCATAAAGTCGGCAACTATGATTTAGTGTGCCCCGTCTAGGCAGCTGGACAGCAACACCCTAGTAACTTTTTAACACTGGGGAAAGATGGGGAAAAGGGGAGCCTACCCCACACTTTAGCAGGGCAGGGAGCCCAATCCCTATTTACTATTTTGTCCTCAATATGCAGAGTGTTTGCAGCAGAAGGGCTATAGGAGGGGGTTTGGGGCACCAAAATCTCACCTCCTGCTGCAGTTTCTCCTGGGACTCACCAGCTCCCTTGTGGTGAGTGCTTCTCCACAGCAGCAGAGGCAGCAGCCATGTAGCACTTCTCCTCCCCAGGGGTCTGATCCACCATCCAGCAGCAACCTCCTCCCCACAGGGAGGGGGAGGGAGAGAGACCACTCTTGGCAGCACAGCAACACTTCTCACCAGAGGGGAGAGAGAGCCCCTTTCTTGCAGCCAGCTCTTCCTTTTAAGGGCACTGGCAGACCTCAGGGCTTCCTTTCTGCCCGGCCCATTTACAGGTCCCTCTGCCCTGCAACCCAGGTGACCCAATCAGCTAGGGGCCATACTTTCCCGGACTTTTTATGTTGCTGGATAAGAGGTGACACACCAGAGAATTGGTGGCAAAATACCTGTCAGACAAGCTGACAGGGTGCCATAAAGTTCACGCAGGGCTTCCATTTTGTCCCTATAGGAATGTATAGGAGGGATGCTGCATAGGGAGTTTTGGGGAATGGGAGCAGTTAACTAAAAAAAAAAAATTGGGGTCTGCATTCTACTGTTACAGGGCCAGCAATCAGCCAGCGTGTGCTATGTGCAGAGCTGGGAGAGAGGCTGCTGCAGCAGCAGTTAGTCCTCTCTCCCCACCTGACGTGTGGCTGCCAGCAACGGGGAATTGGGAAGGCAGTAGGACCCAGGCCCCCTCCAATGAGCCTGGGTAAAGAGTACCTGCTCCCCCCCCCCCCCCCCCCCCCTCAGTGCCACTGTGTACATGTGTGTTTTTAAATATTCTTTAATGTTTCATAATTTATATGGTCAATCTGGTGCCAGGGGCGTATTGGCCATAGGGCTCACCAGGAAGATTCCTGGTAGGCTGACATGTCTGTGGGGCCCACCATTCACTGCATTGTCCCCATTGCTTCTGTTTTTCCATCTCTGCAGTACAGCAACTCTGCCATCCAGTGATACTGCCATGGCTACACGGTATGTTATACCTCTTGTGCTGCTCATGTCGGGCCACTTCTATAACATTTTATACAGGGAAACTATTAGTTCCCTAATCCCCCCCCCCCCCCTGGTCTCAGACACAACTGCAGCAAAAGACAAAAAAAGGCTGCAATTGCGTACTAACAGGCCCTATGAGGAGGGATCCCGCCTCCCTCAACAGACCCCACCGTCTGGGGCTGCTTCCATAAATTTCCTTGACTGGTTTCCCATCCCAATCCCCCCTGACTGGTACATTTTTTATTTTTTTTTATAAATTCCATCACCTCTCACCATGAAATTTTACTGAAACGGAACAGTTCTGAAAGGAAAAATTAGCAACTATTCCCCAATCTAGGTGCTTAACGCTACAGTATACACATAGAGATATACTGTATATTTTCTTTTATTATTTATTTTTTATTGTTGCATATATATTTTATTTTATTTAATTTAAGTAAACAAACAAGCCATTTTTTTACTCAGAAAAAAAGTGAAAAGCACATATCATATAAATAATTCAATTACAAAAACAACATAGCGAAAACTATTGTGACCTACACGTTTGAATAAAAGTATTACAATATACCAAATATCAAATATTTCTGAAAAACGTTGTATTATGTGCATAGGCGTGCGCAACAAATTTTATTAGGGGGTGCACGGTTGGAGGGGCGTGTCTAGCACTGCCTATTGGGCTGGACTAACACCACCCATTGGGTGTGTCTAGCATCACATATTGGCACTCAATACAAACTAAATAATACAGGGAATTTGAGTGGACTGTACAGTGAGGGCTGGCAGATGATTATTAAACTTAAAAGCAGTAAGCCTGTGACCTCACTGACCAATTTCAATAATTTATGAACAATGTAATAGGCAAAACCAGTGCTTGTAGCTTCCCATAATAAAATATGTGGAGAAACATGAATGATATATAAATACAATGTACAGTACTTAATATTTTTTTCAAAACTTCTCACTAAGAAATGTTTGGCCTAGGGATACTCTAGGCCGCCGTGATTCAAAAAAGTTTGGGAACCACTGGTCTTGAGCATCCATAAATGGGCTCTTGATAAAAAATAGGGGAGTAAGGGGCACACAGATATAAATACATGCAGTTATATTAAACAGATATATATATATATATATATATATATATATATAAAGATCACAGGCACACATGAATGGCAGACAGCATGCCCTGGTGCCCTGACTCTCAAACACATGGTAGAAAGAAGTATGTCTGGCACTAGGGGACTAAGAAGTCAATGAAGCTAGCAGCAAATTCAATGTTTTGGGGGTGCAAACCCCTTTATCAAGGTCTTGATAAAGTAATAACACACTATTGATATATATTTTGATGGGTATAATCTACATTTGTATAATAAAATATACAAACGTAACATATATTAAACATATTACATATATTTATTATATATATATATATATATATATATATATATATATATAACTCCAAAAACAGGTGGCACTCACGGGTCTTCACATCAATGGAACAGATAATAGATCAGGTAGATCAACGTTTCGATTTATTGTAAAATCGTCATCAGGATCAGATACATACAAAGACAAAATAAACAAATTTATAGCTCACCCAAAGTGATATCTCCGCCCTCTCACCATGCCGCCGGGCTCCGAGTGCCCAGCGTCTTCCGGTGACGTCACCGCCGCCGGCGTCCGTCCATACGTCACCGCGTCAGCCTGGCTTCCCGTTGCCCGGCAACACAGGTGGGCGGGCTCATGTCAGTGCACCCTTACACCAATGAAGGCCCTCCGCCACTCCTCCTAAACCTGGTAGCGAACCCGGAGCGCCCAGCGCCAGATGACCATCACCCCGCCTCTGTGTGATCCGCCCCGCTCGGCGTCCCATTGCTCGGCAACCAGGGGGGAGCAGACAATGCGGAAGCCCATACATCAATTAAAAACAATATAACCACAGGGAAAATTGACACAGAGCAATATAATCAATCCTGTCAAGTCAAGACAATATCTAAAATCTAGGACACCAAACGGACTGGTTCTATATTAGAAATATAAACAACAACACTACACTGCAGCAGCAGATTTGCAAACACCCAGAGTTCACAGGCTGATCAACGGAATATTTCAGAGGAAGCAATTAAGGCCTAATGATTCATTAAGGCCACGAGGGGCCACAGTGTCTAACCGGTGTATCCATTTAACTTCCCTCTGTAACAGAGCCCGATCCCTGTCACCTCCTCTAATATTTTTAGGGACCTGATCGATGATTTTATACCGCAGTGTAGCCAACCCATGTTTAAAGATCCTAAAATGGCGTGCCACTGGTTGTTCTTGGGGCACCACCAGACCTTCCACCGCTTTACGTATCGAGGACCTGTGCATGTTCATGCGTTCCTTAAACTGTCTCATGGTCTTCCCTATATAGAGAAGACCACATGGGCAGCGAATTAAATATATGACATGCGTACTAGAGCATGTCAAAACCTGGCGAATGGAAAAACGCTTCCCCGTATGCGGATGGGAAAACGAATCCCCACTTTCCATGAAACTGCAAGTGGTGCAGCCCGTACACCGGTAACACCCAGGACGGCGACTCAAAAAGTGCATAGAAGAGGGAATATTAGTAAAACCTGAAATATCATTTTTCACAAGCGAATCTTTCAGATTCTTATTCCGTGAAAAACTGGGCATGACCTCGGTCTCATGGAAGACCTTCAGGTCAGGGTCACTTTTCACTAAAGGCCACAACCTTTTTATATGCCTTACAGTATCAGCACTTTGGTTGTGGAATTTCTGTACAAACGGGATTTTTTTGATTAGCTTGGAATTCTTAGTGGTAGATACCAGGGCCTGTTCTCTAGGGATGGCCAATACCTTCTGTTTGATACGTATTAATTCATCGAAATTATACCCTCTGGCCACAAACTGACGTATCATTATATCTATATCTCTTTCAGTTGTCGTTAAATTATCCGAAATTCTATGCACCCTGAGAAACTGTGAAAATGGAAGACCTTTTTTAGTACTAATGGGATGTTGACTAGAAAAATGTAAAACATTATTTCTATCAGTGGGTTTTTTTGTATAATGAGGTATGTAGACCATCTGGATCCAACTGGATGGACACATCCAGGTAATTCACCTGTTTATTACTAATAGTATAGGTGAATTTAATAAATTCATTGTTGTTATTGGCCTTAAGCATAAGATCATGAAACTCAACCTCACTACCAGACCATATGATCAACAGGTCATCAATATACCTCAAAAATAACAAAATTTTAGAAGAAATACTTTGATCGGCAAAAAAGATTTCACGTTCAACATCAAACATGTAACAATTAGCGAATGCCGGGGCCACACAGGACCCCATGGCACAGCCTTGCAATTGTATATACCAACGGTTATCAAATAAAAAGTAATTCCTCTTAAGGGTCAACCCTAGTAATTGTATGAAAAATGCAACATCAGGGCCCTGATACGCTGAACTCTGGGAGAGCAATCTTTCTGCTGCCTGTAAACCACCATCATGTGGAATACTTGTGTACAGATTCACAACATCTACAGTACAAAGGAAGCAATTAGGTAAGGGATTCGGCAAGGTTTGTAACCTGTGAAGTAAAACAGTAGTATCTTTCAAATATGTATTCTGTACTTGAATGACAGGTTGGAAGAACGTGTCCAGATACTTAGATACTTTATAATAAATAGAATCCCTGGCGGCAATAATCGGCCGACCAGGGGGCCGTAAAGCATCCTTGTGAATTTTGGGCAAGGTGTATAGCACAGGCGCCACAGGAAATTCCTGTATTAACGCATTTTTCACATGAACGGTAATAATATTCTCACTAACCGCCTGTGCCAACACCCTGTCCAATTCTTTATTAAACAACAAAGTAGGATCATTTTCCAATTCCCTATACACCAATGCATCACCTAACTGCCTGTATATCTCATCACAGTATTGACCAATGTCCTGAACAACAATCCCGCCCCCCTTATCCGCTGGGCGGATGATAATCTTGCTCAGATTCACTAGTGTCTCATATTCTAGTTTGGACATATTTGGTACTGTGGGTACATCAGATCTAGCAGTGGGTTGATCCAAGTTCCTCTGAAAGCATTTCAAAGATGCATTGTTAGTGTAGGGATCGAATTTTGATCGAGGTTTGATCGACGGTGGTAGAGGATCTGAGGTAGAAGTCGTCTGAGAATTACCTTGAAAAAATTCTTTTAATCTCAGATTTCTATTGAACTTGTATGCATCGATTTTCCATTGTAAGACGTCCATGTCACAAGATGGAACAAAGGAGAGTCCTTTATTAAGGATCTCCAATTCACATGGTGTCAATTCTCTATTTGAAAGGTTAAACACTAGGTTTTGTTGCTCTTTTTTGACTTCCCTTTTGAGGATCCTTTCCCACTGTCTGCCCCTTCTCGTGGGGCGGAAACCTTGCAGATTAGGTGAAAGGTATTTGAAACAAAAAAACACAAAAAGCAAATAGAACAAAAAAAGCCACAAAAAACACACCAAGGGAGACAGGTCACATAGGAATATGACACCAGCAATAAACACAAATAAATACACCACTAACTCCTACATAAAGTTGGTAAAGAGTCATCATGATGTGTATAGGTCACCTCCACTGTTGTATATATTGTACCAGTGGAACAAAGTACCCAATGGTAGTGTATTATCCCGGTGCCCTCGTACCAAAGGTGCTGGGAGCCCGGGAGTACACATATCGTCATTACTCATGGTAAACCCCCTTCCTATTTAAGAAATATAGAGAGGGGGTTATTCTCGTTCATCCCTTTGGGGGAGATAGTGTCCAACCGGTGAATCCAATAGCTCTCCTTCTTTTTCAATGCCAAGACGCGGTCACCTCCCCGGGTTAGTGGGGGAACCCAATCGATCAGTTTACACCGAAGGTTAGAAACTTGATGTTGATGTAGCAGGAAATGTCTCGGTACCGGTTGTTCTGCTGTTTTAGATGTAATGGCCTGATGAATGGTCGTTCTATGGTTCGCCATCCTGTCACGAAATCGCCTTGAAGTCATACCGACATAGTATAGTCCACAGGGGCAGGTGAGTATATAGATAACATGGTCCATAACACAATGTAATTTATATTTGATCTTAATAGGACGTCCCGAGTGGGGGTGGGGAAAAGTGGGGCCGGTAAGCATACTCCTACACGTAGTGCAGCCAATGCATTTAAAGCAACCCGGTTTCTGCTCCTGTAACCAGGTTGTCTTGATGGGTGCAGTGGGGCATACTGTTGGTCTTAATAGTAATTGTTTGAGGTTGGGTGCTTTCCGGTATGCCATCATTGGTGGTCTTGTGTTCTTCAGCTTGAGTTGGGTATCTGATGTGATAATTGGATAATAGGCCATCTCTTTCGAAGGGCACTGCTGATTTTGTTAGAATGTGCTTCAAAGGTCGTAGTGAATACCATGCGATCGGGTTTGGGATTGGTGGGTGTTGGTGAATTAGGGGTTTGGAATTTTGCTCGTGCTTTGTTCAAGCAGCGTTGTATGCATCCATTGGTGTAGCCACGTTCCCAAAATCTCAACGACATCTCCTGTAATTGTTGTTCCATCTGGGTGGCATCGGTGTTGTTCCTCATGACCCTCAGAAATTGTGAGATGGGTAGATGTTCTTTAAGTGCTGGAGGGTGCTGGCTGGTTGATAGGAGAAGGGTATTTCTATCCGTCGGTTTCCGGTATAATGAGGTACTGATCACTTGGTCTTCTACGGTGACCGTGATATCCAAAAAGTTGATCTGATGGTCGTCAATCTGGTATGTAAACCTCACTGGATTGTCTAGCTCATTCAGCGTCTGCACCATCTGATTAAACATCTCAGTGGTCCCTGTCCATAGGATGAAGATATCGTCTATAAAGCGTTTGTACATCAGGATATGCGCTCCAAAGTGTGGCAGGATGTGCGTGGTCTCGTATGCTGCCATATAGATATTGGCATAAGCTGGTGCCAGGTTAGAACCCATAGCGGTCCCTGAGCGCTGTATATAGTACTTATCCAAATAGGAGAAATGGTTAAATCTCAAGACCGCTTCAGCCAGTTGGATGATGAAGTCAATTGGTGTATTTGCTGGAGGATGTGCAGTAAGAGCATTCTTAAGTGCTTGTAGGCCGTCTTCATGTGGGATGATCGTATAAAGCGAACAAACGTCCATAGTTGCAAGTCGGATGTCTCCACTAGTTCGTGGTATACAGGAGAGTTTGGTGAGAAAGTCCATGGTGTCCCTTATGTAGCTATCATTCTGTTGCGCTATTTGTTGCAAAAATGAGTCCACATATACTGCCAGTGGTTGCAACAATGAATTTCGTGCCGATATGATCGGCCTACCCGGTGGGTGAGAGAGTGTTTTATGGACTTTGGGTAAAGTATATATAATCGGACATACGGGGTGGGCGACCGTGAGGTAATCGAAAGTCTGCTTATCAATCCACTTGGCGTCAAGGCTTTGTTGTAGTATGGAATCTACTCTGCCCTTGAAGTTAGGTATGGGGTTGGTCTCGCAGTGTAGGTAGGTGGAGGTGTCGGACAATTGTCTACAAATCTCATTATGGTAATCTACCCAATCCTGTACAACAATGGCTCCCCCTTTGTCGGCGGGTCTGATAACGATAGAGGTGTCTTTTCTAAGTGTCTCAAGTGCCTGCCTTTCCAGCCTAGATAAGTTATCAAAATGATAAATTAGATAAATATGGGTGCACTTTATATCTATGGCGTAAATTAAGCCATGTTTTCCTAGCAGTCATTAAGAGAGGATTAAAAATAATAATTGGAGAGACTTCACAGTCTAAAGCATGAAGGAATGCAGTGAGATCCGTATCTGGCACAGCGAACGTGTAAGTTAAGTATGAGCATAATTATCATTATCATGTAGCCAAACTTGGATATATCGAAGTTGTGCTGAATAATTATAGAGTTCCAGATTGGACAAATTAACTCCTCCATTAGAACTAAACTACTGGAGTTTTATTAGACCAAATCTAGCAGTTTCTTCTCCCAGATAAATTTACTAAATAAAGTGTTATATTTTTCGCACATCTTTAAGTGTAAGCAAAACCAGAAGAGATTGAAATGGATATAAGAGCCTGGGAAAAGAAACCATTCTTTATAAATTCATTTCCTCTAAAAAGGAGATGGGGAGATGACTCCAACCCATTCATTCTCTGTCACACGCTCATATGGTGGCCTTAACATTAAGATTATATAATAAACTTACATTTTTCGGGACCTGTACCCCTAGATAAGATACATACTTAGAAGCCCACCAAAAAGGCAAATCACGTGTCTAAGCTGTTTTCCTATAACCCTGCCTAAGGTAGAGAGCGACTGATTTATTAAGATTAATCATAATTCCAGAAACCTTACCAAAATCTAAAAGTTTTTAAATTTAAGGGCTAAGGGAAGATTTTTGTATTTATTAATAATAGATCATCTCATAACACCAACCATTTTTGTAAATATCGCAGCATAGATGGAGGAGGCTGCGCAGGGGCCTTCTCCTCTCTTAAAACGCTCCTGGGTCCAATACTAGGTTAAATAGGAGCGGTGAGTGTAGACATAACTAATGGGTACCCCTACTCATGTTTACCTTTTGGCTGATAGTACCATTGGTCAATAAAGATGTAGTGGGAAACGCATATAAAAATTAATAAAATTATTAATTTTTCCCGAAATTCCCTCAAGTGCAAAATTTCCTACAGAAAAGACCAGGATATTGTGCTGAATGCTTTATTAGCATCTAAACTAAGTATTGTACTAGGAGGATAAAATATTGAGAAGAATAGGCATAAACTGCAATTGCCGTACTTGTTCCCTTGACTGAATGGCTGCCCAAAACAAAACCGAGTTGATGGTCATCAAAAGATCAGGTAGCTCAGGATTGCAGTCTGTTAGCCATAATTTTAGCCAAAAGTTTAAGATTCAAATCTAATAATGTAATGGGATGATAGGAAGACTAAGACTGGGTATCTTTTCCTTATTTTAAAAGAAGGGTGGTAAATGAGTTAAAGGTGAGGTATTCAGGGCTATGCTTATGTATATATTTAAAAAGTTCAAACAAAACAGGAGCAATGTCCTCTTGAAATATCTAATAATATTCTGCTGTCGGGCCTGGATATATTCTTTTAACTGCAAAGAAGAAAGGACTACTTGTATCTCATTAATTGTAATAGCAGAATTGAATAAATCTTTCTGAGATTGCGATAATTCAAGGAGCCATGATTCTGTCATCAAATATTCCATCAAAGGGACATCTTTTGGAGAAGTAGTATAAAGGCAAGTATAATACTTATGAAAAATATTAGTAACAACAGCACTATTAGTTATCGTTTTCCCATTTGTTGGGACGCGTATTGCCATGATATAGTTTCAAGGCCTCAAAAGCTTAGCCAATATGGGTAAGAGTCTGCCTGCCCAATAACCCCATCTATAAAACTAGAGTATACTAAGGATGACTTGGCCTGGGATAATAAAAAAAACCTCTCAAGAAGTTGTCTATTTTGTTTGTAGACCTGAAAAGAAACCTCTATCAGATTAGTCGCATATGCATTGAAGCTGACAGAAACACTATGACTAATGGACTCATATTTAAATTAATTTTTCCTACCGTTTTTAGAAAGATTTAGAAATAATTTGACCCCTAACAACTGCTTTTGATGTTTCCCAAAATAATACTTGGGTATACAGATGTTTTGAGTTATCCTCCTGATATTCAAACCATTTAGACCAATGAGTCCCATTATTAAACTAGGTAGCGAATCATTACCAAAATTAGGGCATGATCAGATATTGTTACTGTTACTACAATAACAATATAATCTATACGTGAAAAAGACAGATGTGCTCATGATTCAGATGTAAATGCCCACCACATGGGGTTGCACAAATGCCAATGGTCTACTAAACCATGGGAAATTTTAAGAATGGATATAAGGTTATAACATAAATATGGTAATACGCGGGAAGCTGAAGATATATCCAAACAGGATAATCAATTATATTAAAATATCCTCCCATGATGAGATTTGGGCATTCTCTTTGTAGTAACAAAAGAGAAATAGAAGAAGAAAAAATATTTCGGAGGGAATTTGGGGAATAAATGTTCCCTAAAGTGTATTTATTAGAATGAATTTGAATTGTAAAGATAATGGCCTTCAAGGTCTGCCACTCTCTCCAGGATGATATACGGCAAATGGCAAGATAACTCTATAGCTACCCCCTAGCTTTAGATTAATAGGGGGCAGAAATGCAATATCCAATCCAACGGGCTTTACTGTACATGTAGAATCAGCTCCTTCTCTTCAATGTGTTTCCTGTAGAAAAATTAATATAACTGTTCTGTCACTTTAACTGCTCGACAACTCTCTTCCACTTAACCTGAGTATTGAGTACCCATACAGTCAAAGAAATTAAATTAAATTAATGTGTCATTAAAAAGAGGGGAAAAAAGCATTCCAAATGCTACAATTCATCCAACTAAAAAGAAAAGAAATGAAAAAAAGGAAAAATCCAGTAAAAAATAATCCACATCATGTTTTGACAACAATACTTATGAAAACAATACTTACCATAAAGTGCACAAAGAATGTAACCATTAACTTTAAAAGTGATAATCCTTAATGGACATGCAAACCATCATTTTTCAACATTCATACCAAAATATAAATAGGTTTGATAAACAAAACTAGGACCTAACAAATATGTTGTGAAGATTTAAAAATAAACATATTGTTTTACAACATTTTCCTTACCAAAATTCAGATAAAAGGTCTGGTAAACAAGACCAGAACCTAATGAATGTGTCATAAGGGTTTATTAACATTTAAACATACAAAAACCACAAACACTAAAAAAGAAACAAAAAAGAAAACATCAAGATTTCAATAAAACCAACATTATTTAATAAAAAATAGTGATATTATGGTTAGCTCCAGTGTGAAAAAATATCAAAGTTTGACCATTTTCTACTATGCAAAGTCTAGCAGAATATAAAAGCACAAAACATTTTCCACTATCTATTAGATATTTGCATATCGGTTGAAATGCCTTACGTTTCTGTTGAAGCAACAATGATTAATCTATTTTTTCTTTCTTTTTTTTTAAAACAATTTCTTGTATTAAAACTTCTATAAGACAGCAAATATCAGAAATAGTAAGCAAGACATTTGCATAATAGGTGAATCAAAATGTCCATGTCAGGATTACAATAGGAAATCATATAATACAAGTCACATATATAACCCATATCAGAAATGACAAATATGAAGGCATAGACAAAAATGGTTAAACATCAAAAATGATTGGAGGGTCCTTTAGGAAAACCCGTGTCTCATACCATAATGTCTTTTCAATGCATTTTAGTACAGAGTCTTTAGTGGAACGTGGTAGAATATTTAAAGTAGCTTTCCCATGTGACAAAAATCTGTTTAACGCAAGTCTCTTTTTGGATAGAAGTCTCCAGCCAGTCCATATGGAATGTAAAGAAAATGTTTACCTTAAACAGTGCAATAGAGGGTTGACTAGTTTAAATCCATAGTTTCAGAATGTTTTTTTGGGCAGCCAATGATACCGCCAATAACAATTTCCTCACTCCTCTAGGAATTCTGATATCAACTGGCAGCATACCAAAGATTGCCCATTCAGGCATTAATGGTATAAAATTAGCTAAATGCTCCATAGTAAAGTGGCCAATCTGATCCCAGAAGTGTTCAATATATGAACAAGTCCAAAAACAATAAAAAAAAGGTCCGCAGACTCATGAGAACATTTAAAACATGCTGAATTTTCCAAAATACCCATTTGATACCCTCTAGCTGGAGAAATATATGCATGATGGAAAATATTATAAAACATCTCTGAAAATTTAGCCATGGGAAATGTGGTGATTGAGTGTTCTAGTTGTTTCAACAAATTATCCACTGTCATTGATGGGAAGTGTACCAACCACTGAGAAAGGCCCGTAGTCAAATTAAAGTAGTCTAAGGGATCTCTGAGAAGTTTATAGTAAGTTTACAGATACAATTATTACATAAGTGGTTAATATTTTTAGGAAGGATTATTCCCAAATATGAAATTTTCCCCTTAGCCCATTGAAGAGATAGAGACACAGCCCATTTAGGGTGAACAAATCCTTTTTTTAGATACTGTACAGTGACTGTGATTTATTAAAATTAATTTAAAAAAAACAGAGACTGGACCAAAAGTGTCTAATAAATTTAAGAGAGGACATAGGGATATTTCGGATTTGAGAGATCTATCAAAACATCATCCGCAAAGGCATTGATTTTGATTTCAGTCTCACCCATCTTAATACCATGTAAAGTAGGCCATAAGTCAATTAGTCGGAGTAAGGGGTCAAGGGCAAGGTCAAACAGGATATGGGTGAGAGGGTATCCTTGACGTGTTTCCCGAGTCATAATTATAGGATCACTCCTAATATTATTAATTAGTAGTAAGGTTGCAGTAGAAGAATATAAGAATTTTACAAAATTAATAAAATCGGTACGAAAAGAGTAAGCAGATAAGACTTGCAATAGAAAAGGCTGTGATACAGTATCAAAAGCCTTGTGGGCATCTAAACTCAAGAGCATATTAGGGGAGTCAGAAACAAGAGTTGCTGCAATTATGGATGCAATAGCAGTTTGTATTCCTTTAACCGAGTGATGTCCAGCACAAATCCTAGCTGGAATGGAGAAATAATAGTAGTTAAAAAAGATTGTATATGTGTAGCCATCATTTTTGTAAGGCTCTTAGATCCACGTTTAGCAAAGTTATGGGATGATAAGAATCTAAAGATGTGGGGTCTCTACCTGGTTTTGGGATTAATGCAGTGAAGGCATCATTAAAAGTCGGGTAGTGTGCACATTTTTAAAAGTACAATATAATTCTAACAAAGTAGGGTTGATATCTGATTGTAGAATTTTAAAATATTCACCAGAAAAGCCATCAGGCCCTGGGGTTTTACAAGTCTTAAGAGACGATATTGCAGTGTTTATTTCTTGTTCTGAAATTTCTGAATAAAAAAATTCACGTTGTTCCAAAGAAAGACAGGGTAGGTTAGTTCGTCCATCAGGGACTGATTCGGTGGCATGGCAGTATATAAGTCAGAATAGAATTTATGGAAAGCAGAGGAAATGTCAGAGGCTGTGGTCAAAGATGAGAGTCCATCGCTCATTTTTATGGATACAATATGGTTTTTCCGACGCCAAGTTTTAGTTAAAGAAGCTAAAAGACGGCCAGTCCAACTATCCCACCTATAATATCGATTTTTCGTGTAATCTAGTCTTAATTGAGCCCGGGATAGTAAAAAATCATCAAGTAATTTTTTTGCCTGAATATATAATACAAAATTATCTGCTGAGGGATCAGAAACATAATCTGAAAAATTTGTTCGTAATGATTTAGACAGCAATTATACTGTTCCTTAAGATTTTTTTTATTGCGGTTAGCAACATAGGAGATGATATGGCCATGCATCACAGTTTTGTAGGCCTCCCAAAACAAAATAGGATCACCCCAATGCTAAATGTTGTTATCAACAACCAATGGTGTTTGAGATATAGTTTAAATTCTTCAGAATGAAATAAGTATGAGGGGAACCTCCAGGTACGATGTAAGGGCCCAATCATTGAGTGGTGTATGGATAGTACAACAGGTGAGTGGTCAGAAATAATTAGATCACCTACTGTATATCAACAGAAGATACAGTCTGAACTAGGGTATCAGATACTAACAAATAATCTATTCGCGAAAACAAGTGATGAACTCCAGAATAGAAGGTAAAAGATTTGTCATAAGGATGAAATAATCTACAACCATCAGTCAAATCATTTTGTATCATAAAATTATTTAGAATAGTCCAGGTACGAGAGGAGATATTAGATGGGATTGGAGACTTATCCAAATAGACCGCAGCCTGACCCTCGCCTAGCAGTTTGGGTCCGGCATCACCACCAAGGACAAAAAGGGTACCCGCGTATACACAGCAGTGTAGGCCATCTCGTTCCATGCGGCGGCCCGGTCACGAGCGAGACTCTGGGGAACTGGGCTCTCAGACAATTCCCCCACTCAATAGTCACATACACAGAGTGCTCTATGTGGGGTGAGTCTGAATCCGTGGTATTTGAGCAGTTTCTAAAGGTGTAAGGGGATGGATGACCATGGTCAGAGCCAAGGTGAGTGGAGCTCAGTTAAAACGTGGCCATCTTGGATGTGCCACCTACCGAAACCAATGATTAATCTTGAAAAATTAATATGTTGTACCATGAATGTTCAGTGGAGAACATCTGCAATACGCTGTCCAAATTTTATCTTTAGTATTAAAACCTAGAAATTTAACTATTGCTGGGCAGTGTCTACTATTAGTACCTTCCCTAATTGAGCCCATTTGATGAGCATGTTCAATATGAGGATTTACAATGTCATTGTGAAGGTTTAATACTGGAATAATATTCAACATAATGAAGTTGGATAAGGCAGAATCAGACACATTGGCTAGGATGTAATATATGAAAATAATAGTGTACCCTTGCGCTGGAAAGATAGCAGCAAATGAAACAGTCTTCCAGTGTTATCAAACTGGACACAATATACAATAAGACAAAGATGATGTAGCAATTGCATGCTAAATGGATAAATAACAATATTGAAAAACAACAAAAGGAAAGTTCTTATCTTACTGAATGATAATCCAAGAATTACTTTTCGTCTTCTATTTCTCAAAATAAAACTGAAGTCCAACTGAGTCAATAACTTGTCACAGAGTGTATATATATATATATATATATATATATATATATATGAAATCACGACAGCACTCAAAGCCTATGTATATAAAGCAAAAAATGGTGGTGCCAGGCAACAATAAATATAAAACACTCACTTTTCCAGCGATGCAGAAAAAGTAGACAAGCTAGCACTCACGTGTAGATGAGATTTATTCCTTAACCAAACGGCATGGTGAAGTACAGCATATACAGCAAACACAGCCCGACAGCTGTTTCAACCGACTGGTCTTCCTCAGGGGCCCTGAGAAAGACCAGTCAGTTGAAACAGCTGTCGGGCTGTGTTTGCTGTATTTGCTGTACTTCACCATGCCGTTTGGTTACGGAATAAATCCTGCTTTTCTTTCATCTACACGTGAGTGCTGGCTTGTCTACTTTTTCTGCATCGCTGGAGAAGTAAGTGTTTTATATATATATAAATATATATATATATATATATATATATATATATATAAAAGACAAAAACACAAAACCATATGTGTAGTGGGTCTTGGTGTTCTTAAAACATATAAGGATGGTTCCAATATCCACAAATTCTTAAATCCTAAATTGGTGTTGAAGTTTTCAAGCTATTAAGAGTGATGCTTACTTAATAGCTTACATCAATCTATATTCTTCATGCATATGGAGGTATCTTTATATCTCAAGTACCCTTATATTGTGTATTATACCACCGACTTTTAAAACGCCTCTTGTGTGAAAGCTGCAGGTAAGGTTTACATGTATTACACAGTGTAGATTCACATAAAGGTTTGTTTCTCCTCCCCACGAAACGTTCCACACTTAATTGGTATAGAGGGGATATTTATACTTTTATGGTAAAAGGGGATAATTTTATTGGTCAGACAAAGGGGGATTTGGGATGACAATTACATGTATGGGACACTGGTAACATAACTAGTAAGATGTAAAATCTCCCCAGCAAAATAATTAGAATAAAAAGGTGCCCAATACTCTCACCATCCAGCTGGGATAACTAGTAAGGTATACAGCAGTCCATAAACACCACACCACCAATACGTTTCGACTCTCCAAAGTCTTCCTCAGGGTGATAATGTACATGAGCACTGGGACACACATTTATACTGTGCATGGTCCCGTCCTTGTATTGGGGATTGAAGTCCAAAACACATGTTGAAATAGTATAGTTTGTTTTAAAATCACAAAATATAAGTTAAGAACAATGAACAAGTGAATATAAATAAAATGAAATAAAAAAAACACTTAGCTTCACATCAATATGAACATAAAAATATGAACATTTATTTAATGATTACACTTCCGGTTTCTAGGATTAATTTGTGGATGCCAAGACAACCGTTCAGGCAACCAATCATTTTCCAGATTTCTTATGGTCTCTAGTGTTGAGGCAACTCATTCTCTAGTGGTGACACGCTGCTTTACAGGAAGAAAAGCTCCGGAGCGTGTTCCAGCTCATTAGCAGAAGTGCTCGCTGGTGACTTACGATATGTGTTCCACACACCCTCTCATAGGGTGTTGTTTGCGTATCAAGCATAAGAGCATCATTCCTGATGACCGGGCCCACGGATATGTGCATTCCATACGTTATAAAAGGGGAGAGGTATGCGTTCCACATATGGGAACCCCACTGTAGTATGAAGATGGTATTTTAGATCTTAAGTTTAGAGTTCAGATAAAGGCAAATAAATAATCATAAAGGTACATATATAAGGTGGATAAAAGGCAGTGATTCAAATTAATTCTTGTATTATAGGAACTACTTAATTTTAAATTACTTATTTAATCCAAATGGCACTAAAGTTTTAATGTTGTGAATATATTTAATTTCATGGTGAGCTAGAATGGTTTCTGTATCCTCCTTCCGCCAATTTCTTTTGATTTTTTTTAATCCCTATTAATCCTTAGATTGAGTCTAAGGATTAGAACTAATTTGAATCAATCTTCTAATTAAAAAGCAAAACCCTGCGGCTGTGGGAAAAACCTCATGTAGCAGGTTTGTTGTTTTTTTTAAAAAAAATTCCCATCAATTGAATTGCCCTCATGTCTCCTTTATTTACCACATTACCAGCCTAGCCTCAAAGGCGTAATTTGCCTTTTTTTGCTTTTTGCTTTAACAGCAAAATAAACTACTAAAAATTGCACAAAATTCCTCTCAGTGTTAACTCTTTTTTTCATTTTTCTTGCGGTGGGTTCACAACTTTTTGCATAGTAAATCTGATGGTTTCTATACATTTAATGGGAAAAATCGGGATGGCCATTTGTATTCTAAAGGTTTCCCTGCATTTTTGTGGCCTTATATTTAGTAAATCAGTGGCATGCAATCAAAACCCAACGTTTTGTACATTTCCTCATGAATTTCTAGCATACAGCTAGCCTTCCCTTGTCTGCAATGCACAAGAAAACTTCATAAAGATGTACTTATAACAAAAAGGTTTACAACTGATCGCACAAAACAGGGTGCTTTGCTCTTAAGATGCTGAGTATTCTACCTGGATAATATGGACTGGCACATATATTTTTTTAACATTGGCGATATAAAGCATACACCTTTAATTGGGTTGGTGACTGCACTCCAGGTTGTAAATCTCTATGTGTGCAGCTGCACAGAGGAAGGTGTGGGAACAAAAAAAAATCTCTCTCACCTCTCCCCTCCCTGGAAATACAGATAGTCATTAACTGAAATGACTGTATACAGAGCAGGAATAGGGACGAATCGCCACCAGATACTTAAAAAGCTTCAATGTAATGTATTTTATATTTGCTTAAGACTGCAGAACATTTTTACCACAATTATAACACTTTTACTTGGCAATATGCTGCATTAAATATAGCATGTGAGGATTAACATTAAGACTTGTTGCTGCTGGCTTGTATTTCCAACACCTCTGTTCAGATATGGGAAAAAGACAAAGTCTATGTTGTACATCGGGAAAAAAAGGGCTGAACCCCAGAGAGGTTGACCTATATGAAAATATATGACTGTTTTATGACGCAACGCAAGGAAAACTTCAGTCAACTCTTGAGTTCTGTTTAGGGTAGAAATTTGTTTGATCTTTGAATAAAAGTTGTTATTAATCTTCTGTCATTTTTTTCAAGGTTACACCATGTGTTTTTGTTCACATTAAGACACTGCGGCGGAGAAGTACACACAATAAAGTTCAGTAATTCTCTTACAGAAACTAAATAATTTGTACATGTATAAAAGTTTATAATTTTGGTTAAGAAAAGCAGATGCTTGTTTTCTCAAAGCTATGTTGAAAAAGTTATACATAGTGTTATTTCACCTGACTAGTTTACAGTATGTTCTGAGCTAGCCTATTCCATTATATAGGCACTTACAGTATTTCTGTACTAATTATTAACCTCCTAATGGACTCTGCTGTTGGACTGATGCAGAGGGAGTACAACACAAGTTTGTGTACTCTACTTTGAACAATGCCACTCTGCACTTACTCAGAAAATGCTTGTATAGGTGCAATTTCATTGGATACATGTGCACCACATGGATCCTGTGACTGGTTGACTTCACTCAACAACCAATCACAGGTTTGTTGTATGTAGAGGAGGTTACTCTTTCTTGAGCAACCTGAGTGGTCTTACTTCCCCACATCTAAGGAATACGTCTCACCATCAGTAACTGCCTGTTACTGACTCCTACCACTGTGCTATGGACAAGTTACTAACTACACCTGAGAGTCCTGCATTAACACATGGAACCACTTTTTCCACCCAAGCTCCTACCACTGTCACCTGGAACTACTGTACTTACTTCTGGGTATGTGTGGTCACACTGCTGTAACATATCCTGGTTGGTGTCAGCTTATTACCACTGGTCCCTCACTATGGACTAGTCTGCAATGGGTAGCTGGAAGAGGGCTTGAGCTTGGAGATACTGGGCTCAACCCAAAACATCCATAGAATGGTATAGCGCTTTGTGCTATTTTGTTAGTCATAGGATACAAACAGATGCATATACCAAAGATCCTTTTTATCCAGTCCCAAAACACTGTATTTGCATGAGCTGTGCATGTGCACTTAGCTTAGACATTTAACATTGCCCCTCATGGATAGTGGGGAGTAGCAATTCCTCTGTGCATGAGACCACCTGGCCACACCTCTGGTGCTTGAAAGTCTTGAGAGTAGTAATACTTTTCCCTCTAACATTTACTTTCAGGAATCTTTCTCCTAGGGGCATGCTACTCTCCCTTGTCGAAAAATGGACCCAGAGACAAGCAATTGTAGCAATAAGGTAGATGAAAGTATATTTACAGAGGAGAAGGCCCTAATAGAACTTTCAAAACTGAAAGTGGATAAATCAATGGTGCCAGATGGGACACATCAAAGGATACTAAAAGAGCTAAACGATGTAGCACCATTAACAGAATTATTCAACCATTTAATAGCTACAGGAACAATTTTAGAGGACTGGAAAAGCGCATATGTTGTGCCACTGCACAAAAGTGGAAGCAAGGAAGAAGCGAGTAACTACAGATTAGTATGCCTTACATCAGAAGTAGGGAAAGTTATGGAAACACTGTTAAAAAAAGAGTTGTGGAATATCTTAAATCCAACAATTTACAGGATCCCAAACAGCATGTATTTACTGGAGGGAGATCATGCCAGACAATATTATTGACTTATTCACTCATTGACTAAAATAATAGATCAAGGGGGCGGGCATAGATGTAGCATATTTAGACTTTAGTAATGCATTTGACACGGTCCCACATTGCATAAACTTGAAAGCATGGGACTGGATTATAAAACAGTTTAATTGATAAGATCGTGGTTGCAGTATAGGAAACAGACAGTTGTAGTAAATGGAGTGCATTCAGAGGAGGGAAATTTTACCAATGGAATACCCCAGGTATCTCTACATGGATCAGTGCTTCTTAACATCTATGTTGGTAGCATTGCAAATGGTATTGACAGGAAGGTATGCCTTTTTTGCAGATGACAATTATCTACAACAGCGTAGACATACTAGGAGGTGTAAAACAAATGATTGATGATCTAGGTAGACTTGAGGAGTGGTCACGAACGTGGCAACTACAGATTAATGCAAAAAAAATGCCAAATCATGCACTTGGGTCTCAAAAACCCAAAGGCTTAATATAGTACTATTACTATATAGTACTATCAACAGTACTATAATGGAAACTACTGAGGAGGAAAGGGATTTAGGAGTCACTATTTCAAGTGACTTAAAAGCTTTAAAGGAAATGTAACAAAGCAATGAGAAAGTCAAAGTCAGATGCATGGTTGCATAGGGAGAGGAATCAGAAGCAGGAAAAGTATAATGCCAAAGGTCATTGGTACGGCCTCATCCAGAATAATGTGTTTAGATTTGGAGGCCATATCTCCAGAAGTTTATAAATACATTGTAGAGCTAACAAAAAAGGGCAACTGAAATGGTGCATGGGCTACATCACAAAATTTATCCAGAAAGAATAAAAGTTCCTAACATTTACAGTTTGGAGCAGAGAAGGTAAAGGTGGGACATGATGGCAACTTTCAAATATACAAGGGTTTTAACAAGGTCCAGGAGGGAAACATTCTTCAAAGGAATAGGAGTACTAGAACACAAGGATATAATAATTATTATTTTTATTGGTTTAGATGAATGGGATTGTAGGGGCCCCAGTACTTTGCTTTGACCAGGGCTACAGTGCTGTTAAGATGGCCCTGGTGGGGGCGAGAGAGAAAGATGTGGGGGAAGAAAGCGAGAGGACAACTGCAATCAGTGCAATTCTTTTGTTGGGATACCCATGTAGAGGGAATTTCAGTAGTCCAACTAAGTGTAGTATCCAATTAGCCATTAATGTGGCTAATTATGCTCTGCATACTTCAGGCATACAATGCATAATCTGTGATAAATGCCCCATAAACCCCCTAAGTGCCATAAAAATACATAGGTCCACGGCTTTTCGTGGGACCTATATATTTCTGCGTGAAAAATTGGTGATTTTCAAGGGACCTAATTGGATAGAGAGATAAAAAAAAGTGAAAACACCTGTTTTTCACACCCGTGGCACTATTGTGGATGGTTGGATAGCCCCCAATTGTGATATTACAAATATATGTATTAGTGTACTGTAGGTAGATCTTCCAAAGGCCTCTGGCCTATTCTGATATTCTGTTGACAGTGTGGCTTGGTAATTATCATGTATATTATTGAGTTGGAGATCCCCAAGTACTTGCACCTGTAAATTTTGTCTAACTTAAATGAGGATGCCTGAACTCCTTTATCATGGTGTGTATATTAAAGTATCACATCAGCGTAATCTGAATAGGCAAGTCCTGCATGAGATATAATATTTTAGGGAGAGGTTCTGTCTTTAAGATGCAAGCTGAAGGATCCAATTGAAGGATCACCAGGACTGTAATTCATTCCATAATCTGGTAACAGACAGGCAAAGTTAGTCTAGAATAAACTATTTAAGTATTTAGTAATAAATACTTTTATATAATTTATTTCAGACACGAGGGAAAGTGAAAGCATATCTGAGGTCTTCTTTGCATGGACAACCCTAAGATTTAGAGCAACCAATTTAATCTAGTTTGTTTTTAAATTTAAATAGTACCCCAAACAACTTCACTTACTAGATTAGGTTAAAGGCTACAGAGTTAGTTACCATGGCCAGCAGGTAATCTGTGAAGAAAGCTAATTTACATTCCTGATCTTTAACATTGACATAATTATTGGGTTCAACCTAATTAACCATGCCAGAGTTTCCATGCATAGGACAAATAGGGAGAGGGTACAATCTTGTATGTAGACATTTTTCATGCTGAATGAGCAGAAAGCAATCCATTTAATTTTATCCTAGCAAAGGGGGAGCTATCTAAAAAAAGATCACATTAAAAACAGGTAGAACCAAAACCTGTATGGCTTTGTACGCTGACCAAAAAGCTCTATTGCATCCTGTCAAACACTTGAGATATGGTCAGACACAGTGCTCACTTGGCACCTTTCATGAGTTTTGGCAGCAATGCTTTTTGCAGATTCACCAACAGTTTAGCAAATAGTTTGGGAGAGAAATTTGTTGGTAGCAGAGAGATACAGGGAGGTGTCCTTACTGTCTTTAGGGATGGTAGGGATATGGGCAATCAGTGATTGGTGAGAGAGTGGGATTTGGTCTAAGACAGTATTGCAAGCCTCCATTAAGAGTGGAGCAAGCTACTCTTTGAAGGCCTTAGAATTGGTGATTGTAAAGCCATCTGGCCTACGAAATTGAAACAGAGGAGGTGGACTTAATAGCATCTTCTAATTCTTCCAGGTAAACAGCTTTTCTAGATTATTTCTGTTGTCTGCCTGAATCAAGAAAACACAATAAATAGGAAGTAATTGTCTATTTCTTCATTGTGTTGTCATAATGGGACCATGTCCAGCTAAGTTATAGATCTATCTAGCAACTTCTCCACTTTGTCAACTTCTCCAATCTTTTAAAGGTACTATACAGTACATCTCCACAATGTCTCCTGCGTCATGGTGGCGTTTTCTCATGTTTTCCTTAATAAAGTGTATTACAGATGCAGATCTTTGCACTCGGACAGCTGTGGATATTATACTGGGGTTATTGCCCCAACATAAGCTACCTAAACAAGCTACATACAGTATAGTAGGCAAAAAAAATCAGTGCAAACATAGAATAAGAGTTAGACCACAATGGTAGAGATTTAAACATAAATAGATTAAACTCATAAGGAGCAGTGAGTGTAATGCATATCAGGTTATAAGTCATAAACATACACACCTCGGGTACCATGTACTATGGCAACCTCAAACAGTATCAATAGTTGGGTTGAGAAGCACTGTGGTAACTGGAGTCTTTAAAATGTGTCTTCTGAAATGGCACATAAGGTGGTGAAATCAAATGAGTGAAAGAAGAGATATAGGGTCCTCCAGAGAAAGGTGTAGTGTATGTTACAAGGAAAGAGAGACTGTACAAATAAGATAACTTAATCTGAACAGTGGGTTCAACAGTAGATAGCATTCTGAAGGGATAAAGTTCCTGTAAAGTACCAGCAACTCAGGTTGGGTTCTTAGAATGTTGGACCATCTGCCATCATTCTTGCTGTGGAAAGCAGGTTAGTGAGCTTATTGGCATTGTAAGGTCCTACCTCAATATTGTCAAGATAAAGATGTAAAATCAAGCAGACATAATCAAGGTCAGAGTGAGCTAATAGGAAGACTAATCTCCCATCAGTGATGTGCTTTGAGGTCTGGCTAGTATCAGAGCCAGATTTACCAACACCGGCTAGTATCAGAGCCAGATTTACAAACACCGGCTAGTATCAGAGCCATATTTACCAACACTGGCTAGTATCAGAGCCAGATTTACCAACACCGGCTAGTATCAGAGCCAGATTTACAAACACTGGCTAGTATCAGAGCAAGATTTACAAATATATATATGAACCTGATGGTTATATTAAAGTGCAGTAGCTGTTTTATGAATCCTGGGATCCGTCAGGTCAAAGCGCAATCTGTTAAAAGTAGACAGATAGGGGTGCTCCATAGTGCGTAAATGACTTTATTAACAAACATATACACATTAAAAGTGTGTTAAAACAGATAGGTAGACTCATACAACATATCCGGCTGTGTGGGCAGGTTACCACATGGCATAAGCAAAAGTGAACAGGCATTCTCCAATTTGTACAGTGATAAAGTAATAAAAATAAGTTCTCAGTCAATCAGTCTATGAAAAAAATTTCTGGTTTCTGTCTCAGTTCTTTTCCATAAAGGGGATGTTAGATGCAAGAGGACTTGATGCGTACCATACTCACATAAAATCGTGATATGTCCCTCGTATAAAGGTATCTTTGGGTCCTCTGCTGCCTTCTCTCCCACTTCTCCAAAATGAAAAGTTCTTATCCTCGAGGGTGGAAAAAAGAAATGGGACAGGAGAACAGATGATAGTGTAGTATGTTCGTGAGGACGGAAGATCACTGGATACAAGTGCATAAAAAAAGTGTATTGAGTGTGGCTCTAATAGTTAGTAGCCCGGAATTTCCGTCCTTTCTACCGGTGATGGTGCGGGAGTGGAAGTGCTCAGAGTGGATAATAACTTGATGCGTACCTTACTCATGTATGATCGTGATTAGTCCTGCATATAAAGGTGTCTTTAATCCTTCGTTTCCCCTCTTTCTTCCTCTTGCCCCAAAGGTGGCGCTGGATCGGTGTTTATTCTCGGTGGTAAGGGAAAAAAAGACAAGGGAACGACTGATAGTGTAGTAAGTCGTAACAACACGTGACCATAAGTAACTATTGTAGTGGAGAGTGATCCTTATGTCATTCTGATAACGTGGTGCGTACCATACTCACATCCATACGAAGAGGGGAAAAATATATAAAGGTATCTTTCCTTGTACTGATGATCATATAAACCTGGTGGTATCACTTAGAGTCATTCACACTCAAAATGAGACAGATGATGTATAAGAAATGAGCGTACCCAACTCACACTAAATAGTGCCAAGACCTGTATATAAAGGTATCTTTGGAATGGTCCTAGATGTCTCGGATCCCCAAATCCACTCCTCTCGTAAGTGGCGGTGTACGTGTGGGGGGAAAGACCGAGTGTCAATAATCCAGAGATGAAGTATTAACACACAAAATTTATTGAACACAAAAAAAATATTAACAAAAAACAGGCAAAGGACCCATGGTCAAGACAGGAGGGGTTTTGCAAAGATGAGTGCAAGATGACTTTTTTTTACATCTTTTTTACTATTTAGTGTGAGTTGGGTACGCTCATTTCTTATACATCATCTGTCTCATTTTGAGTGTGAATTACTCTAAGTGATACCACCAGGTTTATATGATCATCAGTACAAGGAAAGATACCTTTATGTATTTTTTCCCTCTTCGTATGGATGTGAGTATGGTACGCACCACGTTATCAGAATGACATAAGGATCACTCTCCACTACAATAGTTACTTATGGTCACGTGTTGTTACGACTTACTACACTATCAGTCGTTCCCTTGTCTTTTTTTCCCTTACCACCGAGAATAAACACCGATCCAGCGCCACCTTTGGGGCAAGAGGAAGAAAGAGGGGAAACGAAGGATTAAAGATACCTTTATGCAGGACTAATCACGATCATACGTGAGTATGGCACGCATCAAGTTATTATCCACTCTGAGCACTTCCACTCCCACACCATCACCGGTAGAAAGAACGGAAATTCCGGGCTACTAACTATTAGAGCCACGCTCAATACACTTTTTTTATGCACTTGTATCCAGTGATCTTCCGTCCTCACGAACATACTACACTATCAGCTGTTCTCCTGTCCCATTTCTTTTTTCCACCCTTGAGGATAAGAACTTTTCATTTTGGAGAAGTGGGAGAGAAGGCAGCAGAGGACCCAAAGATACCTTTATACGAGGGACATATCACGATTTTACGTGAGTATGGTACGCATCAAGTCCTCTTGCATCTAACATCCCCTTTATGGAAAAGAACTGAGACAGAAACCAGAAAAATTTTTCATAGACTGATTGACTGAGAACTTATTTTTATTACTTTATCACTGTACATTGTTGTTGTTTGATGAGCGCAGAAGGGATTTCTCATTCCTTGTGTATCCATGTTCTAGGGTGGTTGAGTGATCACCCGCGGATTTCCCCACTGCAGCTCTCTGAGGCGCAGCAGTCCTCTATCCCCCTTTTTTTGTAGATTCTCCTATTTGTATCCAGGGCAACACCTGGAATACAAACTGCATCGCTGACCACCATCAGGAGCCTCAGCATACCGAGACCATGTTCGGTTTCAGGAGCAGCAAAGAAAGTCGGATTACCACAGAGTTGCGTTGCCAGGCCATGCCCTATCATGTTTCATCATCTGACTTTATCAGATTATCCTCGTTATTGTGCTGATGCTGTGTATATGTACTCAGTTCCTGAGGACTTTGCGATGACCCCGGTGAGCCTCTACATTCTTTTATGGGTGGCAGAATCACTTGCGATGATTAGCAAATCCATAGTCTGAAAAATCTCAATTGCTTAGGCTTTTTCATACAAATCTGAATCAGTCCCAGAATCGAAAGTTGAACCTCTGCAGAAGCAGCATAAATGTTATGTGTGCAGCAGCTGCAAATCTGTCAGTTCTGTTTTCAGCATTGATTAGCTCCCTTCTGTTGTTCTCGTTTCCTAGCAACTGATCACCTGGACCTCATTACCTGCAACTCCAGCCTGACTATCATGTGATTGGTCTGTCTCCCTTTAACTAGGAAGTATCCACATACCACCATGCCAGTGATAGAGTTTCAGTATCAGTGAGAGTCTGTATCTGGTAAGCATTACCTAAGATCCTGTTCCTGTGAGCTCATTGTTTGGTCGCAGATTTGCAGTTCATATGTTATTCCTGTGTCATTACACCCTGCATCAGTGTACCGGCTGTCCTGTCTCTGGTTCCAGTTCAGGAGCAAGTTCCAGCTAACAATCCTGTGTCTTTATGCACCTTGAATTACTCTGTCCAGAATTCTCTGTACTTACCCAATTCTTCTCCATTCAGTACCTGCAACTCTGTATCCAGACTCCAAACAAACGCCTGTGAATCCTGCCAAATTCCAGCTCTGATATCCAGAACATACAGCCTGCATGTTTAACTTTGTAAACCTGCCTGCCATTAGCCCTGCTGTGTCAGTCTCCTTGCAATTAACTCCTGCCTTTCCAGCTGCATTTCTCAAGGTAAATTATTCTGCTAATTCCTTGTGGACTCCTAAGCAGATACCAGGTGACCCAGGCAGGGGGCCGTGACCTGCACATCGGGGGCAGCAAAGCCCAAATCCCCTTGCGGGGTTCCCTGGTGAACACCCCCGGGGTGTTAGACTCTGCGCCCCTGCCCTGGGTTGCGCCAACCACCTGGTGTCTGCTTTCAGAATACAGGTGCTTCCTGACATTATCAATGGCCATTTACAGGAGAATAGCAAAAGGGGTCCAGCTCTGGTCCAGGCAAATCCACTCCGGTCCAGGAAAATCCACTCCGGTCCAGGCAAATCCACTCCGGTCCAGGCAAATCCACTCTGATCCAGGCAAATCCACTCCAGTCCAGGCAAATCCACTTCTCTCCAGGCAAATCCACTTCGCTCCAGTCAAATTCAAGTCCAGTCATGTCTAATCCGGTCCAGTCTTCCACTTTAAGCCAGAATCCAGGAAGTAAATCCAGTCAGATTCTGCACAGCAAAGTGAAAGTCCTAGGGCTCTCAATTCGCGTAGATGCTCTGCAGCAACAGATTCCTGCACGCAAAAAACTTTCTGTCAACTCCAATCTTTGTCAGTCTTGTGGACAAAGAATACAGGGCACCTCTCAAGATGACTGTTCATGATCTCAGTTTACCAGCAGTGGGAGTCCTGAACAACTGAGGATGTTGCAGTCATCTCTTTTACAGCAATTGTTTAAACCATATTCTGAATTAAATAGTTTACTTTCAGAAATGATTGGAAGTTCTTCAGATGCCGTGAGAGTCGCTTCGGTACTTAATGAAACAGAAGAGGCCACAGACTCTGGTTTCCCTAGTTGCACGGTGACTCCTCCAGGAGGTGATGGAAAAAAGATTCCAGAATTTTCGGTGCCCCAAACTTTCAGAGGCTGAGCACCAGTGATGAAAGGAGCTCCTGCTTTGCATATACTGTGGGAACGCTAGTCACTTCATAAAGGATTGCCCCCTCCACAGGTCAGGAAAAAGTGACAACTTTCAACTAATTAAGGTCCAGGCCAATAAGTCATCTCTAATGGTCATTTCAGACTCCCCAACTTGATAAACAATGAAGGTGCCAAAGGTTTCCTAAAGGACAGTCCATTCTATAACTGGGGTCCTTTGACCCGAAGCCCTAAGTTAAGACTTGGGAACCAAATGAGGGATTGTGAATCCCTCTATTCCAGGATAACCACTGGTTCTTCAGCCCTAGGAAGCACATTCAACACTGCAGCCCTAGCAGGAGGCTCCAAGTGTCCAGCCCCAGCAGGGGGCATCGAGTGTCTAGCCTCAGAAGAGGGCTACGAGTGTCCAGCCCCAGGAGGGGTGTCCAGCCCTGTAAGCCCAGGAGGGGTATCCAGCCCAGTAACCCCAGGAGGGGCATCTGTCTCGCCAGCCCTAGTGGAAATACATGATGTCCCATCCGATGTTCAGACCCCAGATGGGGAGAGCTATGTTCCTGCCTCAGAAGATGAACCCCTTTCTTTATCCTCAAGTGAGGCATCCGACTTTGTGATCAATGATTTGATCCCTGGAGCAGAAGTCGACATCCATGCCTTAGTAGAAGTGCTCGATGTTTCTGCTTATGGCTTGGCCCCAGGAGGGGTAACTGATATCTTGACTCCAGGAGGGAAGTCCAATGTTAAGACTCCAGAGGAGATGTGTGATGGTCAGACTCAAGAAGAGTTGTGCCAGATGCTGACCCCAGGAGAGCAGTCCACTCTACTGGCCCCAGGCGTGGGGTACAATGTATGTCTGGAAGGAGCATTCAAGCCTGGAGCCCCTGAGGGGGCATATGAATGCATAGTCCTAGAAAAGGCATTGGATTCTGAAGTTCCTGAAAGTACATCAGATCCTCCTGAAACCCATGAAAGGAAGGTTCCTCTGAAGGAGAGAGTTCCAACCAAAGTCCCAGTGGGGGTGATTCCAGTTAAGGCCTCTGAAGAGAGGATTCTAGTCATGACCCTTGAAGATGATATTCCTGTTGTGACTCCAGAGGGAGGAATTCAGTTGTGACCCTGGGGGAAGTTAATCCTATCAAGTCCCTTGAAGGGGTATTCTTCTATGGTGAACTGGAAGAATTTTACAAGTTAATGTTGCAAACTATGCATGCAGCTACTCTCTGTTCCTCTCAGGCAGAAGTTGTGCTTGTTCTTCTCATGTCTTTCAGAGGGGAGGCTAGGAGATGGGCTAACCAGTTAATCAAGTCCAGTGATCCAATTCTACAGGACCTGAATGCCTTCTGTCAAGCAGTGTTCAAGAGGTTTGGAGGGTCGAAGTTAGTTTCTTCTGGATCTCCTGAGGGTTCTATGTCTTTGGCCAAAAATTATATCTTCAACAAGAAAAATCGAGTGTCTACGGATATTCAGACTCGGGTAAATTACAGTAAAATAACATCTTCACCGAGACCAGAAGTCTGGAAATTAACTGTCAGCTGTGCCTCTCTGTCTCCGTCCTGTGAAGTTATGAATAAGCATGACCCACTATATCCAGTGTCCATCCTATCTGTCAAGAGCCCTGCCTATGCTCAGTCTTGCCATGCTTCTTCTTTTTCAGTACCATCTGTGCATAAGAAGAAAACCGTAATCCTTCCTTTGGATGTGGACTCCAACTCTGATTACAACTCTGAAGCCGATAAAATTCCATTGGTTGAAGGTACCTTTAGTATAGACAATGTATTTGGCATTACTGTGTTCACACCTGAACAACCTGGGAAAAAGAAGAAGTTTCGTCAGAGACATTGAGTCTGTCTTGTCAATCCTTGTTCTTGTTTTGTTTTCAGTTCCCTTTAGTCTAGGTGGGGTTTCCGGAGTCCACCCTTAAAGGGGGGTACTGTTATGTGTGCAGCAGCTGCAAATCTGTCAGTTCTGTTTTCAGCATTGATTAGCACCTGGATCCGGTTGCTCCCTTCTGTTGTTCTCATTTCCTAGCAACTGATCACCTGGACCTCATTACCTGCAACTCCAGCCTGACTATCATGTGATTGGTCTGTCTCCCTTTAACTAGGGAGTATCCACATACCACCATGCCATTAATAGAGTTTCAGTATCAGGTCAGTATCTGATCAGCATTACCTAAGATCCTGTTCCTGTGAGCTCATTGTTTGGTCGCTGCTAGCTTTGCAGTTCATATGTTTTTCCTCTGTCATTGCACCTTGCATGAGTGTACCGGCTGTCCTGTCTCTGGTTCCAGTTCAGGAACAAGTTCCAGCTAACAACTTTGTGTCTTTATGCACCTTGAATTACCTTGTCCTGAATTCTCTGCACTTATCCAATTCTTCTCCATTCAGTACCTGCAACTCTGTATCCAGACTCCAAACAAACTCCTGTGAATCCTGCCAAATTTCAGCTCTGATATCCAGAACATACAGCCTGCATGTTTAAGTTTCCCTTTGTAATCCAGCTCAGCTCTCATCAAACCTGCCTGCCATTAGCCCTGCTGTGTCAGTCTCCTTGCAATTAACCCCTGCCTTTCTAGCTGGATTTCTCCACATAAATTATTCTGCTAATTCCTTGTGGACTCCTGTGCAGATACCAGGTGACCCAGGCAGGGGCCCGTGACCTGCACATCGGGGGCAGCAAAGCCCAAATCCCCTTGCGGGGTTCCCTGGTGAACACCCCCCATTGTGTTAGACTCTGCGCCCCTGTCCTGGGTTGCACCAACCACCCGGTGTCTGCTTTCAGAATGCAGGTGCTTCCTAACATTACCACTGGCCATTTACTGGAGAATAGCAAGAGGGGTCCTTCTCTGCTCCAGGCACATCCACTCTGCTCCACTCCCTGGTGAACACTCCCCCCCCCCCCCCCCACCCATTGTGTTAGACTCTGCACCCCTCATCTGGGTCGCGCCAACCACCTGGTGTCAGCTTCCAAAATACAGGTGCTTCCTAACAGTAAAGCTTGTTGGGCACTGCCTGTTTCCTCCTTGTGGCAGTGGGTATGTTGCCCACAGGAGGGGAGTGTGCCAGCCCTGTGTCAGCCTTGCAGCCCGGCCTCCAGCTCCAGGCAGTTTCTATCACAGGCGGAAGACTGATCTCATAATTGCCCTAACCTGTGATCTCTCCCTGATAGTCCCTGTATTTCCTGGGGAGTACTGTAAATTTAGTGAGTGCAAAGAGAGAACCTGTAAACATGGGGCCCCTTTCAGTGCATGGTCCGGGTTTTTCGTTTGTTTGTTTTTGCCAAGTACGTGGATTACAAACAGAAGAGGACCGATCTACACAAGATTGTTGTGAGTATAATTTTATTTACAGGTACCCCGTCGATTCTACGTGGAGAAGGGGACCGACTCTTCGTGTCAACATAGGTAAGTAATGTATGAATGTAAGTGTGCATGTATGTAATAAAGTTATACTGTCACGGTGTGTGTGTTTTGATTTTATTTGTTTTTTTGTTGTTGTAGAACTACAGGTACCAGTGGGCCTGTTTTTACCCCGCATGCTGGTACTTGTGGTTCTCCAAGTACCAGCTTGCGGGGGAGGCTTGCTGGGACTTGTAGTACTGCTACAAAAAACAATATTCTTATTTTGACACAAAAGGCTATCAGCCCCCCATCCGCCGCCCTTGGATGGGGGGACAGCCTCGGGCTTCACCCCTGGCCCTTGGGTGGCTGGAGGGGGGGACCCCTTGATTTAAGGGGTCCCCACTGCTCCAGGGTACCCCGGCCAGGAGTGACTAGTTGGTGATTTAATGCCAGGGCCGCAGGGACCAATATAAAAGTGTCCCCCGGCTGTGGCATTATCTCGCCGACTAGTGGAGCACGGTGCTGGTGTTAAAAATATGGGGGACCCCTACGTCTTTTGTCCCCCATATTTTTTGCACCAGGACCAGGTGCAGAGCCTGGTGCTGGTTGTTAAAATATGGGGGAACTCCTGTCAATTTTTTCCCTGTATTTTTACAACCAGGACCGGCTCAAAGAGCCCGAGGCTGGTAATGCTTCGGAGGGGGGACCCCACGCAATTTTTTTGTGTGATTTTTAACTCTTTCCCACCCCTTCCCACTGATAAACATGCACGGATCTCACAGATCTGTGCATGCCTATCAGAACACAGTAAAAAAAAAAAAGCAGGTCTATTTGAAAACTGCTTTTTTTTACAATTTGTATTTTTTCACGGTAGTGTTTGGCTATTGCCGGCAGTGATTGTGAATACGAATTTTTAGTAAATTACCGAGTTGTATAAAATAACAGGCGTGTTTGACCGATGGTGTATTCATTAGTATTTTTTTCTTTGCCTTCCAAAAAAATACGAATGCCCTCATCACTGCCGAGATTTGTGTTTAGTAAATTCCCGAGATGACACTTTGATGAAAAAACACCAACTCAAAATCAAAATCGTGAGCTTAGTAAATATACCCCTGTGTGTTGATCTGCTTATTTAGAGGGATTTATTTGGATGTATATTGTTGAATGCCAATTACACCCACAGGTGGGCTTACAATAGCAAGGTGGTTACATGGAAGCACACAGTCTCTGAATTACTACCTAGAAGATTATGGCATACAGCAGAGGTTCCCAAACTCAGTTCTCAAGACACCGCAACAGTACAGCTTTTTATGGATATCCATGGTTCACCACAGATTGTTTGATCAAAATTAATGAGATACTAATTAAGTCAATAGTGCTTAAGCATGGATAGCATTAAAACCTGGAATGTTAGGGTGGCTTGAAGACAGAGCTTATCATGGCCCTGTTTGCAGCTGAGTAGTCCTTCTCCGGATGCTCAGGGAATAGCTTCAACTGTAGCCGTGTGTGCCAGGTCACAAGTGCGGCACCCAAATGCAGAAGAATAAGCAGGAGGAGGGAGGGTGTCAGGTACCACCACTGGCTGCTATGTGTGTGCTGCAGCGTCTCCCTCCTCTGGTGCTCTGGTACCCATTCCCACATCGCCGCTCCCTGCAGCAGAGGGCTGCAGCCTCTCCCTCCTCCAGTGCCTGCTCCCATATCACCGCTCCCTGCAGCACAGTGCTGCAACCTTTCCCTTCACCGGTGCCACTCCAACATCACCGCTCCCTGAGGTCAAACCGAGGAGTCCCACACTGTGCTGTCCAGGTGGTGGGGTTTCAGTGTGTGTGTGCATTTTGATGGGGTTAGGGGGGATGCTTGTCAGCTATTTTAGTAATGGGGGTCCCCACAACCTTGTTGCCCCTGGGATCCCACAAGCCTTAATCCGGCCCTGGAGTTTATGCATAATTATATGAATTTACTAATAACCTAATGCAGATTTCACAGAAACCTCCTGTTAAAGTCTAATTACCACACTGCAAACTGCAGTCCGTTTTATCAATGGGGACTGCGGTCTAACCAATATGTTCAAAATCCGAATGCTAAGCACTTTGGAGTTTGACCCCTTTGGTTTACATCATTCGTAGATGGCATAAACCACTTAAAGCTGATGGCGGCATATTTGGAAGAGAGGAATATATTTTTTTTTCCTGCAGCCTCCGTCTGGCTCCAGAAACTGACACTGTGCGCATGTGCAGCGTTAGTTTTTCATCGGAGACTTTCAAAAATGTGGCCAGGATGTAACTCGCATGGATAGCAGTTATCGATACTGATGTCCCTGCGATTTATAGTTATCACATAGATGGGGAACTTAAAAAAAATTTAAAAAAAGAAGTCACAACATGGTTTATTAATGCATATACACCCTGGAGTCAGGGGAATGTGAGAAAAAAATAAGAGGAAACATGTAGAGGCAGAGGTATGTAGTAGTTGGCAAATAATGGTCCAGGACTCTTCACAATAATATGTGCTAGAGTACTGAGAATAAAAGAGGGGGTCCTCTATAGTAGCCCTGAATGCCATAAGTAGCAGTTCTATGCAGTGTTGGTGTCACTACAGAATGATAAGAAGGCCAGTCGATGGTGCTATGAAAAAAGGTATCACCAGTGAATGCTAGGAGTGTGGCATGTAGCAGCAGCAGCAGTACAGACCCCTCTCACCCTTTTGCTGTATCACTTAAGCTGATGGGGCTTCCATCAATCAAGGCTTGCTCTGCTTGAGATCGAGCAGGGGAGAGATGGAGGATCCAAGATGGCCGCTTCACCATCAGTGCCAAGAAACAAGGGTATCACGGTATCGTGGAGTGGGGGTTCTGCAGCCACAAAGGGTATCTAGCACAGCACTTCAATGACTAGCAGAAGGTCAAGCCTCCAGAACAAACTTTTATTGTTATTTATTTATATCCCATCTATTTGCTTATACTTATATATATATATATATATAGAAATATCAGAGTTCTCATGTACAGTGGCCATATTATACATTTTGAATTTTGATCTACAGCAATTACTAAATATCTATATTTTTAAGCATTCATGTATTTCTCGGTTCATGATTAAGGTAAAGCACAACTATGGGGGGAATTCAACTGTCTGTGACAATGCAGTAATTTGCCGCAAATAAACTTTTTGCGCATATCACATGAAAATTAACCTTTACTCCAGCATGTACGTCCCATTTTTTGACCTATCCAATTGCAAATGTGCAAAAATGGGATTCACGCGATAATTTTTACCTGCAAATCCAGAGGAAAGTTTAAATGGAAAATGGGGAAAATCTGCCTGTATCCCAATAAAAAAACAAAATAATATAGGATAACAGTATAGAAGTGTATTAGTGGTCATAATAAAAGTATTTGGGGTACTTAAATTGTGCTAAACGGCTGCTACAGAATATGCATTTTTCAAAAAAGTTAAAATATTAGAAAGCAAGCTTTTTTTCAGCAAAATAATAGCTCAAATTAAATTAGGGGTACATAAAAAAGGGTATAAGTATGTATTTGGGTAATTTTAACTTCCAAAATGATTACTTTTACTTGCAAACTTGAAAACACTTATCCCACTCAGAAAACCCAATTTCCATAATTTTACATTTTTTTTACCTCAAAAATGACATGCCATTATTGGCCAAATAAAAGTAATTACAAACTTCTAAGTGCGTAATAAGTAATTAAGGGGGAATCTGAGGGGTTCTGAGCCAAATCCCAAACTTTTTAAACTTAAAATGGGGATTTTCTCCAACTTCTCACCTGCTCAGAAAATTATCGCCTGTATTTTTTTAAGGACAACTGAATAGCGGCTTTTTGCGAGTCGCCCCCTGTTTTCCGTGACAACGGGATTTCACAGACAGTTGAATTCCCTCCTTAGAGTTTAATCTTTTAAAGCATTTTCCTCCTATTTGCAATATTAATTGTCCATATTTTACTATTCAGAATCATATTTTGTCCTCTTCTTTACCTGTACTTTTTAATCATATGAAATTTGGCAGGGCTTTTATTCTAGCTACTATACTCATTCTGTCTGGTTTTCCATACTATTAAACTTAGTTTCAAAATCAGACTGGTTGTTATAGTAAGTGGATGTTAAATGCCAAAGCCATGAATACAGTACATGTACTGTATCTGCTAGATTTATATTACAAGACTCATCCGCATTTCTTAAAGGCATTGTTTTCAGTGTAGAACTCTGCTGAATCTTAAACTGAACTCATGAATAGTGACAATATCCCAGTTGTGGTATCTTGGCCGGGAACATTATATGGAAGTCTAACCATGGGGGTCATTCCGAGTTGTTCGCTCGTTATATTTTTCTCGCAACAGAGCGATTAGTCGCTAATGCGCATGCGCAATGTCCGCAGTGCGACTGCGCCAAGTAAATTTGCTATGCAGTTAGGTATTTTACTCACGGCATTACAAGGTTTTTTCTTCGTTCTGGTGATCGTAATGTGATTGACAGGAAGTGGGTGTTTCTGGGCGGAAACTGGCCGTTTTATGGGTGTGTGCGAAAAAACGCTACAGTTTCTGGGAAAAACGCGGGAGTGGCTGGAGAAACGGAGGAGTGTCTGGGCGAACGCTGGGAGTGTTTGTGACGTCAAACCAGGAACGAAACTGACTGAACTGATCGCAGTTGCCGAGTAAGTCCCGAGCTACTCAGAAACTGCTAAGAAGTGTCTATTCGCAATTCTGCTAATCTTTCGTTCGCAATTTTGATAAGCTAAGATTCACTCCCAGTAGGCGGCGGCTTAGCGTGTGCAAAGCTGCTAAAACTAGCTTGCGAGCGAACAACTCGGAATGACCCCCCATGTGTGGCCTTACTATGCTGCTTTGCAATGTACATGTTAGTTATAGGGTGCACTGTCTGGCTATGGCCTTCAAACATAATCAAGGACATCTTAAAGCACAAAGAACAACATATTACGTATCAGTACATTTTGAATCAATATATTTGTGATGGTGATGTTCTTGTGTGAAACAGGGCACTTGTAATGTTGGTTATGATACTTTACTAAGTAATTGTATCATAAAACATTGCATTAAAATGTAAAATACAGTACACACAAGTTAGACACAATTTTAATGTCTTGAGTTCTTTATATATCAATATGCACCAAAGAGTAGAGATGTGCACTTGAAATTTTTCGGGTTTTGTGTTTTGGTTTTGGGTTCGGTTCCGCGGCCGTGTTTTGGGTTCGACCGCGTTTTGGCAAAACCTCACCGAATTTTTTTTGTCGGATTCGGGTGTGTTTTGGATTCGGGTGTTTTTTTCAAAAAACACTAAAAAACAGCTTAAATCATAGAATTTGGGGGTCATTTTGATCCCAAAGTATTATTAACCTCAAAAACCATAATTTCCACTCATTTTCAGTCTATTCTGAATACCTCACACCTCACAATATTATTTTTAGTCCTAAAATTTGCACCGAGGTTGCTGGATGACTAAGCTAAGCGACCCTAGTGGCCGACACAAAAACCTGGCCCATCTAGGAGTGGCACTGCAGTGTCACGCAGGATGTCCCTTCCAAAAAACCCTCCCCAAACAGCACATGACGCAAAGAAAAAAAGAGGCGCAATGAGGTAGCTGTGTGAGTAAGATAAGCGACCCTAGTGGCCGACACAAACACCGGGCCCATCTAGGAGTGGCACTGCAGTGTCACGCAGGATGTCCCTTCCAAAAAACCCTCCCCAAACAGCACATGACGCAAAGAAAAAAAGAGGCGCAATGAGGTAGCTGTGTGAGTAAGATAAGCGACCCTAGTGGCCGACACAAACACCGGGCCCATCTAGGAGTGGCACTGCAGTGTCACGCAGGATGTCCCTTCCAAAAAACCCTCCCCAAACAGCACATGACGCAAAGAAAAAAAGAGGCGCAATGAGGTAGCTGTGTGAGTAAGATAAGCGACCCTAGTGGCCGACACAAACACCGGGCCCATCTAGGAGTGGCACTGCAGTGTCACGCAGGATGTCCCTTCCAAAAAACCCTCCCCAAACAGCACATGACGCAAAGAAAAAAAGAGGCGCAATGAGGTAGCTGTGTGAGTAAGGTAAGCGACCCTAGTGGCCGACACAAACACCGGGCCCATCTAGGAGTGGCACTGCAGTGTCACGCAGGATGTCCCTTCCAAAAAACCCTCCCCAAACAGCACATGACGCAAAGAAAAAAAGAGGCGCAATGAGGTAGCTGTGTGAGTAAGATAAGCGACCCTAGTGGCCGACACAAACACCGGGCCCATCTAGGAGTGGCACTGCAGTGTCACGCAGGATGGCCCTTCCAAAAAACACTCCCCAAACAGCACATGACGCAAAGAAAAAAAGAGGCGCAATGAGGTAGCTGTGTGAGTAAGATAAGCGACCCTAGTGGCCGACACAAACACCGGGCCCATCTAGGAGTGGCACTGCAGTGTCACGCAGGATGTCCCTTCCAAAAAACCCTCCCCAAACAGCACATGACGCAAAGAAAAAAAGATGCGCAATGAGGTAGCTGTGTGAGTAAGATAAGCGACCCTAGTGGCCGACACAAACACCGGGCCCATCTAGGAGTGGCACTGCAGTGTCACGCAGGATGGCCCTTCCAAAAAACACTCCCCAAACAGCACATGACGCAAAGAAAAATTAAAGAAAAAAGAGGTGCAAGATGGAATTGTCCTTGGGCCCTCCCACCCACCCTTATGTTGTATAAACAGGACATGCACACTTTAACCAACCCATCATTTCAGTGACAGGGTCTGCCACACGACTGTGACTGAAATGACGGGTTGGTTTGGACCCCCACCAAAAAAGAAGCAATTAATCTCTCCTTGCACAAACTGGCTCTACAGAGGCAAGATGTCCACCTCATCATCATCCTCCGATATATCACCGTGTACATCCCCCTCCTCACAGATTACCAATTCGTCCCCACTGGAATCCACCATCTCAGCTCCCTGTGTACTTTGTGGAGGCAATTGCTGCTGGTCAATGTCTCCACGGAGGAATTGATTATAATTCATTTTAATGAACATCATCTTCTCCACATTTTCTGGATGCAACCTCGTACGCCGATTGCTGACAAGGTGAGCGGCGGCACTAAACACTCTTTCGGAGTACACACTTGTGGGAGGGCAACTTAGGTAGAATAAAGCCAGTTTGTGCAAGGGCCTCCAAATTGCCTCTTTTTCCTGCCAGTATAAGTACGGACTGTGTGACGTGCCTACTTGGATGCGGTCACTCATATAATCCTCCACCATTCTTTCAATGGTGAGAGAATCATATGCAGTGACAGTAGACGACATGTCCGTAATCGTTGTCAGGTCCTTTAGTCCGGACCAGATGTCAGCATCAGCAGTCGCTCCAGACTGCCCTGCATCACCGCCAGCGGGTGGGCTCGGAATTCTGAGCCTTTTCCTCGCACCCCCACTTGCGGGAGAATGTGAAGGAGGAGATGTTGACAGGTCGCGTTCCGCTTGACTTGACAATTTTCTCACCAGCAGGTCTTTGAACCCCAGCAGACTTGTGTCTGCCGGAAAGAGAGATCCAAGGTAGGCTTTAAATCTAGGATCGAGCATGGTGGCCAAAATGTAGTGCTCTTATTTCAACAGATTGACCACCCGTGAATCCTTGTTAAGCGAATTAAGGGCTCCATCCACAAGTCCCACATGCCTAGCGGAATCGCTCTGTGTTAGCTCCTCCTTCAATGTCTCCAGCTTCTTCTGCAAAAGCCTGATGAGGGGAATGACCTGACTCAGGCTGGCAGTGTCTGAACTGACTTCACGTGTGGCAAGTTCAAAGGGCATCAGAACCTTGCACAATGTTGAAATCATTCTCCACTGCGCTTGAGACAGGTGCATTCCACCTCCTATATCGTGCTGAATTGTATAGGCTTGAATGGCCTTTTGCTGCTCCTCCAACCTCTGAAGCATATAGAGGGTTGAATTCCACCTCGTTACCACTTCTTGCTTCAGATGATGGCAGGGCAGGTTCAGTTGTATTTGGTGGTGCTCCAGTCTTCTGTACATGGTGCCTGTACGCCGAAAGTGTCCCGCAATTCTTCTGGCCACCGACAGCATCTCTTGCACACCCCTGTCGTTTTTAAAAAAATTCTGCACCACCAAATTCAAGGTATGTGCAAAACATGGGACGTGCTGGAATTTGCCCATATTTAATGCACACACAATATTGCTGGCGTTGTCCGATGCCACAAATCCACAGGAGAGTCCAATTGGGGTAAGCCATTCCGCGATGATCTTCCTCAGTTGCCGTAAAAGGTTTTCAGCTGTGTGCGTATTCTGGAAAGCGGTGATACAAAGCGTAGCCTGCCTAGGAAAGAGTTGGCGTTTGCGAGATGCTGCTACTGGTGCCGCCGCTGCTGTTCTTGCGGAGGGAGTCCATACATCTATCCAGTGGGCTGTCACAGTCATATAGTCCTGACCCTGCCCTGCTCCACTTGTCCACATGTCCGTGGTTAAGTGGACATTGGGTACAACTGCATTTTTTAGGACACTGGTGAGTCTTTTTCTGACGTCCGTGTACATTCTCGGTATCGCCTGCCTAGAGAAGTGGAACCTAGATGGTATTTGGTAACGGGGGCACACTACCTCAAGAAATTGTCTAGTTCCCTGTGAACTAACGGCGGATACCGGACGCACGTCTAACACCAACATAGTTGTCAAGGCCTCAGTTATCCGCTTTGCAGCAGGATGACTGCTGTGATATTTCATCTTCCTCGCAAAGGACTGTTGGACAGTCAATTGCTTACTGGAAGTAGTACAAGTGGGCTTACGACTTCCCCTCTGGGATGACGATCGACTCCCAGCAGCAACAACAGCAGCGCCAGCAGCAGTAGGCATTACACTCAAGGATGCATCGGAGGAATCCCAGGCAGGAGAGGACTCGTCAGAATTGCCAGTGACATGGCCTGCAGGACTATTGGCATTCCTGGGTAAGGAGGAAATTGACACTGAGGGAGTTGGTGGGGTGGTTTGCGTGAGCTTGGTTACAAGAGGAAGGGATTTACTGGTCAGTGGACTGCTTCCGCTGTCACCCAAAGTTTTTGAACTTGTCACTGACTTATTATGAATGCGCTGCAGGTGACGTATAAGGGAGGATGTTCCGAGGTGGTTAACGTCCTTACCCCTACTTATTACAGCTTGACAAAGGCAACACACGGCTTGACACCTGTTGTCCGCATTTCTGTTGAAATACTTCCACACCGAAGAGCTGATTTTTTGGGTATTTTCACCAGGCATGTCAATGGCCATATTCCTCCCACGGACAACAGGTGTCTCCCCGGGTGCCTGACTTAAACAAACCACCTCACCATCAGAATCCTCCTGGTCAATTTCCTCCCCAGCACCAGCAACACCCATATCCTCCTCATCCTGGTGTACTTCAACACTGACATCTTCAATCTGACTATCAGGAACTGGACTGCGGGTGCTCCTTCCAGCACTTGCAGGGGGCGTGCAAATGGTGGAAGGCGCATGCTCTTCACGTCCAGTGTTGGGAAGGTCAGGCATCGCAACCGACACAATTGGACTCTCCTTGTGTATTTGGGATTTCGAAGAACGCACAGTTCTTTGCGGTGCTTTTGCCAGCTTGAGTCTTTTCATTTTTCTAGCGAGAGGCTGAGTGCTTCCATCCTCATGTGAAGCTGAACCACTAGCCATGAACATAGGCCAGGGCCTCAGCCGTTCCTTGCCACTCCGTGTGGTAAATGGCATATTGGCAAGTTTACGCTTCTCCTCCGACAATTTTATTTTAGGTTTTGGAGTCCTTTTTTGTTAGGTTCCTGGTGCTCAGAACAAGGGAGATGTTATGAAGCGAGTCCAGAGCACCAGGACGTAATGCTGGGAAAGGGGAATGGAAAGGGAATAGCCCCTGGCGCCCTATCTCCGTTGTCTCACCCGTGCTGTCAGTACACTCTTGCGAGACTATGGTTGCTTGAGCCCATGGCAGCCGCGTTTGAAGGGCGGATTACGTCTGCCCAACTTTGATGCCCCCTCAGGTCTTAATGAGAGACAAAGAGTGAACCGAGACAGGGTGATAACAAGGGGCCCTCTGACTAAACAACAAGGCCAGGGGCTACTAACAAACTTAAAACCAAAGTATGTGCGGCTTGCCGCCAAAGGAAAAGAACAACAAAGGAAATGCTGACCACACGCCGACACAATACTTTTGTGTACCGGCGGTGACAGCATAAGCAGAACCCTCTGCAAAACACCAGTGACAGAAATAATAAGGGAATACAGCGGCCTAGGCCGACGGACGCGGCCGTGCCGCTACTCACGGAACCGGTACGAATACTGGCAAACGGACAGGAACTCCCAATGCTGCTGACACAGACTCTCAGAACTGGAGGACAGGCAGAATCCCAAACGACAGACCGGTGGACACCAAGAAGCCAGAAACTTGCACAGGCAACGGTACTGGACCTCAGGACAGGAACGCCTCACGGCAGGACACGGGATCAGACATAGGAATCGACACAGGGACTGACACAGGAATCGACACAGGAAGCTCAGGAACTAGCAGGAACCAAGCTCAGAACTCAAGCAGACTGCAAACCAAGGAATATCACCAGCATCTGTGAATTGCAAACAGCCAGCATATAACAGAGAGGCCTAATTAATAATCCCATGCAGCTGCCTTGTTGCATGATTCCAAACTGACCAGATGCAATTAGCAGCCAGGTGAGGCTGAACACAAGGGAACAAGCTGCAATTACACAGACTCACCAGCGGCAGCAGACAAGAGTATTCTAAAACAGAGCAACAGGAAATCCTGGCATGCAAGACAACTTTATAAACATAAAATAGGAATGAACCACTACCTGTGGTTCATAACAGTATCCCCTCCTTAAGGGTGAGCTCCGAGCACCCCATGACACCCACGGGGAACATAAACAGAAGTATAACATGAAATACAGAACAAAACTGCAAAACAGGAATGAGCCACAGCCGTGGCTCATAACATTTTTTTACTGATATTTGGTGTTTTGGATTTTACATGCTCTGTACTATGACATTGGGCATCGGCCTTGGCAGACGACGTTGCTGGCATTTCATCGTCTCGGCCATGACTAGTGGCAGCAGCTTCAGCACGAGGTGGAAGTGGATCTTGATCTTTCCCTAATTTTGGAACCTCAACATTTTTGTTCTCCATATTTTAATAGGCACAACTAAAAGGCACCTCAGGTAAACAATGGAGATGGATGGATACTAGTATACTTATGGATGGACTGCCGAGTGCCGACACAGAGGTAGCTACAGCCGTGGACTACCGTACTGTGTCTGCTGCTAATATAGACTGGATGATAATGAGATGAAATCAATATATATGTATATATAATATCACTAGTACTGCAGCCGGACAGGTATATATTATATATTTATTATGTAATGACTGATGACGGACCTGCTGGACACTGTCAGCTCAGCAGCACCGCAGACTGCTACAGTAAGCTACTATAGTAGTATGTATAAAGAAGAAAGAAAAAAAAAACAACCACGGGTAGGTGGTATACAATTATGGATGGACTGCCGAGTGCCGACACAGAGGTAGCTACAGCCGTGGACTAACGTACTGTGTCTGCTGCTAATATAGACTGGATGATAATGAGATGAAATCAATATATATGTATATATAATATCACTAGTACTGCAGCCGGACAGGTATATATTATATATTTATTATGTAATGACTGATGACGGACCTGCTGGACACTGTCAGCTCAGCAGCACCGCAGACTGCTACAGTAAGCTACTATAGTAGTATGTATAAAGCAGAAAGAAAAAAAAAACAACCACGGGTAGGTGGTATACAATTATGGATGGACTGCCGAGTGCCGACACAGAGGTAGCTACAGCCGTGGACTAACGTACTGTGTCTGCTGCTAATATAGACTGGATGATAATGAGATGAAATCAATATATATGTATATATAATATCACTAGTACTGCAGCCGGACAGGTATATATTATATATTTATTATGTAATGACTGATGACGGACCTGCTGGACACTGTCAGCTCAGCAGCACGCAGACTGCTACAGTAAGCTACTATAGTAGTATGTATAAAGAAGAAAGAAAAAAAAAACAACCACGGGTAGGTGGTATACAATTATGGATGGACTGCCGAGTGCCGACACAGAGGTAGCTACAGCCGTGGACTAACGTACTGTGTCTGCTGCTAATATAGACTGGATGATAATGAGATGAAATCAATATATATGTATATATAATATCACTAGTACTGCAGCCGGACAGGTATATATTATATATTTATTATGTAATGACTGATGACGGACCTGCTGGACACTGTCAGCTCAGCAGCACCGCAGACTGCTACAGTAAGCTACTATAGTAGTATGTATAAAGAAGAAAGAAAAAAAAAACAACCACGGGTAGGTGGTATACAATTATGGATGGACTGCCGAGTGCCGACACAGAGGTAGCTACAGCCGTGGACTAACGTACTGTGTCTGCTGATAATATAGACTGGATGATAATGAGATGAAATCAATATATATGTATATATAATATCACTAGTACTGCAGCCGGACAGGTATATATTATATATTTATTATGTAATGACTGATGACGGACCTGCTGGACACTGTCAGCTCAGCAGCACCGCAGACTGCTACAGTAAGCTACTATAGTAGTATGTATAAAGAAGAAAGGAAAAAAAAAACAACCACGGGTAGGTGGTATACAATTATGGATGGACTGCCGAGTGCCGACACAGAGGTAGCTACAGCCGTGGACTAACGTACTGTGTCTGCTGCTAATATAGACTGGATGATAATGAGATGAAATCAATATATATGTATATATAATATCACTAGTACTGCAGCCGGACAGGTATATATTATATATTTATTATGTAATGACTGATGACGGACCTGCTGGACACTGTCAGCTCAGCAGCACCGCAGACTGCTACAGTAAGCTACTATAGTAGTATGTATAAAGAAGAAAGAAAAAAAAAACAACCACGGGTAGGTGGTATACAATTATGGATGGACTGCCGAGTGCCGACACAGAGGTAGCTACAGCCGTGGACTAACGTACTGTGTCTGCTGCTAATATAGACTGGATGATAATGAGATGAAATCAATATATATGTATATATAATATCACTAGTACTGCAGCCGGACAGGTATATATTATATATTTATTATGTAATGACTGATGACGGACCTGCTGGACACTGTCAGCTCAGCAGCACCGCAGACTGCTTCAGTAAGCTACTATAGTAGTATGTATAAAGAAGAAAGAAAAAAAAAACAACCACGGGTAGGTGGTATACAATTATGGATGGACTGCCGAGTGCCGACACAGAGGTAGCTACAGCCGTGGACTAACGTACTGTGTCTGCTGATAATATAGACTGGATGATAATGAGATGAAATCAATATATATGTATATATAATATCACTAGTACTGCAGCCGGACAGGTATATATTATATATTTATTATGTAATGACTGATGACGGACCTGCTGGACACTGTCAGCTCAGCAGCACCGCAGACTGCTACAGTAAGCTACTATAGTAGTATGTATAAAGAAGAAAGAAAAAAAAAACAACCACGGGTAGGTGGTATACAATTATGGATGGACTGCCGAGTGCCGACACAGAGGTAGCTACAGCCGTGGACTAACGTACTGTGTCTGCTGCTAATATAGACTGGATGATAATGAGATGAAATCAATATATATGTATATATAATATCACTAGTACTGCAGCCGGACAGGTATATATTATATATTTATTATGTAATGACTGATGACGGACCTGCTGGACACTGTCAGCTCAGCAGCACCGCAGACTGCTACAGTAAGCTACTATAGTAGTATGTATAAAGAAGAAAGAAAAAAAAAAACACGGGTAGGTGCTAGGTGGTATACAATATTATATATATATTATATACAATTATATATATATATATATATATATATATATTAAACTCATAAACTGGTGGTGATTATTAAACTGGTGGTCAGGTCACTGGTCACACTATCAGCAACTTCCAAGTAGTACTCCTGAGTCCTAAGCAGACAATCACAATATATATTATACTGGTGGTCAGTGTGGTCACAAACAATGGCAGTGTGGCTGGCACTCTGGCAGCAAAAGTGTGCACTGTACGTTATATGTACTCCTGAGTCCTGAGTCCTGCTCTCAGACTCTAACTGCTCCCCACTGTCAGTGTCTCCCCCACAAGTCAGATAATACAGTCACACTATCTCTCTCTATCACTTCAGCAAGTACTAGTAGTAGACTAGTAGTAGTACTCCTCCTAATGCTCCCCAATTACTACTGTGTCTCTCTCTGTCTCACTCTCTTCTCGAATCTCTATAAACGGAGAGGACGCCAGCCACGTCCTCTCCCTATGAATCTCAATGCACGTGTGAAAAATGGCGGCGACGCGCGGCTCCTTATATAGAATCCGAGTCTCGCGATAGAATCCGAGCCTCGCGAGAATCCGACAGCGTGATGATGACGTTCGGGCGCGCTCGGGTTAACCGAGCAAGGCGGGAAGATCCGAGTCGCTCGGACCCGTGTAAAAAAAACTGAAGTTCGGGCGGGTTCGGATTCCGAGGAACCGAACCCGCTCATCTCTACCAAAGAGCATGTAAAAAGTACAGTATCTTTTGTATGAAATAATATATTTAGTAAGTCAAATAAACAACAACAAAAATAAACCATGATTGCTAATGTATCCTTATCTCAGCCTTCTTGGAAAAAGCCTGCACATCCTGGTTGTATGATTGCAAAAAGCACTGTCAAGGGACAGGTGTTTCTGTAAGTCAGTTCAAGAATAAATAGGGGTATATGTATGAAGGAAATATTTGGTTTAGCCTTGCTTATCGCAATGTAAGAAGAGGATAACTTAAAATAAATTTATCTGGTGGTAACCGATTTGCACCTCTTACTATAATCCCCAAAGACCTCTATAGGGATGATGGCATAAGTCAATTTAACAAGCAATGAATAATCTAGTTTCTCTCTGTTGACTAAAGCCATCTCAGGATGGTGTTATCCATACCTTGTAATGGGGTACCAACGAGGCTGGGGAAGCTTCACTGGATTCCTTCGGTATCGAACATATGTTTTCATAGGAAGACATTACTAATACACATGTTTATATTACTTCAACACTATGGGGTGTGTTCAATAGATGTCTGATCCTTTCCGATGGAAAGGATCAGACATCTTAGTATTCAATGAGCATCCAAAACCGACAGGATTTGGCCGATCCCGACAATGCCAATCCTACTTTTATTAGAGTCGTATTGACATTGTCAGTAACGGGGCTAAAATCTGTCGGATTTGGCCGCGTTTCCGACAAAACACGTCGATCTGTGGCTATTCCACCTTCCAACCTAAAAAACTGCAGTCTTTCTGACAAGATGGCAGTTTCCGACAAACATTGTATACCCCCATATGCCAGCATTATTAGGCTGTTAATGAGAGTTAAAATAGGATTTTAATTACCTACCAGTAAATCCTTTTCTCGTAGTCCGTAGAGGATACTGGGGTTCCATTTAGTACTATGGGGTATAGACAGGTCCACTAGGAGCCATGAGCACTTTAATTTGATAGTGTGGGCTGGCTCCTCCCTCTATGCCCCTCCTACCAGACTCAATTTAGGAAACTGTGACCGAGGAGACGGACATACTTTGAGAGAAGGATAGATAAGGATAGTGGTGATATTCCCAACCAGCACACACAAACAAGAGGAAAGCCATGCTAACCAAACTTGAATCAGGAACAGCAAAACCAACAACAATACTTAACCAAGTGCAGGAAGAATGAAGCACCGGGCGGGTGCCCAGTATCCTGTACGGACCACGAAAAAAGGATTTATTGGTAGGTATTTAAAATCCTATTTTCTCATACATCCTAGAGGATACTGGGGTTCCATTTAGTACCATGGGGAAGTACCAACGCTCCCAAACCGGGTGGGTGAGTGCTGAGGTTCCTGCAGAACTGATTGACCAAACTGAAGGTCCTCAGAGGCCAAAGTATCAAACTTGTAAACTTAGCAAACGTACTCTAACCAGACCAAGAAGCCACTCAGCAAATCTGTAAGGCCGAGACACCCCGGGCAGCCGCCCAGGTAGAGCCCACGAATCTAGTAGAGTGGGCCTGTACAGATTTTGGAACGGGCAAGCCCGCCGTGGAATAAGCATGCTGAATAGAGAGCCTGATCCAGCGTGCAATTGTCTGCTTTGAAGCAGGACACCCAGATTTTTGGGGATCATAGAGAACAAACAGCGAGTCGGATTTCCTGTGATGAGCTGTCCTCTTTACGTATACCTTCAAAGCCCTCACAACATCCAAAAGACTTTGAAGTTGCCGAGGTGTCTGTGACAACTGGAACCACAGTAGGTTGGTTGATCTGAAACGCAGACACCACCGTAGGAAGATATTGCTGACGAGTCCTGAGTTTAGCTCTGTCCTCATGGAAAATTAAATAGGGACTTTTGTGAGACAAAGCCCCCAGCTCTGACACATGTCTTGCTGAAGCCAAGGCCAACAGTGTGACGCTCTTCCATGTAACATATTTTATTTTACGTCCACCTCCTGTAACGGTTCAAACTAGTCCGATTGGAGGAACTGCTGCACCAAGAGATCTCAAGGTGACGTGAGAGGCACAAAGGGAGGTTGGATGTGCAGAACACCTTTCAAGAATGTCTGGACATCAGGGAGAGAAGCCAATTGTTTTTGAAAGAAAATGGACAAGGCCGAAATCTGGACTTTTATGGAGCCCAGACGTAGGCCCGCATCCACACCTGCCTGCAGAAAAAGCAGGAAACGCCCCAGATGAAATTCCACCGCATAATAAATTCTGCTCTCACACCAATAGATGTATTTCTTCCAAATACGGTGGTAATGTTTAGACATTGCCCACTTCCTTTCTTTGATCATAAACGGGATAACTTTGTTAGGGATCACTCTTCTGGCTAGAATCAGCCTTTCAACTTCCATGCCGTCAAACGTAGCCGCAGTAAGTCCTGATAGACAAACGGCCCTGTTGCAGTACATCTTCACGAAGAGGTAGAGGCCACATATCTTCGAGGAGCATCTCCAGAAGGACCATGTACCAGGCCCTTCGCAACCAGTCCAGAGCAATGTGTATTGCTTGAACCTTTTCCCTTTTTATTCTTTTTAGAATTCTTGGGATCAGAGGAAGTGGAGGAAACACATACACCATCTGATAGACCCATGGAGTCATCAGAGTATCTACTGCCACTGCCTGTCTGTCTCTCGACCTGGAACAATACCGCTTCAGCTTCTTGTTGAGACAAGAGACCATCATGTCGATTTGTGGATATCCCCATTGATGTGTCAAGCACCTGAACACTTCCAGGTGAAGGCCCCACTCCCCCGGGTGCAGGTCGTGTCTGCTGAGGAAGTCTGCTTCCCAGTTGTCTACTCCTGGAATGAAGACCACTGACAACGCCACAGCGTTTTTTTCTGACCAGAGGAGAATTCTTGACACCGCTGACATTGCTGCTCTTCTTTTCGTTCCGCCCTGTCGGTTTACGTACGTCGCATTGTCCTACTGGACCTGAATGGCCCAATCTTGAAGAAGATATGAGGCCTGCAGAAGGGCATTGTATATGGCCCTGAGTTCCAGAATGTTGATTGGAAGGATGACTTCCTGACTTGGCCATCTTCCTTGAAACTGCACCCCCTGGGTTAGTGCTACCCAACCTCTGAGGCTTGCATCCGTGGTTAACAGGATCCAGTTCTGAATTCCAAACCTCTGACCCTCGATGAGGTGAGAAGTCTGTAGCCACCACAGAAGGGAGATCCTGGCTTTTGGTGACAGACTGATCCTCTTGTGCATGTGAAGATGCAATCCGAACCATTTGTCCAACAGATCAAGCTGGAAGGGTCTTGCGTGAAACCTTCCGTATTCAAGCACCTCGTAAGAGGCCACCATTTTCCCCAGAAGGTGAATGCATAGATGAACCGATATCCGGGTTGGAGAAGTTTGGTTGAGAGACCAATGCTGTCCAGCAACCTGTCCCTGGACGGTGCCTTTATCAGAAGATCGTCTATGTACGGAATTATATTCACTCCCTGTTTGCAGAGTATAAATATCATCTCTGCCATCACCTTGGTGAATACTCTCGGTGCCGTGGAGAGACCAAATGGCAGGGCCTGGAACTAGTATTGACAGTCCTGTAGTGCAAACCATAGATAAAATAGACAATAATACTTGGCGCCTGATCCTTAAACCGCTAGCAGACGTATTTCTGGGACCGGACTGCAGCTTCCCAATATAGGCTCTTGCAAAAAACCCTGTAGCAAGCAATCAAAAATGTAGATTTAAAACCGAAGTTTTAATAGGAAGCGCTGTCCAGTCCAATTAATAATATAAAAAATTATATATACATATTTCACAAACAGAGCATATATGGCCATAAAATATATACATAAAATAACAAGTTAAAATATACTTAATCAATATACAACTAATCTCAGATACATATATAAAAAATCGAATGTTAGTCAATTGACATATGCTTAGAAGGGCATGCAATCTTGCTCACTGCTTATATTAGTCATCCATTCATGTTAGTAGGTTAGTCCATTAATAATGGGATCCAATGTAATGGGCGTGATTCTTCAGATGTCACTGGTAGTTTCTCTCCTACCTCCCTTATGTGGCAATTTACAGGGGCTTTACATATTGGAGACCAATAGTAAAACAAGTAATTTACCACCCTTTATTTCAGGCGCTTCTCAATCAATCGTCAAATGGATGTTCAGTCTCTTAGATTACAGGAATATGTGCCTTTTAAGATAGAACATAACACGGACATAGTGTGATACCATAGCAACAAAGGTATACAAACAAATAAGTATAGGTCCAGACTTGTACCGCAAGAGGTGGTCTACTATTAGTAGACAAAATCGCTTTTTATGGAGCGGATCACCGACTTGGGATTGTCCTGACCCTTCTTACTCCAGCCGAATATGCATGTGAATAAAATGGTACTAAAATAGTGTATTACCATAAAAAATGTATTTCCACAAACAACAATGGATATCTAAAAGATGGGATCTCACCAGACTGAGTGGTCTACACAGAAGAGTAGACAATGGCATTTGTTAAAGATAGACAACCAGTCGTCCCCAGGAGTAATCATACACAGCCAGGCGAGAGCTCCACATACGTCCTGCTACCTTTACCGACGCATTTCGATAACTAAAGGTTATCTTCCTCAAGGTGTAGGTGGTAGCAGTAAACCCTGGATATTTATCCTCCCACAGATCTAATTAATCTAAAACCTAATACCAGACATGGATCGCCTAGCCTCTAAAAACCTAAACACCTAATATACAATGATGTGTAAATCAAGTCCATTTCATATATTTCCAGTTTCCACCAGAAAGTCCGTTTCCTGCCAAAAAGCGTCATCCAATGGCATATATTCATTTCCTCGGGAAGTCATCATATGCCCGGTTCGTGCATTCCAAAATCATGTCCTCCTCTAAGGACGGATTTCCCATGTCCGTCTCTAAACTATCTCCATACTGCCTCCATCACCAGAAGTGACGCTGGGCCTAGAAGCTGCACGTGTCATCATATGGACCCTCCTCATTGCGGCGTCCCGTCACCGGAAGTGACGTGGATAGCCGCGATCACCTGACTGGAAGGTGGAAGTCCTGTGATACGGGGAATACAATCTCGGGCACCATGTTCACAGCATCCGTCACCGGGAATGACATAATCAGAGTCCACATGATAATTTCAGATGTAGTCTCATTGCACGGAGCCATTTTGTTGTAGCCATCTCACATATATAATGGTGCATAGAATATGAATGAAATAAACAACGATTAATATCATAAAAATAACAATACCAATACAATGAACATTTATTTATAGTGACTAACTAAAAGTTATGGATAACTTAATGATAAAACTTGACCTAGTTTAGAGAAACCATTTGGTCTCAAAATCTTTATTGAGGCCTCCTGGTTCTAAGGTCTTATATTTAAAAATAGTTTGCATTTCTATTTTTGCTAATTTCTGTGGTAGGTCACCTCCTCTAATATCTGGTTTCACTTGTTTTAGAGCATAGAAATTCTTTATTTCTCTAGGGTCGCAACCATGTATTTTTTTTTTGAAGTGTGCTGATAGGGCATGGGTTTCTAGTCCTTTTTTTTTATATTTCGGAGATGTTCTCCCAATCTTACTTTTAAGGCTCTACTGGTGCGTCCGATGTAAAATTTACCACAGGTGCACTCCACACCGTAAATTACATTGGCGGAATGATAGGTAATAAACCCTTTGATGATAAACTTCCTTTCATTAATACTGATCTCCGTTTTTTTATTCCCAAAAGTATTGGGGATATTTTTACAGGCAATGCAAGATCCGCACCTGTAGAAGCCTTCAGATGTTATTGTTGATCCCATAGGAGCAACTTGATGGAAACTATGAACCAATTTAGATTGCAGGTTGGGAGCCTTCCTATATATACAGACAGGCCCGTCTGGTAAGTCCATTCCGATTACAGGATCTTTTTTAAGGATTGGCCAATGTCTCTTCAAAATATTTTGGACTTTCTTATGCTGAGAAGAATAATCGGAAATAAAGGCCCATTTGAATCTGTTATCTGTATCTTTTTTTAGTATTTTTGATAGTTAATAGATCCGTTCTGTCCAATTTATATATTTCTTCTAATGATTTCTCTAAAGATCCCTTGTCATAGCCACAATTAATAAAACACCCTTCCATAGAGGAGGCCTGTGTTTTAAAGACTGATTGTTCTGAGCAATTGCGACGTAATCTTTTGAACTGGCCGACGGGGACACTATTCAGCCAGTTATCATGATGGCAGCTTGATCTATTGATATAGGATCTTGAGTCAGTTGGTTTAATGAAGTTTTTAGTCTTAACTAAACTATCCTCAATATAGATGGTGAGGTCTAAAAAATTGACCTCTTTCTGATCTATATTAAACACCAGTTTAATGTGATTTTCATTATTATTGAGATAGGTGCAAAAAAGATCCAAGGACTCCTTATCTCCCTCCCATATAAACAAAATGTCATCAATATACCTATACCAGGACACTAGGTTCGCCCCATATGCATTTTCACTCCAGATGTAATTATCTTCCCATGCCCCATGAAAATATTTGCATAACTAGGGGCGAACTTAGTGCCCATGGCAGTGCCACATTTTTGTAGAAAAAAATTCATTCTTAAAGAGAAAGTAATTATTGGAAAGAATAAAATATATGCTCTCCAATATAAAATCCTGGAGGTTAATTGACAAATCAGACTTTATCATGGTTTCCTTTACTGCCTCTAAGCCCTGTTGATGGTCTATAATGGTGTATAATGCATTAACGTCAGCTGTCACTAAAAAATAGTTATCTTTCCATGTGATGTCTTTCAAAATTCGTAAGACAACTGCCGTATCCTTTAAATGGGACCGGTTGAGTGTCACAAATGGTTGGAGATGGAAATCAACCATCTGTGACAAATTAGCAGTTAATAATTCTACCCCAGAGACGTCTGAGGAAACCGCCGAGCACCCAGAAGTGGAGAGTCGGAGAAACGCGTCATGTGATTGGGCTGCAATCGGTGCGAACAAGCACTCATCTACACTGCTATCTTCGCTGTGGACACTGACACACTGGCGCAACAGCCACTAAAGTAAGGAGTGAGAGGGAGCGCTCCCCAGCTTGTAAGTCCTTGTTGGATCCTTCTTTCTTCAGTTATAAACATTGGTCTCCAATATGTAAAGCCCCTGTAAATTGCCACATAATGGAGGTAGGAGAGAAACTACCAGTGACATCTGAGGAATCATGCCCATTACATTGGATCCCATTATTAATGGACTAACCTACTAACATGAATGGATGACTAATATAAGCAGTGAGCAAGATTGCATGCCCTTCTAAGCATAAGTCAATTGACTGACTAACATTTGATTTTTTTATATATGTATCTGAGATTAGTTGTATATTGATTAAGTATATTTTAACTTGTTGTTTTATGTATATATTTTATGTATATATTTTATACCTAAAATATTTATTTTATGCTCTGTTTGTGAAATAAATATATATAATTTTTTATATTATTAATTGGACTGGACAGCGCTTCCTATTAAAACTTCGGTTTTAAATCTACATTTTTAAACCGTAGATAAGACTGATGAGGCGGCCAGATTGGAATGTGAAGGTACGCATCCTTGCTATCCAGAGACACTAGGAATTCCCCTTCCTCCAGACCTAAGATCACCGATCTCAGAGACTCCATCTTGAACTTGAACACTCATAAGAATGGGTTCTAGGACTTGAGGTTCAGAATCGGCCGTATCGAACCATCCGGTTTCGGTACTACAACAAGTTGGAATAATACCCCTTGTTGTGCAGATGAGGTGGAACTGGAACAATGACTTGAGTCTGTGCCAGTTTTTGGATGGCCTGCTGTAAAGTTATACTTGCCTCTTGTGAAACTGGTAAGCCTGATTTGAAGAATCTGTGAAGTGGGAGCTCTTGGAACTCCAGTCTGTAGCCCTGGGAAATATGATCTATGACCTAGGGATCCCGGAATGAACTTGACCAGATGTGACTGACAGCCCTCCAGACATCGCGGTCCACCGTCATGCTGAAAGCTTTGAGGAAGAAGAGCCTGAGCTCTGTTCCTGAGCACCTGCAGTTGATGGTTTGCATGGTTTACCTCTTGCGCCTCTGGAGGCCGTAGAAGCACCTTTGGATTTTCCCTTAAACGTGGCTGTCCGAAAGGACTGTAAATTTGAAGCTGCATAAACTTTCTTGGCTGGGGGAGATTCGGAAGAAAGATATGTAAACTTACCTGCAGTAGCTTTGGATATCCATTTGTCTAGTTCATCTCTAAACAAGACCTCTCCTGTAAATGGTAGGCCTTCCACGCCTTTCCTGGAGTCTGCATCAGCAGTCCACTGGCGTAGCTCCAAGCTCCTGCATGCTGACACTGCCATAGTGGTGTTGCGTGCATTAAGCAAGCCTATCTCTTTTATGGCTTCCACCATAAAGTTTGCAGAGTCCTGTATATGCTGCTGGAGTAAAACAACATCCCCCCTAGACAAGGAATCTAACCCCTCCGTTAGATTACCTGACCATTTAGCAATGGCTTTTGTGATCCACGCACTTGCAATAGTGGGTCTCTGGGCCACCCCAGCAGCTGTGTACAATGATTTTAGTGTAGTCTCAATTTTATGATCAGCCATGTCTTTTAGGGAGGCTGCACCAAGGACAGGCAATACAATTTTTTGTGACAGCCTAGAGACTGATGCGTCCACTATTGGTGGATTTTCACATTTTTTCTTATCCTCCAGAGGAAAAGGAAAAAAATGAGAGCAACCTTTTAGGGATTTGAAATTTCTTATCAGGATTAACCCACGGTTCTTCAAACAGGGTATTACATTTCTTTGATGCAGGAAAAGTGACTGAGGACTTCTTTTTTTACATTAAAATAAGATTCTTCACACTCTTCAGACACCTTATTAGGAACTTGCAGAACATCTCTGATAGCCTCTATAAGAGCCTCTATTCCCTGTGACAGAGTAGCACCTCCTCCCCCCCCCCTCCAAATCCACCTCACCCTCCTCCATGTCTGACCAGTCATTGACTGCAGGATATGGGCCAAAGATAGTTTTTGCAGACAAGTGGGAGGGGATTGAGATGCTGGTTTGGGGACTGAGTCTCTATTCATAAACTCATCCCAAGACTGTCTTAAGTATTGTGTCTCTCACTCATTGCGGGATAAGTTCATAGAAATATTGAAGATCATTCCTTTAATAGAATTAACCCACTCTGGTTCAGCCCTGCTATTTTGGGAATGTGCACTGCCCTGACTACCCAGTAATGAAACACACTCTTTGCCTGACATAATGTAAATGGAAAAAGTTAAGCACAATTAACCCACAAAGAGTCCTTCAGGAAGACACAGAGTTATTTGGAGCCATGCCCCGCCCTGCCCTTATCGCTAATTCCAAACTTAGCTGGGTCGCCGACTAAGTACCCTGATAAGACTTAGTACACTTATAATCGCTCCCCCCTGCTATGACCCCCTGGTACCACTGAGGTAATCTGGAGTCTCTCCGGAGGAGCTGCACATCCCTGTCAGTCAGCGTCTGTGTCCACTGCAGAGGAAAAATGGCGCTGGTGAGCTGCTGGATCCGCTCATAGTGAAGGCCCCGCCCCTACAATGGTGCGCGGTCGTCCCGCTTTTATATACTGGCTGAGGTAATCTGGTGCTTAAAATGGAGAGAAAACCGTCTTGAGGCTGTTTTTGCCAGTGTGGGTACTGTGTACAGTTTACTGAGACGCAGCTGTGTACTGTGTCTGGAGACGCATTTCGCTCCGGTTAGAAGCCGTGCGTCTCCATACCCTCATGCCACCATAATGACCGGTGCTCCGCTTACCGGGATGCTGGCTTAGTGCTCACCACTCTTCATTCTTCTGGCTCTGTTAGGGGTGGCGGTGTGCTGCGGGAATGTACGCTCGCCGTTTTGGGGCTTGCGAATAGTTCCCTCAGGAGGTCAGTGTCCTGTCAGTGGGGAACGGGACCATTAACCCTTCAAGAGGTTGGGCCGTTCCCCCCCTAAGTCCCAGGAAGCAGGCAGGCTGGTGTTATCCAGCCATGCCTGAAAATAACAAACATATAAAAAAAATGCAGAAAACTCTTCAGGAGCTTTCATAAGCGTGACTGGCTCCTCCGGACACATTTTCTAAACTGAGTCTGGTATGAGGGGCATAGATGGAGGAGCCAGCCCACACTATCAAATTATTAAAGTGCCCATGGCTCCTAGTGGATCCGTCTATACCCCATGGTACTAAATGGAACCGAAGTATCCTCTAGGACATAAGAGTTAAAAAAAACTCATTTTAGGAGCTGGAGTATCAGCCCAATGAGAGTCCCAGAATGTTAAATTGTGGTGTAAGTGCATTCTCAGTATGCATATTGATAGTTACTTCAGCCAAACCCACTTATGATAAATAGACTCTTCAGATACAGAAATAAATGGTTGAGTCAGATTATTGTGACCACCAGATAATAGCCAGGGCAACCGCCGTGTACAGCACAGACAGCAGCTATACGGGCTGAACTGTCATTTTAGACAGATGTCTGGTAGCCCCCAGGTTCATTTTGATGGTGAGCTGCTTCACTGTAGCGTGTCAGTCGGCATCATGCACCTTTGTAGCCGATGTTCACCTCTCACATCAATGGCACGTGGTGCTCCGCAGTGTCCACTTCGGTTATTTGCAATGGTGCCATTTGTCCAGTCTCAATATACTGACACCACAGCAGCACACGGACAGTTCCCAAACTGCGCTGTTTCAGAAAAACTGCCACCCTTAGCCTGAAAGCCAATAATCATCCCTTTTTGCAACTCTGATAAATTACCCCTTTCACACATTACAGCAACTAGTGATATGTGTGTAGACAGCCTATCACACACCTTATATACCCACCAAGCCAGCGCACAACATGTAATGTATTTCATGGGCTACGTGCTGCCAATGTCAATTGTAGGAGGTGGTCATAATAATGTGACTCGACAGTGTATTTTGCTGCACCTGCTTGTTGATATTCACTGGGACCAAGAAAACAGCAGATTGCCAGACATGGAGGAAGCAATCTTAATGACCTATGCGCCTGTAGATCATCCCCAGTATCTGTTGAATATATATTTTTAAACATTTTATGCTTGAGACACTGCATTACAGACAGTAAAATAACATATAAGACAAACAGAAAATGAACAGCCAGGAAACTCAGTCAGCTCCAATATGAGGGGATGCAGTTAATATACTAGCTGTTGGGATGCAGGCATACAGGAGGCCGACACCAGAATCCCGACAGCCGGTGAAATGCCACCGGCTGGAATCCTGACAAATGTTGATTATTTCTACTGGGTTGGTGGATAGGAATAGAACCTGTGGCGAGTGAAGCGAACCACTGGGCCCGAAGCGTGGCAAGCGCAGTGAGCCCACAAGGGGACTCACTGCCATGACTCTGACAGACGGGATGCCGCTGTTGGTATAGTGACAGCCTGCATCCTGTCTGCCAGTCACTTGTATGTATTCCAATATAAGAGCAAAACATTGATACACAGTGGGTTTTTCATTTTAGATCTAAGCAACAGAAGCCTAAATACAATAAAATAAAATAAAATAATGGGCCAATATCTTTCGATTATTTTGGAGGATAGTCTGGGGCTATGATAGAGTGAAATTCCACAGATGCCCCTTCCCCACGGAATACAAGCTTATACGTTAAAAGGGTAAAGGCTCATCAAGTGCCCGGGAGTGTCATTGTGTGTGTGTGTATGTATGTATGTAGTGACTAATCTGTAAATAGGGATAATGGAGAGTTGAGGGGAGGGAGGCAGTGATGGTCAGCCAATGGGGTGGGGACAAACTGGCCAGATTTATGCAAAATGTATTTAAACTCAGCCAAAAGCCCCAGCAAGATCATCGTATTGGAAAATCCCAGAGGAGTAAAGGATGTTTCCAAATGGGTTATAAAAGGGATAGGTAAGACGATCGTGAGAATTAAATGTTTGCTGCATCCAAAGTCACCAGTGTAAATTAAATAGAGGGGAGGGTGTAAGCCAAGGTTGATCTGTGGATAAGCGGCAACCAAGGGAGGAACCCAACTCCCATATCTAGGCACAAGGCATTTTCAATGTAATTCCATTGCTTTATACCAGGGTGGGAGGGCCATGAAATTATGTGACTCAGGGGTCTATTTACAGAGGATGAGATGAATATAAGATTGCATAAAACTGTGATCCATGTCCAGATGTCTACAATCGGTCCACCACGATATATCAATAAGGGGTCTATGTACTACGTATTGGAGATAGATAAAGTGGATGGCTATAAAGTACCAGCGAATCAGCTCCTAACAGCCATGTTATGGGCTGTGTTTGAATAATGACAGTTAAGAGCTGATTGACTGGCACTTTATCTCCATCCAAGGCTTAGTAAATAGACCTATTAGTTGGGTTGCATAATAGTAACACTGCAAAAGGGGAAGGACCATTCCACCACTAGCTGTTGATCTCAAGTCATCTCAACAATGGCCTCTTACCACTCCAAATGAAGATCCCACAGTCTGCAAGGATTGTAAAGCATGAACAGGGACACAAATAGCGCATGTTTGGATGAAGTCTGGCAAGAGCATTCATTTTCACCACATTAAGCCTACCAAAGTAATATAATTAAAGTGTATGCCAGGTCAAAAGGTCTTGTTCAGGCCACTGAAGAATGAGGGTATAATTTGCATGGTACAATTGGGAGTAATGTTTAGTAATATAGATCCCTAATTAGCAGATCTTCTGTGGACACCATTGAAATTTATAAGTGATGTCTAAGCTAGCCCCAGTATGAAGAGTGGCATGCAAGGATAGCACCTCAGATTTTTTGTCATTGACCTTGTAATCAAAATGAGCACAGAATCGGTGAAGTTCCTGAAACAATTTTGAAGGCCTAAATCAGCCCTGATCGTAGCAGCAAATTTGTTAGCAGATGGGCAAAACCATGTGCACTGCAGGGGGGGCAGATATAACATGTGCAGAGAGAGTTAGATTTGGGTGGGTTATATTGTTTCTGTGCAGGGTAAATACTGGCTGCTTTATTTTTACACTGCAATTTAGATTTCAGTTTGAACACACCCCACCCAAATCTAATGCTCTCTGCACGTGTTATATCTGTCCCCCCTGCAGTGCACATGGTTTTGCCCATCTGATAACAAATTTGCTGCTACGATCAGATCTGAATTAGGCCCTAAAAGAGATATAGTTTGCCGACGATGTGAGAAGCACATTGTCAGCAAACAATGAAACCTTGTAATGGTGGCCACCAAGAGTCACTCCAGAAAACGTATGATTAGCTTTAACTTTTGCCGTTAGTGGCTCAATTTAAAGTGCAAATGACGAAGGAGAAAGCACACCTGCCTAGTCCTGTTACCCAACTTGAACATCTTCGAACAGACACCACTGGATGTGAAATTAAAAGATAATCCTAGACGGAAAATCAATACAGGCGCTTTAGAAATAAGACCACTCTATTAATAATTAATAAATAAATAAATGCTGCTCTCAAAAGGTATTCTGTTATACCTGAGTACACAAATAAACTATATATAACTATAATAGAGAGCGCAAACATACATAATAATATAAACAATTTATTATTATAAACAGCATTAAAATTCAATTAGTATAATCATATACAACGGAGCTAGAGAGCCATATGCCAATATAAGGAGACACTAGATCATATCATATCATATATTCATGATGAATTTGGGATAAATATATAGATGTAATCCCTTTTTAACTTCTATGATGGTTGATCCAGTAAAAAAAGGAGAAAAAGTTCCTTAATATCCAAGACAATTGTTGATCAGCTGAATCCCTGTTATTATATGCAGTGCCTGTAGTATATTAAATTGCCTCATTCGATGGTACCAGTATTCATGCAGTGGTGCGCAATGATTCTCCAACAAAACGTTGATTAAAACTTTTTTGACAACGTAATGATAACACCCCTCTGGATGTGACCATAGAAAAGGGGTTATAAGAATTGACCTAGGAAAGCCTAAAGGGTAGAGAACAAGGATGGTCAGAAAACAAGAATGGTCAGGAAATCCGGTCGAAAGCATCAAGCACTAGAATCACTGAAGGCAGTTATAAGAGATTGGTACAGGGAGCTTTGCTGCTATTTTCAGAAATGTTTTAACCCTTAATATACCAAGCCTACTTCATCAACGTACTTTACCAAGCTGGGGTCTTCAGAGGACCCAACGGTTTTTTGTTTAAATTCTCAACTGTTTGATGCGATAAATTACAAAAATTATGTTTTTTTGGATTTGTGAAGGGATACGTTCTAGTAAGGGTACGACAGTTAGCATAAAATATTTTGTTTATTTATATCAAGAGTAGTTAGCCAATAAAAGCCATATATTCTTCTTCATTACAGTGTGTACATTTTTACATCCGATTGGATATTGTATATTCTTGTAAAAGGGTTATATCATTTACTACGGTAACGATACCTCACTGTTTATGAGTTGCCATCGCTACAGTCCTTAGCACATGTCACAGTGGTGGTTGCTTTGCTTTGTTTCTCACATATAAAATGTTCTGCATTTGTAAAGTAGTATACCAAGTAACATAGTAACATAGTATCTAAGGTTGAAAAAAGACAATTGTCCATCGGGTTCAACCTATCTGTGGTCTCCTATGCACAATTATTTTGTATAAAATTTTGACTGAAGTTGCTGACTGCCGTTCCGATTAACCCCTCTTTTTTTTTTTTTTTTTTAATACATTTCTTTATTAGACAGCCGTAGAGTCACAACATAAGTTACCAGGATTCAATTCACACAGGTATTCAGCAGTGACAAATAATCAAATTCAATAATGAATAAAATGCAGAAAATTTAAGGCTGTCTGGCTTTTTTGTTTTTTTGTAGTAAGAGAGAAAAGAAGAAAAAATATTACACATAGAGTAATATCAACGCAGCTGTCTAGCAGCAATAGTAGTGGGTCTGGTACGCCAAGGTGCACCACTATCCCCAGCATCAAACAACGTACATAATATATAAACTAACTATCACAGCTGTTAACGAGAAAGAGAGACAGGAAAGGAAAGAGTAGAGATAGAAAGTACAGAGAGGAAAGGAAAAAGGAAGAAAAAGTAATGCAGAGATACTATATATAGACGGTGTATATATTGCCGGGGGGGGGGGGGGGGGGAGTTATTCAGGAGTATAATCTGGATGAGAAGATGGGAGTCATGGGTTTGGGGTGAGCCCTGTAGTGTGCAATACCACAACTTTGGAGAGTCGATGGTCTAAGTGGGGTCTACTCAGTAACCCTACCCTTTAAAATATAGAAGATCAAATAATAGTTCCCGCTATCCGATTAGTCCAGTACCACGTTGTGTCTCGGAAAACCCTCCAAATACATTCACGTCTATCCCGGGGCAAACTCTCTATATAGATTCCCCATTTTTTATGGAAAAGCATAACTCCATTCTCAATTTGGAAAGTGGCCATTCGTCTCTCACAAAATAGTACGTCTAATAAAGCGGATTCCCATTCTCCTACTGTTGGGGCAGTTTTATATATCCAGTGCCTCAGTATCACCTGTTTTGCTACCGTAAACATCATAATCAGCAGAGGGACCACCTGGGTGAGATCAAACCGTGACAGCCAGGGCGAGAAGTTAGCGAACAGCAGCAGGTCCATTACTGCAGGAAGAGTTACTTTGAGTAGACGGGATAAATATTGAAGGATCTTACACCAGAATCGTTTAATTTTCCCACATAACCAGAGATTGTGTGCAAGGGATGCTCCACTTACTCCACATTTAGAACAAGTGCCTGATTCACCCGGGCGAAAGTGTTGTCTTTGGGAGGGGGCTATATACATCCTATTCACTATCCTTAAATGTATTTCTTGTAATGTAGCGGATTTTAGAGCCTTGAGAACTAGGTCAGTGTTTGCAGAGATCCCGCCCATCTCGGGTGCCCCTGGGAGTTCCCGTTGCCAGGAATTCGAGAGAGGGGACCAAGAGGGGGCTGACACTTCAATCAGGTCATTGTAAAGATATCGAATTTTGAAGGGATTGTGTCTGCAGAACGTGAGAGTGTCGAGAATTGTCCGAGTAGAGGTCTCTTTACCTAAGGGATCATTAAGAGAGTTGACATAATGACGCACCTGGAGAAACATGAAAAAGTTGGAGTGGGGTAAAGAGTATTTGTCACGTAATTGCGTGAAGGAGAGCATGTGTCCACCAGGATCAAAGACATCTCTAATGGTGTATATCCCCTTACATTTCCATGTGTAAAAATGACGGTTATCTAAAGAGGAGGGGAAATTGGGATTACCCCATAAGGGTATGTATGGTGACTCATACGGGTCAGTACGAAATAGTTTATGGATGGAGGTCCAGGCCCTATAAGTGTCCCAAAATAAAATATTAGTCTTAACTTCCTGGGGTAGTTTGGGGCTCGGTGTGTGAAGCAATGCTGCAGGGTAGTAAGGAGAGAACAGTGCTTCTTCCAGCTCCAGGTTCGTGAACATGTCTGACCGTAGGAGCCAATCTGAGGCAAACTTAAATAGTGCTGATCTAGCAAACATCATTACATTAGGCATACTCAGTCCGCCTTTTCGTTTGTTAACATAAGTTCGGGCTTTGGGCATGCGTGGTTTTGAATTTTTCCAAATAAATTTTGAGAATATTTGCGAGCAGAGTAGGGCATCTTGTTTAGTGATCGTGACGGGGAGCATTTGAAGTAGGTAGGCCAGTTTTGGGAAGATAATAGCCTTTATCACTACTACTCTGCCCAACAGAGAAAGATTGAGGTCTTTCCAGGTTTGTAATCGTGTTTGAATTTGTCGGATAATGGGTGTATAGTTATATAGATATAACCGGGAGAGTTCCGAGGGAATATAAATACCTAAGTATTTTAGTTTAGTAGGGGTCATCGTGAATTGGGAAGTGAAGTCGGAGTGGAGAAGAGGGTCTGCTGTGTTAGTCAGAGGGAGTAATTCAGATTTATGGGTATTTATACGATAACCCGCAAAGGCACTAAAACAGTGTATGGTGTCAAAAATAGCAGGTATCGAGGTGCGGGGTTTAGAGAAAAATAAAATCATATCATCTGCAAATAGTCCAAGCTTAACTTCCCTCTTTCCTACTGATATCCCCGAGAAGGTCGGTAACTGTCTCAATGCTACAGCCAGGGGTTCTAACGCTGCCGCAAAAAGCAGAGGGGATAAGGGACAGCCCTGCCTGGTCCCCCTATGAATCGTTAGGGGTTGAGACAGATATCGATTTGTGAAGACTTGCGTAGATGCATTATGGTATATGGTGTGTATAATGGCCACAAATCGGTCGGAAAATCCGAAACGTCGGAGTGTCTCAAACAGGTGGTCCCACGTCACCAGATCAAATGCCTTTTCGGCATCTATTGATAATAGGAAAGCAGGACCATCCGTTTCCACCCCCCTCAGGGATTGTAGAACTGTTAGGACTTTACGGATATTGGTCACCGAGTGTCTGCCTGAGATAAAACCGGTTTGATCCGTGTGGATTATTTCAGGCAAGATGAATTTTAGTCGATCTGCTAACAGTTTAGTAAATATTTTATAGTCCACATTAAGTAAGGAGATAGGGCGGTAAGAAGACGGGAGGAGTGGGTCTTTGCCAGGTTTGGGTATAACCCGGATCAGGGCCGAGTTAAAATAGTGTGGGATAGTAAGATTGGAAATAATACAGTTAAAAAAGGCTGTTAGAGAGTCCACTATTTTAGGGGAGAGTAATTGAAAGAATTCCCCAGATAAACCATCGGGGCCTGGGGTCTTCAGCGGTTTAAGGGCTTTAATAGCCTCCGTCACTTCAGTAACAGTAACAGGGGCCGTCAGGGAATCTGATTGATCCGGGGAAATCTGAGGTAACTGTAATGTTTCCCAGAAGGAGTTTTTGTTAGATTGGTCAACGTTACTATGAGAGTAGAGATCGCTAAAAAAGGAGTAGAAGATGTCAGTGATCTCCTTCCCTTCAGTCCGCACAGCTGAGGTCGAGTCCCTCAAAGCTGCCACGTATTGGGGTCCCTTATCGGATTTAAGTAAGTTGGAAAGCATTCGGCTTGGCTTATCTCCATATTGAAAAAAATTATATTTACCTGCTATAAGGAATCTATTATCCATATGTGTCAGAGTATGGTCAAACTGGGTCTTAGCATCTCTATATTTCTGCTTGTTAGCTAATGTAGGTGAGGATTTGAAAGTTTGAAATGAGGAAGTTAGTGTGGATTGTGCTGCCCTATAAGTGGCGTCTTGGTCCCGTCTATATTTCGTTGTGTATGCAATTATATCTCCTCTTAGAACAGCTTTAGCAGTCTGCCAAAATAAGGCAGGGTCAGACGTATGGTCGGAGTTGTTAAGGACATAGGAGTACCAGGAATTCATCAACATGGTTTTAAAGTCCGGAGAAGCCGCCATCTTGGCAGGGAATCTCCAATGTGAATTCGTACCTAAAGTGAGTCTACCTTGAAGCACAAGTGAAATAGGGGCGTGGTCTGAGATAGTTATAGGGTTAATAGCTGTCTCAGTGATCCTGGGGGACAGATCGGTGGAGACAAGGAAATAATCTATACGTGAAAAGGAATTATGGGATGAAGAGTAGTAAGTATATTCCAATTCTATAGGATTATGGAGACGCCATATATCCAGCAGTTCCAGCTGTGCAGACATATAATCCAGGTTGATCTTGGGTAGTCGGGTCCTCTGAGCCGAGGTACCCTTCCTGTCCAAAACCAAAGAGGACACCATATTCATATCTCCTCCAACAATGAGAGAGGAATGCGAATACGGGCGGAGAATATTCGTTATCTCCAGGTAGAATGATTTATCATAAACAGCCGGGGCATAGATATTACACAAGGTTAATCTAGTGCCTTCCAAGGTGATATCTAAGACAATGTATCGACCTAGAGGATCGGTAATCTGATGATGTATGTCAAATACCACCCCCTTACGGATAAGGATAACTACCCCCCTTGCCTTAGAAGAGAATGAAGAAGATGCCACAACTTCTTGTCTAAGCATGGTAAGTTTAGCATGTTCAGGAGGGGTCAGGTGTGTCTCTTGTAGCATAGAGACGTCAGCTTTTATCTTATTTAAATAGGTAAGGATACGTCTCCGTTTGATAGGAGAGTTGATACCCCTAACATTCCATGATATTATATTAAGCTGTGACATCTATAACATCATCAAGGGAATACAGAAGGATAGTAAGAGGTCTTGATATAAGAAGCATCGGTATACAGGTATTCCAGAGTATCATAAAGATAAACATTTCCCGCCCCAGCCGTCTAAGTATCTGCACGTAAAAGGTAACGGAGAGTAAAGTAAAAGAAGTCGGAAAGAAGAGAGAAAGGTAGAGACAAAGGTGAAGATAAAAATAACATATAAGAGCGTCTACACCAGCATATATCAGCATAAACTTTCAGCGTGATCCCGCTGCAATGTAGAACAATAGAAATAATAAAATAACCAACAGGCAATATGAAGATAATAGACTTAAAGAAACGTTCCAATGACCCAAATAGAAAAAGAAGTGTTTTTCTAAGTGGTCATGATAGAAGTCTATCTCACAATAGAATAGAATTAGTAACTATATCAACCATTATAAGAACAAGGACTAAGTCCCGGTATCAGGTATCAATCATTATCATCCGCATTGCTTGGAGAGGATGGATGTGAGGCCGAGGGCGGTCTCGTGGGACCGCCAAGCTCCGTGATAAAGCCTTTAGCCGAGTCCACCGAAGTGAAATCTTTCGGGCCTTGTGGAGTGAAGATACGCAGCCGCGCAGGGTAAAGAAGAGCATATCGGATACCGGTTTTCACTAGGTGAGAGCATATTGGAGACATTTCTCTCCTGGCTCTAGAGACTTCCGCGGAGTAATCCTGAAAGAGGAATAGCCGCTGTCCATCCCATTGAAGTGGGCCCTTGCTTCGGGCCGCAGACCATATCAGTTCTTTATGTCTGAAGTTTAAGCATTTGAAGATAACCGGGCGGGGTCTAGATTGATTAGAGTCACGTGGGGGACCCAGTCTATGGGCTCGTTCAATTTCCAATGAGGAGAGTTCTTCGGGAACACCCAGGAGGTCTGGCAAATCGGAGAGGAGGGATTTCAGAAGATCAGGGCCCTTCAATGATTCTTTAAGGCCCACAATTCTCAGGTTGTTTCGTCTCGAACGATTTTCTAGGTCGTCTATCTTCATCATCATATGTTGACGTGTAGTTGTTAAAGATACGACGTGTTCTTTAAGGTCCTCAATTTCCTTAAAGTTAACTCCAATCCTATTTTCGTTCACCGAGATTCTGCGGGACATAGAGCCGAGTTCTGATTTCAGGTCTGATACTGCAGTCATAAATTTATCTGCCTGAGCTTGTAATAAAGGCTCCACGGTTTCTTTAATTGCTTTAACTATTTCCGAATAGGAAGGAGGAGCAGGGGGAGCTTTTGGGGCCATGATAGGCGGTGATTCAGTCGCGGTGTCTATACTGACAGGTTGGGAGGACAATGGTGGGTAGGTGGAGCTTGGTTCTCCGCGTTTATTGCCACTCCTATATCTTTGGGGTTTTGGTGTGGAAGATTTTAAGAATTTGTCCATAATATTAGTTATGAGCTCATGAGGGTCGGGCAGGTGATATGGTTTGCCGTTGGTTATACAGATAGGGAGAGGTCTACATCACAGTTGCGGGCGGTGCAAATTCACATATCGCTGTGAAATGTGTCCATTGATGGAGAGTTGGGAGCGGGTGTAGTTCACCAAGTTGTCAATGAAATGCTATTGTGTTTACCAGTTAGTAAATTGCTATCGCCAATATATATGGTGGCAGCGAAACTTAGAGAGCGTGGTAAATAATATCTGATATGTAGTATTTCAATTACAACGGCAATCCGGCCCGCGGCATCACCGTGCAAGCACGCCAACTGGAGAGAAATTAGTAGGTATTGAGTAAATCTCGCTCCCCTCCCATACACGTGACAATGGGGAGGGGTGAAAGTTGTAATTCACTTTGTGGCAACGGACTGGAGAAACAGCGTTATTCCTTAGGATCAACAGTAGTAGTAAGTAGAGTAATCTTTTTCACTATGATGTGACCCAAAATATATCATAGGGCTAAGATATAATCAGTAGAGGATGAGGGGAGGTAGGGTATAGCAGATCTGTAGTGTCCCTGTGGTTGATTGTATGAAAGTGTGCTCATCTCCAGTCACACATACAGGTATGACATTCATACACCTCTTCACCTCCACAGTCCCCCTCCACCTCACTCCACTATGGTAGATGGTATTTCCAGGGGGAGAGGGGTGCAGGAAAGAAGTCACTACCTCAGATGAAGGGCACTGCGGTCTGACGGAGATCCGTGTCAGTGCAGCGCCGGAAGTGCGGTCCCGCGGCTCTCTCTGTCCCCGAGCGCCGGGTTACGATACCCGCTTCACGGGGCTTCAGGCGCGATCAGGGGCGGTCACACAGTCTCTCCAGCCGGCTGTAGAATCGACCAAGGGGCCTCCGTGGTCGCGGGCAGTCCCGGCGTCAGCGCGTCTCCTGGAGCTTCCCGGCGGGCAGGTTTAAAAATCTATGCCGCGGCTCCGGCACCTGGTGTAGGCCACAACCCGCAGGGACCATAAAAACGATCCCCCGGCTCCGCGACCAGACACACAGGTACCCTGAGATACTAGGTGGGTTATGAGGGTGATATGGGGGATATAATTTCAGCTGGATGTGGTGTTTTTTTGAAGATTGAGCAGGAGGTCTGGTTTCCTGCTTCCAGCTGCTTCTCCAGTCAGGCCACGCCCCCTTAACCCCTCTTTTTTATAATAACCATAGTGCGTGACTATGCCCCGTAACCCTGGGTATCCTTATCCATTAGGAATTTATCTAACCCATTCTTAAAGGTGTTGACTGACTTGGCCATTACAACTCCCTCAGGCAGGGAATTCCAAACACGTATCGTCCTTACCGTAAAAAAGCCTTTACGCGATACTGTGTGGAATCTCCTCTCCTCTAACCTGAGTGAGTGTCCACGAGTTCTCTGTGTTGATCTAACCAAAAACAGGTGACAATGCTAAATTCCTTTGTCGTATAACAACCCTTTATGAAGCTAAGAACACTGTACGCTGTTTGCTTAAGAAGTACCGTAATGGTACGCTATTGGCGTAGCGATCGCTCAGCCGTAGGCGAGACGCTCAAGCGTCACGTTCGCTCACGGCCCAGTGATCACAGGACACGTTATTGGTTATGTCTAGGGTAATGATTCGCTATGGCGTAGCTTACGCTCGAGACCACGAGGAGGTCACCAGCGATGCAGACGCTCACAACACTATACCTTTATGTTAAAACCTTATACCAATGAAATACACTGAATACCTTAATGTGAGTACAGGGTGTAAATGCAACCTTGTGTAACCTGACTAACTACAAAGCTGCTTGAGCGTCACCGACGCTCAAGTGAACACTTAACACTATAGAAAATACACAGATACTGGTTTAGGTTCCAAAGCCTATTAACTGTATTATATCTAATATACTTGTAAAAGGGGATAACAGTACAAATGATACACTACAATATAACAGAGACTTCCTAACCACAGAACTAAACAATAAATACAAAAAGACAATACTACACTGACCTAAATGCAATACAATACTATCTAATACAATACAATACTAGCCTAGTCTAGGGGAGATATGAGAGAACAGAACAGGGAGAGAGAGAGAGAGAGAGATGAGAGAAATTGGCTCACAGAAAGACAATGATTACGGAGAGAAACTTACGCACAAAGGGTATGATCGCCTGCGCCTCGATATCCAGCTCCCGGCTATCAGCAGATAACCGTTGATGAGAGAGTGAGAGCTGGATGTGGTCGGCCTGCCTATTTATGCCCCACACACAATGCAATCTCATAGTCCCTACAATCCCATTGTCCATTGGCCGAAGGAATTCGGCCCTGCATCATAACAAAAGGTCATAGGGTGATTCATACAGGTGGGCTGTGACGATTTCCAACAGCTCAGGTGGGTGGGAAACTGGGTTTCCCGCCGCATACCTGAGTATGTGTAAATAATAGAAATGGACATAAACTTCTTATGTCCATAACTATTCGCACGAGCGATTAATACGCTCCAAACCAACACCGGAATATTACTAATTAAATACTCTTCCGATGGGTACCAAACACTGCTGTATGATTCCTGTCAGACCCTTCGTACAATACAAAGAGGGATTCCTTTAACCAGGGACCTTCTATTTTAACCAAACTTTCAGAATCTATCAAGGGGACCATGATCTATAAACTACATTAATTGTGAAAATATGTAACGAATGAGTCGCACGCTACGACCACATAAACTCTACCGTAAATACGCATACCGCGCCTGCGAGTGCACGCTATTGCGGGTATGCGCCTCCACGGGAGAGCGTACGCACGCGCAGCGCGGACCAGTGTGCGGTGCAAATATGGCAACGTGCATTGAGACATTTTTCTGACTTTGACAGTCCACCCTTTGGCAGTCAATAATAACTGCCACAAAACATTTAAGGAGAAAAATGTAAGTCAGGGGTTAATTGATTTCCATGGTTGGGTAGGGGAGAAGAGTGGAGTAGGTGTGAAGAGGGTATGACCTAGTGAGAAAGTAGAAGCATGTGTGTATGAGTCCATGTTTGGAGGGTCATGTATCATCGTGCCGTACGTGTGGTAAATCAAGCTTCGAGGTATTGCGAAGTATACATTTGAATTCCTTCTTATCCTGTGGTACAGGTCTGTGGATGGGCTGTCAAACTCTACCGAGCTCATTTCGGCTGTGGTTGTAACAAAATGGGGATGCACATTTTAGTTGATGATACATGAATGGGGGAGGTATGTGGTTGCTGATATCTGTGCCTGTATTCCCTATCGTCTATGTGTGTCGTTACCTGAGGGTTGTAGAGATGAAGATAAAGAACACTTACGAAAAAATGCAATGATATTCTATGTCAGGGAAATGTACATCTGTTGTTGAAGTTGTGTTCGGTATCTGTTGAGAGTCGTCTTCTTTGCGCTGTTTTGCTCCTTAGGCATGAGCAACAAGCTTTGTCAGTGCCATCAGATTTACAAAAATGTTGGGCTAGCGTGAGTTTAAAGATACTAGGGAAACTGGGGATCCATGGCAAAGTTCATCAAGTGTCCATATTTAAAGTTGTCAAATCTTCTTCTTTGGTGCTTGTCTGTTGTCTGTATAGCGTCTCGTCAACTTCCTCGTCCAAGGGGGTCTTTGTATCTTGGAGAAAAGCAGAAAAACAGGTGAAAGAAACGGACCGTATAATCGCATTTTCATCACATTCTGGTTTCTATCATTGGGTCATAAATCAAATCCAGGTTAATTACAGTTTCCTCTCTCCTCAAGCTCATCACTTTTGTACTTTGTTTGCACCTCATTAAAGCCTGCCCGCATCTAAATATCAATCCAATCGATATAACGACACCCAAGATACATAGTAGAAACTTTCCAACATCCATTATGACTCCTTGAGCCCAGTCTCCTAAACCGGAGAACCAATTTCGCGGGTTCAACCATGACACCCAACCAGTCAGCTCATTACCTACAGCAGCAAGGGTGAGATTGTGTTTTCGACGAAATTCCCACTTTAATTGCAGAATATCATCCATCTTTTGGTCTATGACCTCTACCGGATCCTCGGTGCTATTTGTGATATACGTGCAACACTTTATGCCGTACTGTGTTGCCAATGTAACACAATATCCGCCTGTTACTGCTGTAAGATAATTAAGAACCATCCTATGCTGAACTAGTTCTGTTTTATAAGCTTGAAGTTCTCTTCCAGTGTATCTAAACGTGTCATCATACATTTCAGTGATATTATCTAACAAATTGGCGAGTGCGGAAATGTATTTATAATTCATCACTCCCCGAGCGGTACGAGTGAAATCTAACGCTACCAGAACCTGAATCCCGGTGGATTCATGGATAAGATCAGAGGCCGGATGCTCTAACCTTTCTGACAGTTGTCTTTTAACTCGGTGCTCGTAATGAGTGTGAGTATAAGGAGCTTGGGCACCACGGTGTATGTCCTTCATTTTGTCATGTGTAACAGTCATCACTTCAGGCAATACTTTTCCAATATAACACAATCCTTCAGAGTTTGGGGCAAGCCACTTGTACGCCTTTCTCCCGCATATGAAATATGCATCATCGGGGAGAACATATGGGACGGAGAAGGACATGACCATGTTACAAACCTTCCAGGTGAAATCTCCTGACCCTAATTCTTCCATCTGCCTAATGCACGTATCGGTTTGTACGATATGTGCACAGTATCCTGGTGATACCTCTCCAACTCTAGTAATCCTATTTCCTAAGGTATATCGATACCGGAAAGATTTTCCTCTACTGGCTATGTGGCGTACGAGCTCTGTATCTGTAGGCATTCTATCTGCTCTGTGTGAAAAGGTCATGGTAAGGTTGCTCCACGACACTTCCCAATTTCCCGGTTTTCTGGGATTGGAGATGTTAAAACATAAGAGGGACCTATCCACATGGTATTGGTGGAGCTTCAAACTAGGAGGGCTGGAGATGTTAAACCTCCGGTCCACCGGTCTCCCACCACTTAGCTCAAGTACCTCCCCTAACGTTAAAGGAAATGGTACTAGCCCTGATTTACTGTGACCCTGAGGTACTTGAGAGCATACCCAACAATCGGTCTTGTTTAACACATTACCCACTAGAGAGTGATAGTCACTCAATGGATGCCGGTCCATATGGATATTAAAACTAGATTGGCATTTCTTTAGGCATCCATCTTCAACCAGATTATCACAGAGCCTACAGATACAATTTTCTTCAGCTAACAATCCATCACAATTTCTTCTATCGGATCGTTTTCTGATACTCGCCTTTGCTTGTTGGTTTGGTTGATCTTGGAAAACTACGCCTCCATCATCATAATCGGAACCCATTCCAGAACCTCTCTCGACCTCTATGGTACTCTCGCCGGAACAGACTGCTCTGGTCAACATCATGGTTAACATCAAAATCCGGATCACAGTCTCTTGGGGCAAGTCCATCTTTGAGGAGGAAATAGAGAAGAATGAGAAGGGGGAAAAAGAAATTTTAAGGGAGAGGGGATGGGAAGTGGAGAAAACAATAAAAGGGAGAGGGGAGTCGACAGCTGCTTTCGATCTTCAAGGCTCAGGTGCCGCCTCAGTCCTCCTGGAACAGACACTCCAGTGATACAACCTCTACCGTCTGTTCCTTGTCACGGGACTTCTCGGGATCAGCAACCTTCTTGCAGTGGGATGAATGGACCCAAGTCTCTTTCTCAGCAACCTTCAATGCTGTGGTGCTGGTCAATAAGACCTGGTATGGTCCTTCCCATCTATCAATAAGACAACCTGAGCGTAGAAAATTTCGTATCATTACATAATCCCCAGGTTCAATGTCATGACAATTACTACCTGGTAAATCAGGAATCACCAACTTCAGATTATCATTTTGATTCCTCAACTGTTTACTCATGTTAATCAAGTACTTTACAGTTACTTCATTGTTACATTTCAAATCATCCTGAGGGTTAATCATGACATGCGGTTGTTGACCAAACAGAATTTCAAAAGGAGACAGATTAAGAGGGGACCTGGGAGTGGTTCTGATGCTATACAAAACAATGGGTAAAGCTTCTGGCCACGTCAATCCTGTCTCTGCCATTACTTTACTCAATTTATTTTTAATAGTGCTGTTCACTCTTTCGACCTTCGCACTCGCCTGTGGACGGTACGGAGTGTGCAGCTTGCTATCAATTCCCATCAACTTACACATTCCTTGAAAGACATCACCTGTAAAATGGGTACCCCTATCACTTTCAATGATTCTAGGGATACCATATCTACATACAAATTCCTGCACAATTTTCTTAGCAGTAAACATAGCGGTATTTGTAGCTGCTGGAAAAGCTTCGACCCAATTCGAGAAAACATCTATACAAACAAGTACATATTTCAAATTTCGACATGGGGGTAATTGAATGAAGTCAATTTGTATTACCTGGAAAGGGCCGCCGGCAGGTGGGATATGGGATGGTTCTGTAGGTATTGCTTTTCCAATATTCTTTCTCAGACAGGTAAGGCATGACATTGCTCTTTTACCCGCATGAGAGGAGAATCCTGGGGCGCACCAGTATGCTCTTACCAATTTGCACATCCCCTCCTTGCCTAGATGAGTCAGCCCGTGAGCTGCTTCAGCCAGACATGGAAGGTATGCCCTGGGGGCCACTGGTTTACCATGTCCATCCGTCCAGAGCCCTGAGGACTCCTGGCCATATCCCTTTGCCTTCCAGACTGCTCTTTCCTGTGTGGAACACAAATTCTGCATCTCACACAACTTCTGTGTGTTGATGGTATTAAATACCATCAACTGTGTGGTGTCTGTCCGTGTGGGGGTAGCAGCTGCAAGCTTTGCGGCTTCGTCTGCTCGGCTGTTACCAAGGGATACTGGGTCTTGGCTATATGTATGTGCTTTACATTTGATAACAGCCACTCTGTCGGGTTCCTGTATCGCTGTTAGAAGCCTTTTTATATGAGCTGCATGCGCTATCGGTGTGCCAGCTGCCGTCATGAAATTTCTGAGCCGCCATAGGGCTCCGAAATCATGGACTACCCCGAAGGCGTATCTAGAATCGGTGTAGATATTGGCAGACTTACCCTTAGCCAATTCACATGCTCTGGTTAGGGCGACCAGTTCAGCAACCTGGGCTGAGTGAGGTGGGCCTAGCGGTTCCGCTTCTATGGTGTCTTGGTCATCTACGACTGCGTATCCAGTACACAAGTCTCCCGAGTCTGACTGTCTGTGACAACTACCGTCCGTGTAGAACGTGAGTTCTGCATCTTCTAGTGGATTGTCACTGATGTCAGGCCTTGCGGTAAAATTTTGGGTCAAATATTCCATACAATCATGTGTATCTTCCTTTGCATTAAATCCTCCTTCCCCATCACTCTCACCTTCCACCCTTTGTGTCTGACCAGGCACACCTGGGAGAAATGTTGCAGGGTTTAATGCACTGCATCTTCTTATGGTGATGTTTACTGGGGCCATTAATGCCAATTCCCATCTTGTAAACCTTGCTGATGAGACGTGTCTGGTTTGGGCAGAATTCAATAAGGCAGATACCGCATGCGGTGTATGGATTGTGAGGTTGTGGCCTAGCACGACATCTTCGCTTTTCGTCACTAGCAATGCTATCGCCGCAACGCTACGCAAGCATGTGGGGAGGGATCGCGCTACCGTGTCTAGCTGAGCGCTGTAGTATGCAATTGGCCTGCTGGCGTCACCGTGTTTTTGTGTTAGTACACCTGCTGCGCACCCAGCACTTTCTGTTCCGTATAGTTCAAAGGGTTTCCCATAGTCTGGCATACCTAGTGCTGGTGCCTGCGTTAGGCACTGTTTGAGTCTCTCAAATGCTGTTTCAGATTCGTCTGTATGCGAAATCCGATCAGGTTTGTTTGAAGAGACCATTTCCTGCAAAGGTAGCGCCAATATGGAAAACCCTGGGATCCAATTACGGCAATACCCACACATTCCTAGAAACGTCCTGATCTGTTGTTGGGTTTGTGACAGTGTCATGTCTCTAATGGCTTGGATTCTATCAGCGGTCAGGTGTCTCAGTCCTTGTGTTAGACAGTGTCCCAAATATTTTACCTTAGCTTGGCATAATTGCAACTTGTCTTTGGAAACCTTGTGACCTGTGTCTGAAAGATGAAACAGGAGCTGTTTCGTATCCTTCAGAGATGCTTCCAGTGAATCTGAACACAGTAATAAATCGTCCACATACTGTATCAATACTGATCCACTGTCTGGTTGGAAAGACTGTAAACAATCATGCAAAGCCTGAGAAAATATACTTGGACTGTCTATGAAACCTTGGGGTAACCGAGTCCACGTGTATTGGACTCCTCTGTATGTGAATGCAAACAAATATTGGCTGTCAGGGTGCAGAGGTACCGAAAAGAAAGCGGAGCAGAGGTCAATAACAGTGAAAAATTTGGCAGTGGGAGGAATTTGCATTAGGATGACAGCTGGATTAGGCACTACGGGGAACTGACTCTCAACTATTTTGTTAATCCCCCTTAGATCCTGCACTAGCCTGTAACCCCTCCCCCCACTCTTTTTAACAGGGAAGATGGGACTATTTGCTGTGCTGGACGTTCTTACTAGAATGCCCTGTTGTAGCAAGCGCTCTATTACGGGAAAAACTCCTAACTCCACCTCTGGCTTCAGAGGATACTGTGGGATTTTTGGAGCTATCCTACCATCTTTTACTTGTACAACTACTGGAGCTACGTTTGCCATTAATCCAGTGTCCTGTCCATCTTTTGTCCAAAGCGACTCTGGTATCTGAGATGTCATCTCTTCTACTTGGGATGGATTCCTATTTGTCATAATGGAATGTGACATTAATTTTGATGGGGAGTCTAACATGTCTCGTACTTCCTGAGCGTGATTCTCAGGGATGTCCAAGAATACACCTTCAGGAGTACAATAAATGACGCAACCCATTTTACATAGTAAGTCTCTTCCCAGGAGATTAGTTGGTGCAGATGCAGCCAGCAAAAAGGAATGCTTGGTATGCAAAGGCCCTATTGTAATCTCGGCTGGTTTGCTAACAGGGTAGTGCTGGACTACTCCTGTTACTCCCATGGCTGGAATTGTCCTACCAGTGGTTCTCATGCCCACTGTCGAATTTATCACTGACTTGGCCGCCCCTGTGTCTACAAGAAAGTTTAAAGTTTTACCAGCCACATTGATTGCAATCTCTGGTTCGCTTCCAAGACTGGCAATCAACTTAACTGGCTGCAGATTACAGGTATGGCCACACCCCTATTGGGTATGCTGACCTCCCTGAATCCCATTGGCAGCAACTACTTGTGGGGGAGTTAGCTGGGAACTACCAGAGGCATGTCAGTCTCTGTTCGGGGGATATCTTTTTGTTTCCCCTGTATGTGGCTCAAAACTCCGCCTCTGTGGACCCTGCTCCCAATGTCGTGTGTTGTGTTGTTGTCTAGGGGGTTGAAAAGATCTTTGTACATTCTTTGTTCTACATTCTCGTGCATAGTGTCCCGGTCTGTTACAAGAAAAACATGTTATTACACTTGCCTTACCCACAGGATTCGGTGGTACATACGCAGGCTGCCTTGTGGTCAGCGCCTGTATACTTACGGACATCAACTTATCACTTTGCGACTCTCTGTGCCTAGTGATGTTTCTGTCGTGATCAATAGCAGCCTCTCTCAAGCCGGACACTGACAGACCTCGCCAGCATGGTTGCGTGGTCTGAACCCTAGTCTTTAATGTTTCCTTTAAACCATCTATCAGTACAGCTACTGCTACTTCTCGATGGTTTGGGTTGGTCTTAATGTCTTCTATACCAGTGTACTTTGCCATTTCTAATAGTGCCCGGTGAAAATATTCTATTGCCGTTTCGGACTCCTTTTGCTTAATGGAAAATATTTTATTCCATTTAACAACGGCTGGGAAATACTCTTTTAGCTGTAAATTTATCCTTTTTACATTATCCTTGTTGTACACGTCTGTAAGCGGTACATCTTTATCCAATGCACAATCAGCTAAAAACTGAGTTGCATCAACATTGGAAGGTAAACAAGCTCTTAGCAGTATCTGCCAATCCTTGTTGTTGGGTTCTACAGTGTTACCTAAATCCCTGATGTATTTTTGGCTAGCAACTAAATCCTTCCTGGGGTCAGGAAATTCGGACACTATTGTTCTTAATTCCATTCTGGAAAATGGAGTGTACATGGCAATGTTCCTTATGGGAGTGGCTCCAGACACATCTGTTTTTCCATTGGGAACTGCTATTACCCTTACAGGAGCAATTCTAACAGCCTCTTCCTGTGTAGATTCTACAGCTTGTTGTGGTACAATTGTTTCAGTGTAGTGCATGGTGCCGTACTTACCCGTTGACACGACCTCACCTATCCCTCCGCTAGGGGCCTTCACTAATCTCGTGGGTGTCGCTGTGCCTACTGTGGTCTCTGCTATGGTGGCCGCAAGAGAGAGAGCTGAAATTGTTGCTGAATCGTCTTCTTGATCACACTCCTGAGGAAGGTTCAAAACAGGGTACAACTTGCACGGGTTAATACTTGCATGAGTTATTTGGTTAACATCATTAACATTTACAGTGTTACTAAGAGTTTGTGTTTTACAACCCAGTGCGTTTCTCTCCGCAATCAACTTCTCTCCTGCAATGTATGGTGGAGGAGGAGCTGTGGCAATCAACTTCCTGACTGCCCCAGATCCCGCCGCCAGAGCCAAACCTCTCTGTATCTCACCTTCCTGGTGCCATAACTGTAAACAATCATGATGCTGAATTCGTCTCTTTGATGATTTTACGAGACATATCCTCCTCCTTAAATTTTGTAACACTTCTGGACTAAAGCTACCTATTCTTGGGAATTTGTCCCTGTCTTGTACAGTCATTCTCTCCCATTCATCACATAAAACCTCTGTGTGACTACCGTATTTTTCACACATTACATATCGTGCCGACCCAACTGGTCGGTTCTCTGAATCAACCCGAACCGAGGTTGATCGCCCCCTACCTGAACAAATGGCCCCCATAATCTGCAGGCGTTGCTTATTCCTCCTTGGATCTTTATCTCAAGGTTTTCAGCGAACCCTTACAAACAAACCAAGATGTCCTTGGGCAGGCCGGCGGTGGTGGTTTATCAAGTACCCCACTTACTTCTCGCCCACGTTGGCCTGTGCTGCAATCACTGTAACCAGAGCTGCGGTACCCAACCTAGGGCCCCTGTGAACCTTTATTTACTGGGGTGCGTTCCCCAGCAAGTATCGGTTGTTGGATAGTTCCTGAGTGACCAGCGAACTTCCCTTCCAAAAATAAAAAATTACACAAATCACGTCAGAATGTACAAATAGCGTTTGTGACCACTTTACTCTAATGGTATTAGGTCAGATTACTAACTACTGCACACAATTACGTGCGGTCCAATCGTTCAGTACACGAGCACTACTTGTCATGTACTGAAAGATCAATGGAATCGATGTTTCCGGCCGCGATTCCTTCAGCAAGAGCTTATGGCCTATATGGGTTCTGCACCAACACCCCAGGCGTTGTGCCACTGGACTTTTATAGCGGACCTCTTTGTCTATTTTACCTGTTACCTTATGACCTCCTGGTCTGTTACCTTATGACCTCCTGGTCTTGTTACCTTATGACCTCCTGGTCTTGTTACCTTATGACCTCCTGGTCTTGTTACCTTACGGTCCGCTATACTCTAATGCTCAAATATTATTTAACCAGGGATGCCTCCCTAGCCACCGTATATGTCACTTACACGTATGTCCCTTGACGAGTACCCGGCTTTCCTTTTGGTTCCACCTTAAAGTTATATAAACTTTTGTATACAAAACACACTCACTCAACACATGTACACTTTGTTTCTATATCTATTTCTGCGCAGAAATTGTCTTTAGGCCAAAAGTGTTACCAATTAGGAGCAGGATCTGTTAAACTAAATTTCAGATTTTTCCAAAAATAGATTTGCGTTATTTACCGCGTCGCGTTATCTACCGCTGTGCGTTAATTATCGCCTTTGCGTTACTTCACTTTATCACAGCTTGAGCTACGTGGGCGTAACCGGACGCTACGTTGCGTAATGAACGCTGCGTGCGTCTGCCTTTTGGATTGCGTACGCTAGTCTTTGTTAGCGACACGTGTATGCAATGCAAAGGATCCACCGTAACACAATTTCTATTTTTATCAATGTAAATGATCCCTGATCATCTACCGCAATCCACACTGACTGCCTTGTATCTCAGACAAACCGTGTGTTGTTCTATACTTTAACTATTACCTTTACTATGAAATAACAGCAAATCTCTTTTTAGCACTTTCTATCAACTATAAAATTTGGCAAACAGGAATAGTGATATACGAAAATGAAACAGAAAATGCAGATATATGTATGCGTGCGTGTATACGCAAGACAGAAGAGAAATAAAACAGTTTTAAAAGACACAAGCGTTTTGTTCTTACTTCCGGTTCCCGGATTCCTTCAGCACTCTTTATCTAAGCGAAGCAGACGCTTATCCCGTCAGCAACTGCGAGACAACCTCCCACCCTTTGCTGGAGGGATAATGTCTGCTGATCTACCTAGTGCAGATATGAGAAGGATAGGACGAGTCCCCAATTGACAATGCTAAATTCCTTTGTCGTATAACAACCCTTTATGAAGCTAAGAACACTGTACGCTGTTTGCTTAAGAAGTACCGTAATGGTACGCTATTGGCGTAGCGATCGCTCAGCCGTAGGCGAGACGCTCAAGCGTCACGTTCGCTTACGGCCCAGTGATCACAGGACACGTTATTGGTTATGTCTAGGGTAATGATTCGCTATGGCGTAGCTTACGCTCGAGACCACGAGGAGGTCACCAGCGATGCAGACGCTCACAACACTATACCTTTATGTTAAAACCTTATACCAATGAAATACACTGAATACCTTAATGTGAGTACAGGGTGTAAATGCAACCTTGTGTAACCTGACTAACTACAAAGCTGCTTGAGCGTCACCGACGCTCAAGTGAACACTTAACACTATAGAAAATACACAGATACTGGTTTAGGTTCCAAAGCCTATTAACTGTATTATATCTAATATACTTGTAAAAGGGGATAACAGTACAAATGATACACTACAATATAACAGAGACTTCCTAACCACAGAACTAAACAATAAATACAAAAAGACAATACTACACTGACCTAAATGCAATACAATACTATCTAATACAATACAATACTAGCCTAGTCTAGGGGAGATATGAGAGAACAGAACAGGGAGAGAGAGAGAGAGAGATGAGAGAAATTGGCTCACAGAAAGACAATGATTACGGAGAGAAACTTACGCACAAAGGGTATGATCGCCTGCGCCTCGATATCCAGCTCCCGGCTATCAGCAGATAACCGTTGATGAGAGAGTGAGAGCTGGATGTGGTCGGCCTGCCTATTTATGCCCCACACACAATGCAATCTCATAGTCCCTACAATCCCATTGTCCATTGGCCGAAGGAATTCGGCCCTGCATCATAACAAAAGGTCATAGGGTGATTCATACAGGTGGGCTGTGACGATTTCCAACAGCTCAGGTGGGTGGGAAACTGGGTTTCCCGCCGCATACCTGAGTATGTGTAAATAATAGAAATGGACATAAACTTCTTATGTCCATAACTATTCGCACGAGCGATTAATACGCTCCAAACCAACACCGGAATATTACTAATTAAATACTCTTCCGATGGGTACCAAACACTGCTGTATGATTCCTGTCAGACCCTTCGTACAATACAAAGAGGGATTCCTTTAACCAGGGACCTTCTATTTTAACCAAACTTTCAGAATCTATCAAGGGGACCATGATCTATAAACTACATTAATTGTGAAAATATGTAACGAATGAGTCGCACGCTACGACCACATAAACTCTACCGTAAATACGCATACCGCGCCTGCGAGTGCACGCTATTGCGGGTATGCGCCTCCACGGGAGAGCGTACGCACGCGCAGCGCGGACCAGTGTGCGGTGCAAATATGGCAACGTGCATTGAGACATTTTTCTGACTTTGACACAGGTCATACGCAAGATCTATATATTGTCCCCTTATATATTTGTAAATGTTGATCATGTCCCCTCTTAATCTCCTCTTTTCCAGTGTAAACATGCCTAGTCTTGCAAGCCTTTCCACGTATTCCAGCGTCTCCATACCCTTAATTAGTTTGGTTTCCCGCCTTTAAACCTTTTCTAGCTCCAGGATATCCTTTTTGTAGTAAGGTGCCCAGAATTGTACACAGTATTCAAGGTGTGGCCTCACAAGTGATTTATATAACGGGAGTATAATACTCTCGTCCCTAGCATCAATTCCCCGTTTTATGCATGCTAATATCTTATTAGCCTTCTTCGCTGCAGTCCTACTTTGGGTACTACTGCTTAGTTTGCTATCTATGAGGACACCTAAGTCCTTTTCCAGTACAGAATCCCCTAATTTTACCCAATTTAGTAGGTAGGGGTTATTTTTGTTTTTGTTACCACAGTACATTACCTTACACTTGTCTGTATTGAAGCGCATTCTCCATTTCGCTGCCCAAGCTTCTAATTTAACTAAGTCATTCTGAAGCGACTCAGCATCCCCCTCCGCATTTATAACTTTACACAATTTGGTATCATCTGCAAAAATTGACACCATGCTCTCTAGACCTTCTGTTAGGTCGTTAATGAAAATATTGAACAATAGCGGTCCTAATACTGAGCCTTGCGGCACACCACTTAGCACTTCAGTCCAAGTTGAAAAAGATCCATTAACCACAACGCGCTGCTCCCTATTATCTAACCAGTTTTTGACCCAAGTGCATATTGTGCTTCCTAGCCCTGATTCCTGTAGCTTGTAGATAAGTCTCATGTGTGGTACAGTATCGAACGCTTTGGCAAAATCTAAAAAGATGACATCCACCTCTTTACCCTGATCTAGGTTTGCGCTTACTGTTTCATAAAAGCCAAGTAAGTTGGTTTGACAGGATCTGTCCTTCATAAACCCATGTTGATTCCTTTTAATGACCTTATTGACTTCAAGGAACTTCTGAATACTATCTCTTAGAATACCTTCCAATACTTTCCCCACTATAGATGTAAGACTAACTGGTCTATAATTACCTGGTTCAGCTTTACTTCCCTTTTTGAATATAGGCACTACTTCCGCTATACGCCAGTCTTTGGGAACCATACCTAATATTACTGAATCCTTAAAGATCAAAGATAGCAGTTTTGCAAGTTCAGAATGAAGCTCCATTAGAACCCTTGGGTGAATACCATCGGGACCTGGTGACTTATTAATCTTTAAATGTTTTAATCGGTCACAGACTACTTCCTCGCTTAAATAAGTACCTATCAGTGGGATATTCTCATTATTGAGATTATATGTTAGTCCCTGAATTGGGTCCTCTCTAGTAAATACTGTTGACAAAAACTCATTTAGTGTGTCCGCTATGTCATTATCATTTTTGCTTAAGACTCCCAACTTGTCTTTTAAAGGGCCTATACTCTCCTTCTTTAATCTCTTGCTATTAATGTATTTAAAGAATTTTTTGGGATTCACTTTGCTTTCCTTTGCTACTAGTTTTTCAGTTTCTACTTTAGCCGCTCTTATTTCCTTTTTGCATATTTTGTCACATTCCTTATAGTGCTGAAATGACTCTGCTTCCCCGTCAGATTTGTATTTTTTAAATGCGCGCCTTTTCTTGCCCATAAGTTCCTTAATCTTTTTGTTAAGCCACATCGGTTTATGATTTTTATTCCTTTTTTTGCTGCTCATAGGAATAAATGAGTGTATTTTTAGCTAGCAGGAATTTTAGTACCTCCCATTTCTCCGTAGTATTTTTTCCTAAAAACAAACCTTCCCATTCAATATCCCTGAAAAATACCCTCATCTTATCAAAATTTGCTTTGCTAAAGTTTAGAGTCCTAGTTGAGCCAGTATAGGGCTGTTTATGGAAACTGATATTGAATGTGACCATATTGTGGTCGCTGTTTCCTATGGGTTCCCCTACTATAATACCTGATACCAAATCCCCATTGTTTGTTAATACCAGGTCTAAGATTGCATTGTACCTAGTTGCTTCCTCAATTAGTTGAACTAAGTAGTTATCATTAAGTGTGTTTAAAAACATATTGCCCCTAGCAGTATCACATGAATCGTTTTTCCAGTTTATCTCTGGATAGTTAAAATCTCCCATCACTACTATGTCTCCTACTCCTGCTGCTATTTCAATTTGCTTTAGTAACAATTCCTCATCAGATGCGTTGATACCAGGCGGCCTATAGCATACACCCAATACTAACTTTTTTATTCCTTTTTCCCCGCATGCAATTTCTACCCATAATGTCTCGACAGTGTCTACAGTCCCCTCCTGAATATCTTCCCGGTGGGTCCCCAATTGTGTTTTTTATTATTTATGTTTTTTTGAAAGAACATTTTACAAGCCTAATTGCACAGTATTTATCTTTTCCGATGCGGGACACATAGAAAAGTCAGGAGTAAAATAGTTGTTATAGATACGGCAGGATCACAAAAAATAACATTCTGAGGTCCTCAGAAGACCCCCCTTGGTATACTAAGGGTTAACCAAGTCACCAAAGGCTTTTTTTCCTGTCATTTCTCCTAAAATATTACATAGGTTCTCCCATTGCTTTGTCAAGTTGCTGCAACGTCAAAATGAAGTGGGTAAGTTTATTATCTGCTTTAAGCTGCTGAATTTGGGCAGTCAAAGACAATATCATGGCCAGCTGATTTTTCTTTCGGTGAGAGGCATATCGGAAAGTTTCCCCCTTAATTACAGCTTTATGTGCTGCACACGCTGTCCCCATAGGCACATCTTGTGTTACATTAGAGTCAAAAAAGACATATAATTTATTAATAAGTATAATCTGAAAGTCAGTGAATTTAAGAAGCATCTCATTAATTCTCCAAATGTGTACCACCATGCATGCCATCATCAAGTCCAAATGGATCTCTACAGCAGAGTGGTCAGACCAAGGGTTGATGCAAATGGTTGAGTCCATACGAGAGGTAATAAAAGAGGCAAAAGAAATGAGCATATTGATCCTGGATTATGAATCATATGGATGGGAGTAGAAGGTACAGCCGTGGTATAAAGAGCTTGCCAGGAATGAAACAGACTAGTCTCAGCCATTTTTATCCCCAGGGTCTTAGAACTAGCAAGCATAGGAAAGGTGGGGTGAACCATCATTACATCAGAGCATGCTGTTTGCAATGGAGCTCTTGGTCACATATGTACAATAATTAGGTCCCAGAAGCTGCTCAGCAGATGCAGCTACTCTCCAAGAGGAGAGACCACCATGTCCACTACAGAGTGGCAGGTGTCATGGGTTGATGTGACTGCTTCTGCTGTGGGCCATCAATGCACACTGGATGGTACGCCGCAAAGCCTAGGAACTGCAATCCAGTTCTGAAAAGGCACAAACAGCCTGAGTCTGGATACCAGTCCCTTCTGGGACTGTGAGAGAGAGGATATAATTGGCTGAGTAGAATCCGAGAGCCACCACGACAAGGCACCCATTCACAGGAGCGCAGGAGATGTACGTCAGCCCCTGTAAAATATTTTTTTGTTAGTACTGTTTACCAAAATTATACGAAACAGTTTTTTTAAAAGAAGTTTTACATTTTCCTTACTTCCATGGACTTTTATATTAATCATAGAACTTTGTATTCAGTTTGGGAAGCTGCTGTATTTGCAACAAACAGAGCCAATTCCTTCCTCCCCACAAAAAAAACAATTTATTTTATTGTGATAAAAGTAGCAAGCGCAGTAATTTAATAAAAATGAATATATGAAAAAGCATTCATCCTTTGAAAAACATATAGTAAGCAAAAATGTACCTTACAATAGGAGTGTGCATAAAAATAATTTCTTACATGTAATACTTGAATAGCAATGAATTAAACAATGTATAAATCAAACTGTTTTAGGGACGAGTAGTTCCTATTACATAAAATTTCCATTTCAGCTTACTCTTTTTTTCTACTGAGGTGTACAAAATGACAAATTTCTTTTTTCATTCAGCATTAAAACTTTTATTGTTTTGCAAATGTTTTCAAATTTCAGTGTGAACACAGTTCGGAACATCCACTTGATACATTTTTAAGTGACCACTTTAGTTTTCTTTTCAGTGGCTGGATTAGATGTTTCTAACATTTACAGTTTGAGTACAGTAAGTGGTACTTTTTCTTAATACCATGCAAAGAATATGAGTAAGCAACAATTTAACTTTTAAAGCTACAAATATGTTGTAGTACACTATCTTACAGTATAAATTGTGCTACATTAAATTCAAAAAAGTACAATGCATTTTTATTTTATCATAGTACATATTTGAACACAGAAATAATGAATTAAGGCAAAGGACAGAATTATGTGTAGATCAAAAAGTAAATATAATTATTAGAATTTTTGTTCAACTGAACAGTAGTACAAGGCAATGAGTGATCTCTTAAATTCCCTACTACAGTATACCAGGTTTTATGTTTCCGCAATAAACCATTCCTTTTCCTAGTAACTTTAGACACTCTGAAGAAAGGTTCCACCCCACCCGAACATTAGCAGAAACTTTGCAATCATAATAATGTGCATAATGTTTTCCTATTTTTTTTTCATTAATTGGTTACAAATATTTTATTAATTTGAAATAACATATTGCAGTTACTGAGTACTGCTGATTGTGTCATTATTAAATATGTAGGCATACATGAGTTTTAGCATATGAAAATTAACTGAAATCTGTACTGTAGTTCAATTAAAAAAATCATCTATCATTGAATTACGTGGAAACTTTGATTACATATTTTGTGAGGGTTTTCCTTATATACTTGATTGTTAGGAATGTTCAGAATTTTTTTTTTGTTTTAGTAAAATTTACCAAAGGCGATATTAATTTAGTAAAGATTAAAAAAAATTGTATAAAGTATACTTCATTTATAAAATATTTGTGGCCATATATTCAGGTATAATTTTAATAAATTCTATGGTTTATATTTAATAATATTTCTAAGTAAATACATTTTGTGTTTAAGATATTTTGATTAGATTTTGTTTGGATTTTGTATTTATTTATTTTAGCAGATATTTCCACCCATAGCTGAATTTTTATCTTTGATGGAATATTTTAAGAAAACCCTGATCTCCGGTTATTTATTTGGAGTCTGGTAAAAACTCCACCCATCCCTGTAGCAAGCCACTATACACTGCCTGCTCCTACTGTATGTACTCCAGGTGGCAGCATGTAGTCAGTGGACAACATAATGGAATGTCTGCTGCATTCTCATTAAAAAAAGATAGGCAATGTGTTATCGCTGAACAATACAGTTCTGAGGGAAAAAAGCCTTTTTGGAATCTCTTATAGTATTCCACCCAAAACTGGATTTTTCATGTTGGGCAGAATTGTCAATTAAATGATACAGGTTGAGTATCCCATATCCAAATATTCCGAAATACGGAATATTCCCAAAATACAGATTTTTTTTTTGAGTGAGACTGAGATAGTGACACCTTTGTTTTTTGATGCTCAATGTACACAAACTTTGTTTCATACACAAAGTTAGTACAAATATTGTATTAAATGACCTTCAGGCTGTGTGTGTATAAGATGTATATGAAACATAAATGACTTGTGTGAATGCACACACTTTGTTTAATGCACAAAGTTATAAAAAAATATTGGCTAAAACTACCATCAGGCTGTGCGTATAAGGTGTATATGTAACATAAATGCATTCTGTGCTTAGACTTAGGTCCCACAGCCATGATATCTCATTATGGTATGCGATTATTCCAAAATACGGAAAAATCCGATATCCAAAATACTTCTGGTCCCAAGCATTTTGGATAAGGAATATTTAACCTGTATTACATCATGTCAGATATATGAATGTGTGAAATGGAATATGCTCCAAATTGGTGCACTAGTATGTTGTCCCAAATCTTTTACAGTGAATTTGCTCAAATAATTACAACAAATCTTGCATTACATATCATGCGTTAGTCAATGTGAAAAAACTGCATACTTATAAAGTTGCAAGCATGCATGGGCTGCATAACTCATCAGTGAGTTTCCTTTCTTAAAACAGGAGTCAGATGAGTAAAAGTAATAGTAAAGTTTTAGCTCGGGTTATAGGATTAACACCGTTTTCTAATGTAAGACATTTGCTACCAGCGACAATCTTCTTGATCATTTATGTGCAGCAATTTACATGCAACATATCAAACATAATGCAACAAAGCAGGAGCTTGTGATGTTCCTAAACCAGTTTATTACAGAATTTTGTCATGTTAAATTTAGTTTTAAACAGTTCTCCATTATGACTTGTGGGGTAACTTATAGCCATATCATAGCACAAGCATCAGCACTTTTGGAGCATGAGTGCATATTCTATTTCTCACTGGGACATGTTGCTTTTAAATACACCTCAGTGTTCTACCCTTTCCACAAGTGGTGAAATAGTCTGCAGGTGGAAGTTCCTAGAAGTCTCAGCAATAATGTGTTACACCCTAAAAAATTAAATGTAAAGCTTATATTCAATCAACTGCTATGCAAATGTTCTTGTGACTAGAGTGAACATTCTCAAATCTTCTAAAAAGGACATTTGGAGATGTTGCCAATCGCAACCAATAAGATTCCAGCTATTATTTTATAACATATAATAGAAAATGTTAGCTAGAATTTGGTTGGTCGCTATGGGCAACTTCCACACTTGCCCTGTTTTGAAGGTTTGATAGATCTCCCCATAGGAGTGGTTGTAGCTTACAATTCATTATTACCATTTTTAATGTTTTCGATACAGTTTGCAATTTTTTTAAGCATCCATGCAAAAACACATGCACACATGCTTCATTTAAGGCTTAGAATATGCAATACTTGTTTTTATAAAATGAAGCATTTAAGTTAATATTTTAGGGACTTCTCTTGAATATTTTCTACATTCTTTAATATATTTTTTTACATAAAAAATGTAAGACCTATTGCCATTAAACTGTGGCAATGCTACAGTTTACTGTAACCTTTATATATTTTAGTTTATGGAGTGGACTAATGTACAAAAGATCAAGTATTCCAAGATTTCATGTTGCATGTTTACCACTTAGCAAATCCCACCTGAAGTTAATTTGCAAACAAGTGGTAAAAAGCATTATAAACTATGCAACAATAAAACTGCAATATAAAACCTAAAATCATTGGATTATTTTAATCAAATCCCTTTGGATGCTGCATTTCCAATGCTAAAGTCAACAGGTAACCTAATGGCTCTGTAATGTAGCCTTGTAATGAATATATTGACTATTCTCATTTTACTTCCATACTGAAACATTGCCAAACATGCAGAGATTAAATTGAATATTAATTGCATATTCTCCTCTCTTATGCCATTTAATACTGTGAAATGTGTGAAGTAACCGGTAGAAATGATGGCATTGCTCCTTATCAAAATGTAAAAAATACTATTTATCATTAAGTGTTAGCTATGATGACCATAGTCTTATACAATGCATTGACAGTGGCCTGCTAATCACAGAGTATACTTCAGGGCTTATTTGCAGTATTAACACTGTATTTAGGTGCACCCTTTGCAGTAACTACTAAAAACTTATTAGCTTTTATCTGCCTAGTGCAAGAAATAAAGCAAGTTTCTGATTGGTTGATTATCAGTCTAGTGCAAATGTGTTGGCAAATAACCCCTATTATTGCACAATGCTGTTTCTATATCTTCCATGATGCACAGAAAGCAATAAAATTAGTGACACGGTTATTTCTATAACAAGGCATGATGCATCTCAGTCAAAAGACCTCCACAAAGGTTGATGCACAGACAAAAATGTAGTAATGAATTAAAAAAAGATGATCATTCTAAAAGAATCCTGACTCCACCAAATACAATGCAAGTGGAATTGGGCAATCAATGCAATAGAGTATGCAAAGAGTGATAAGTTAATCCAACGTGTAGAAAATGTTGTAGTATTTCAGGATTCTTGGGAAAAACCACAATGTTTGACCTGTTTACCTTACGGTTTAATTACTGTAAAAATGTTTTTTTTTTCTGTTTGTATAAATTCATTAAGTGCAACATGCAATTAACATTTTTTTAACAAATATCTGTTAAAAGGATGCCACAGAGTTCTCCATGGCCAAAAATAGTTAATTAAACCAGAATATGTCTGAAACAGTTCCAGGAGTAAAACATTCCAAGAACACACACTTCAGTGTGACTTCTGTCCAAACATTCAATAAAATATTAAGTCATTAAGGTTTTATGTTAGTAAATACATTGGGGAAGTGTCAACTTGTGGCTAGTTTCAGCATGAAAAATTCTTACCATACTTTAGGTAAGTGAATTAGAAACATTTTATTTAATTAATGAGTAATAACATTGATTATAATATTAAACACACTAGAAAAATAATTGTTCTTCCAATTTATTGCACACCAAGACATTGCAGAAATGGTCTTCTGTCCCAGTCTATATTGTTCATTATTAGAAGTTTCTCTGGTGGCATCACAAACCTACAAGAGTAAACAGATTTGGTTATTATATTGAGGGATCCTGCCATTAAAAATTATGTTATTGAGAACATGATAATGGGGTTTATGCAATTCAAATGTGAAGTAACTTATAACAGGAGATAAGCAATTGCTCTTAGATTCATCTAGTAGGACAATCTAAACAGAAATCTGATAGGTCACTATTAACAGTAAATAAGTGCATGATTGGGATATAAATCATGAATGAAAGTTAAAACACTGACTAAAATGCTTCATAATTTTATATAAACACAATGATCAAACAAGAGGGTTATGTAATAAAATCAGAGTTCACCACTAAATTTAAATTGGCAATTAGTTATAAGTAAAAAACAGCCTTATAATTAATTGCAGCTTTAAATTGAGTTTAGAACTTGCCGAAAACATGCAGGTTTCGTAACCTATTACATATCCCCCAGTCTGAGTATTAACAGTCAGACAAAAGGGGCAGAAGGGCCCTGCTTGAGAGTGTACAAGTCATAGGATCATAGGGGTTTGATATACTGTATGATAAGTACATATTGATTCAGCCATATTGCAATAAGAAAAAGCGCTTAGAGGGCTATATGATCTGGTCACACAACGTTGGTCTGGCGGCCAGAGTTTTTATTAAATGTAGAAATAGAATAAATGTAAGTTTCAATGACCTGTATAGAGAGGAGGTAATTGGTAAGACTGGATGTTGGTATTTAAGATGGTTTAGCAATTTGATAATCTTGACTACAGAGGTGGCTTTTCAAGAAACTCTTGAAAGCTTAGAGACTAGGCAACGTCTTGTTGTAAGAGAGACAGCATTTCAGTGGCTGCAACCCAAATTAAGGGCTAGATGTGTCAAAGCTTGCAGAGAGATAGATTGGTTGTTACTTTCTCTCTCTCCAAGCTTTAATAAAACTCCCCCTAAGTTCTATAACTGTGAAAGGCTAAGGTTAAGGCTAAGGTTAAATGGTGCTGTTACCGGGCAAAGGAGAGGAGAATGAGCTTGAAATGGCTGCCAACAAAGTAAAAATACTTAAATAGTCATCACTATATTTAGATATATAACCATGCAGGCGTGGACAAAGTTGTTGGTAGCCTTACAGCTCACTGAAACAATGCTTCATTCCTCCGCAGTATGGATGGTGTAATGGTTAGCAGAACTAAGGTCATGGGTTCAATTCTCACCAAGGCTCTTACTGTGTGGAGTTTGTATATTCTCCCCATACTTGCGTGGGTTTCCTCCAAATACTCCGGTTTCCTCCCACAATCCAAAAATATACTGGTAGGTTAATTGGCTTCTAACCCTAGTATGACTGTGTGTGCGTATAAATGTGCTAGGGAATATAGATTGTAAGCTCCACTGGGGCAGGGACTGATGTGAATGGCCAAATATTCTCTGTAAAGCGCTGTGGAATATGTGTGCGCCATATAAATAACTGATAATAAATAAATAATAAATTCCTCCTGAAAAGTGATGACATTCAAATATATTATCCCATGTATACTTGCATGCCTTTGCTATGTCATAGACTAAAGCAAAGAAACTGTAAAAACAGATACATTATTGCTTATTCTTCAAAGATATTCTAAAATAGCCTACACAGATTTGTTGGAACCCTTTAGAAAACATAATAAATTAAGTATAGTGATATTTCGAACTAATTGCTTTTTTTAATTAGCATCACACATCTTCAATCTTCTAATTCAGCCTATTTAAATGGAGAAAAGTAGTCTCTATGCTGTTTGGTATCATTGTGTTACCACACTCAACATGGACCAGGGAAAGCAAATGATATAGTTGTCTGAGGAGATCAGAAAGAAATTTATAGATAAGCACGTTAATGGTAAAGGAAAATGTACTGTATAAAGAAATACAAGCTGAAGGTCAAGGTACATCAGTGTCTGATCACACCATTCAGCACTTTTGAAACAGTAGGCTCCATGGAAGACGACCCAAGAGGATTCCACTTATGAAAAAAAACAGCATAAAAACCCCAAACTTTTTCTAAAATGCATAGTAACAAAACGCTTCTGGGACAATGTCCTTTGGACAGATGAGTCAACACTGGAACTTGTTGTTATGTCCCATTAGCTCTGTGTTCACAGATTAAAAAAACAGGATTTTAATTACCTACCGGTAAATCCTTTGCTCGTAGTCTGTAGGGGATACTGGGAATCCATTTAGTACCATGAGGTATAGACGGGTCCACTTGGAGCCATGGGACCTATAAAAGCTTGATAATGTTTGCTGGCTCCTCTCTCTATGCCCCTCCTACCAGACTCAGTCTAGGAATCTGTGCCCAAGGAGACGGACATACTTTGAGAGAAGGATACAGACAAGGAAAGTGGTGAGATTTCGAACTAGCACAACCAGAGCAAGAGGAAAGCCATGCTAACCAAACTTGAAAACCGGAACAGCTGAACCAAACAACAGTAGTTAAACAAGTAACCTTGCATGAAGAATGAAGCACCAGTATCCCCTACAGGCTACGAGAAAAGGATTTACCGGTAGGTAATTAAAATCCTATTTTCTCTTACATCCTAGGGGATACTGGGAATCCATTTAGTACCATGGGGAAGTACCAAAGCTCCCAAACCAGGTGGGAGAGTGCTGAGGTTCCTGCAGAACTTACTGACCAAACTGAAGGTTCTCAGAGGCCAAGGTATCGAACTTGTAAAACTTTGCAAACGTGTTTGAACCCAACCAAATAGCTGCTCAGCAGAGCTGTAACACCCTGGGCAGCCACCCAAGAGGAACTCACTGACCTAGTAGAGTGGGATTGTACAGATTTTGGAATCGGTAAGCTTGCCATGGAATAAGCATGCTGGCTAGTGAGCCTGATCCAGCGAGCAATTGACTGCTTAGAAGCAGGACACCCAATTTTATTGGCATCATATAAAAGGAACAGTGAGTCCGATTTCCTGTGACGAGCAGTTCGCTTTACATATCCCTTCAAAGCCCTTACAACATCCAAGGACTTTGAAGTAGCAGAGGCGTCAGTAACAACCGGGACCACAATCAGCTGGTTGATGTGAAATGCCGACACCACCTTAGGAAGGAATTGCTGACGAGTCCTGAGTTCAGCTCTGTCCTCATGGAAAATCAAGTAGGGGCTCTTGTGAGACAACGCCCCCAGCTCCGACACGCGCCTTGCCGAAGCCATGGCCAACAGCGTGATGGTCTTCTATGTAAGATACTTTACGTCTACCTCCTGTAACGGTTCAAACAAGTACGATTGGAGGAAAGTCAGAACCAAATTGAGATCCCAAGGTGCCTTTGGAGGCACAAAGTGAGATTGGATGTGAAGAACACCTTTCAAGAATGTCTGAACCGCAGGAAGAAAAGTGAATTGTTTCTGAAAGAAAATAGACAAGGACGAAATCTGAACTTTTATGGAGCCTAGGCACACATCAACTCCCAACTGCAGAAAAAGCAGGAAACATCCCAGATGAAATTCCACCATAGAATATTGTCTGCTCTCACACCAAGAGACACATTTCTTCCAGATACAATGGCAATGTTTTGATGTTACCCCCTTTCTGGCTTGGATCATAGTCGGGATAACCATGTCAGGAATCCCTCTCCTGGCTAGAATCAGCCATTCAACTTCCATGCCATGAAACGTACCCGTGGTAAGTCTTGATAGACGAAAGGGCCATGTTGCAGAAGATCCTCTCGAAGAGGCAGAGGCCACGGATCTTCGATTAGCATCTCGAGAAGATCCGCATACCAGGCCCTTTGCGGCCAGTCCGGCGCAATGAGAATTGCTTGAACTCTTTCCTTTTTATTCTTTTGAGAAATCTTAAGATCAGAGGAATGGAAGGAAACACGTACACCAGCTGGTAGACCCAAGGAGTCGTCAGGGCGTCGACCGCTACAGCTTGTGGGTCCCTCGACCTGAAACAATACCGATTGAGCTTCTTGTTGAATCGAGAGGCCATCATGTCGATTTGTGTATAACCCCACCGATGTGTCAGCCACTGGAACACCTCCGGGTGGAGGCCCCATTCCCCCGGGTGTAGGTCATGTCTGCTGAGGAAGTCTGCTTCCCAGTTGTCTACTCCCAGAATGAAAATCACTGACAATGCCATGGCGTGTTTTTCGCCCAGAGCAGAATTCTTGACACCTCTGACATTGTGGCCCTGCTTTTCGTTCCACACTGTCGGTTGACGTAAGACACCGCTGTCATATTGTCCGACTGAACTTGAATGGTCTGATTCTGAAGAAGAGATGAGGCCTGCAGAAGGGCGTTGTAGATAGCCCTGAGTTCCAGGATGTTTATTGGAAGAAAGATTTCCTGACTTGACCATCCTCATTGAAACTGCACCCCCTGGGTGACTGCACCCCAACCTCTGAGGCTTCCATCTGCGGTTAGCAGAATCCAATTCTGAATCCTGAACCTTCTACCCTCAACTAGGTGAGAAGTTTGTAGCCACCACAGGAGGGAAATCCTGGCTTTTGGCGACAGCCGAATCCGCTGATGCAAGTGAAGATGCGATCCGGACCACTTGTCCAACAGATCTAGCTGGAAGGCCCTCGCATGAAACCTTCCATACTGAATTGCTTTGTAAGAAGCCACCACTTTTATAAGTAAGCAGATGCACAGATGTACTGAGATTCGGGTCGGTTTCAGGACAGCCTGAATCATCAACTGGATCACCATTACCTTTTCCAAGGAAAGGAACACTCTCTGAGACTCTGTGTCCAGTATCATACCCAGAAATGAAGCTTCTGCATTGCTTCTAGGTGAGATTGTGGTAGGTTCAGAATCCACCTATGATCCTGGAGTAATCTGGTTGTGAGACCAATGTTCTCCAACAACTGCTCCCTGGACGCAGCCTTTATCAGAAAATCATCCAGGTAAGGAATTACGTTTACTCCCTGTCTGCGGAGTAACATCATCATCTCTGCGATCACTTTGGTGAACACCCTTGGTACTGTAGAGAGACCAAATGGCAGGGCCTGAAACTGGTAGTGACAGTCCTGCAGTGCAAACCGTAGATAAGCCTGATGAGGCGGCCAGATCAGAATGTGAAGGTACGCATCTTTGACATCCAGAGATGCTAGGAATTCCCCCTCTTCCAGACCTAAGATCACCACTCTCAGAGACTCCATCTTGAACTTGAATACTCGTGAATGTGTTCAATGATTTGAGATTCAGAATTGGTCTTAATGAACCATCCGGTTTCGGAACTACAAACAAGCTGGAATAGTACCCTTGTTTTGTAGATGAGGTGGAACTGGAACAATGACCAGGGCCTGTAACAGTTTTTGAATGGCTTCTTGTAAGGTTTCTCTTGCTTCTTGTGAAACTGGTAAGCCTGATTTGAAGAATATGTGAGGTATGAGATCCTGGAACTCCAGCCTGTAGTCCTGGGATATAAGGTCTATGATCAGGGATCCTGGCAAGATCTTGTCCAGGTCTGACTGAAGGATTGTAGCCAGCCTTCCACTTGCCTGTCTCCCAGGCATCGCGGTCCACTGTCATGCGGAAAGTTTTGAGGAGACAGAGCCTGAGCTCTGTTCCGGTGAACCAGCAGTCGCTGGTTTGCGCGGTTTACCTCTAGCACCTCTGGCGACGGTAGAAGAACCTCTGGCCTTCCCCTAAACTTGGCAGTCCGAAAGGACTGTAAATTGGGTCCTGAGTGAGAAGGCCTTCCTGGCTGGTGGAGCTGCAGAAGGTAGGTAAGTGGACTTACCCACAGTAGCTCTTGAGATCCACTTGTCGAGTTCATCGCCAAATAAACCCTCACCTGTGAAAGGCAGGCCTTCCACACCTTTTTTGGAGTCCACGTCAGCAGTCCACTGACGTAGTCATAATCCCCTGCGTACCGACACTGCCATAGCTGTAGTGCGTACATTAAGCAAACCTATCTCTTTAATGGCTTCCACAATAAAGTTCAGAGTCTTGTATGTGTTGCAGGAGTAACACATTTTCCTCTTGAGGTAAGGTGTCTAACTCCTCAATTAAATTACCAGACCATTTAGTAATGGCTCGAGTAATCCGCCCACATGCTATAGTGGGTCTCTAGGCCACCCCTTCAGCTGTATACATAGATTTGAGTGTAGTCTCAATCTTGCGATCAGCTGTATCCTTTAGGGAGGCTGCACCAGGAACAGGTAAAACAATTTTACGTAAGAGCCTGGAGAATGATGTATCCACTATCAGTGGATTTTCCCCTTTTTTCCTATCCTAAGGAGGAAAAGGAAAAGATGACAATAACCGCCTAGGAACTTGAAATTTCTTATCTGGATTAACCCACAGTTCTTCAAACAGGGTATTTAGTTCCTTTGATCGGGGAAAAGTGGCTGAGGATTTTTTCTTTATATTAAAGTAAGATTCCTCACACTCCTCTGTCACCTTATCAGGGATATGTAGGACTTCTCTGATAGAATCTGTGAGAGCCTCTACACCCTGCGACAGAGTAACCTCCCCTACCTCTATGTCCACCTCACCTTCCTCATTTTCTGACCCTTCGTTATCAGTGTCAGAATGCAGGATATAGGCCAAAGTAAGTTTTTGAGGACAAATGGTAGAGGACTGAGACGCTGGTCTGAGTACTGAGTCCTTTTGCATAAACTCAGCCATAGACTATCTTTAGTATTGCGTCTCTTTCTCATTACGAGATAATTTAGTAGAGATGGTGGAAATCATCCGCCTAATGGAGTCCAGCCATGTTGGCTCCGCCACACTAGCCTGAGAAGGGATACTACACTGAGTAAACACTAATGAACCCTCTGGAGAAGAGGAACACTGTGCCTAACATGAACACTCTTTGCCTGACATACTGCAGCAGTGACAGCACACACACAGGAAAACGTTAAAGCACAATTAACCCACAAAGAGCCCTTCCAGAGAGACACAGAGAGAGGGGATAGAACCAGCACATGGCACCGTTATCGCTAAAGCCAAGCTCAGCCGGGTCGCAGACTAAGTACAGTACCTAGATTAGGGATTTAGTACATTAATATAACATGACCCCCTGCTATGACCCCTAGTACTGCTGGATCCGCTCATAGTGAAGGTCCCGCCCCTTCAATGGTGCGCGGTCTTACCGCTCTTCTTTATACTGGCTTGATGTGTCTGTGTACATAAAATGGAGTAAGCCCCCTTTTAAGCCCTATTGCCAGTCTGGATACTGTGTACACTACAGTGTACTAAGTCTGGAGACTCAGTCTGCCCCGTGTAGAAGCCGTGCATCTCCGTACCCGTATGCCACCATAATGGCTGGCAACCTGCTAATCAGGATGCCGGCTTAGTACTCACCACTCTTCATTCTTCTGGCTCTGTTAGGGGTGGCTGCGTGCTGCGGGAATGTACGCTCGCCGTGGTGGGGCTTGAGAATAGTTCCCTCAGGAGCTAGCATCCTGTCAGCAGGGAATGGGACCATTAACCCTTAGTGGGGTTGGGCCGTTCATTCCCACTAAGGCCCACGAAGCAGGCAGGCTGGTGCCATCCAGTCCTACCTGAAAATATCAAACTTTAAAAATAAATGCAGAAAACTCTTCAGGAGCTTCCAGAGACGTGACCGGCTCCTTCGGGCACATTTTCTAAACTGAGTCTGGTAGGAGGAGCATAGTGGGAGGAGCCAGCACACGTTATCAAACTTCTATAGTGCCCATGGATCCATCTATAGCCCATGGTACTAAATGGATTCCCAGTAGCCCCTGGGATGTAAGAGAGATTAAGCTGTAAAAGAAAAGAACACCAGGAGGGCAGTTTCTAGGGTCAGGTGAGCCGTGCAATCTGACGGGGCATCTGCAGTCAGTGTCACTACAGTATTCCATGCGGTCTGGATGTTGGCATGGAGTACTGTTGAAAATGATCAATTGATCGGCAGATATATCTATGGACGGATCGGGTAGTGTGATGAGCATACACACTGCCCGATCCGTCAGGGACTGACGCCATGAACTGGGCGGGCGTGTACACACACCCGCCCAGTTCAGCTGTCAATCATCGCCGGCCGCCGCAGCATGTGTACGGGCGGTCGACCACACACAGCGACGCGCCAATATATCGGTAGATATATTGGCCGTCAGCTGTGCTGCGGGGCCGACGCAATACGTCTGTGAACGACGGAGTTCACAGACGTATCGGCCGTACACACTGGCCGACGAACCCGCGATATATCGGCCGTTCAAGAGAACGGCCGATATATCGGCCAGTGTGTACCCACCTTTATAAGGGGCATTACAGTGTGGTGCATAATGTGTAAGGGCTATTACTAGGAGGAAAAATGATAAATAATGAATCAGGGGTGTAAGGTAGTCTTTTCCAAGAAGGCCATGCCCAGTACATTGAGACCATGCCCACTGCCGCGAGGCCACATACCCTTTTTGGTGCGCAAATGTTTTTTTTCTTTCAAAACAGCTTATGGGGGGGGGGGGGCGGCATTTTTTACTGGGTGCCAAATTGTCTAGAAACATTGCTGCATTTGGCATGGAGTGTCTTGAATAGGTGCCGAGCCCAATGAGATACAAGAATATCAAGGCATTTTGGAGTGTCACATACTGCCCAGTGTCAGAAATCTCTGCCCAGTTACAGGTCATGGGTCCTCCAACAAGATAATGACCCAAAATGCACAGATAAAAGCACCCGGGAAGGATAAGAATAGAACATTGGACTGTTCTGAAGTATCCTTCTATGAGCCCTGGTCTGAATCCTATCGAACATCTATGGAAAGAGCTGAAACATGCAAGCTGGAAAAGACACCCAGCTGGAGCAGTTCGCTCAGGAAAAATGAGCCAAACTACCTGTTGACAGGTAGAAAAGTCTAATTGAGAGCTACAGAAATTGCATGATTGGCTCTAAAGATTGGGCAAAATGTTGAATGTCGACATTATGAACATGGTGACATCCAGAACCATTTGACATTCTGAATGTTGACAATATGACTGCATACCGTTAAAATGTACTCTGTATATCAATCCTATTTATTATCAGGTGTAAAATAAGAATTTACTTACCGATAATTCTATTTCTCGTAGTCCGTAGTGGATGCTGGGGACTCCGTAAGGACCATGGGGAATAGCGGCTCCGCAGGAGACTGGGCACATCTAAAGAAAGCTTTAGGACTATCTGGTGTGCACTGGCTCCTCCCCCTATGACCCTCCTCCAAGCCTCAGTTAGGATACTGTGCCCGGACGAGCGTACACAATAAGGAAGGATTTTGAATCCCGGGTAAGACTCATACCAGCCACACCAATCACACCGTACAACTTGTGATCTGAACCCAGTTAACAGCATGATAACAGAGGAGCCTCTAGAAAAGATGGCTCACTACAGCAATAACCCGATTTTTTGGTAACAATAACTATGTACCAGTATTGCAGACAATCCGCACTTGGGATGGGCGCCCAGCATCCACTACGGACTACGAGAAATAGAATTATCGGTAAGTAAATTCTTATTTTCTCTAACGTCCTAAGTGGATGCTGGGGACTCCGTAAGGACCATGGGGATTATACCAAAGCTCCCAAACGGGCGGGAGAGTGCGGATGACTCTGCAGCACCAAATGAGAGAACTCCAGGTCCTCCTCAGCCAGGATATCAATTTTGTAGAATTTTACAAACGTATTTTCTCCTGACCAAGTAGCTGCTCGGCAAAGTTGTAAAGCCGAGACCCCTCGGGCAGCCGCCCAAGATGAGCCCACCTTCCTTGTAAAGTGGGCATTTACAGATTTTTGGCTGTGGCAGGCCTGCCACAGAATGTGCAAGCTGAATTGTACTACAAATCCAACGAGCAATAGTCTGCTTAGAAGCAGGAGCACCCAGCTTGTTGGGTGCATACAGGATAAACAGCGAGTCAGATTTCCTGACTCCAGCCGTCCTGGAAACATATATTTTCAGGGCCCTGACAACGTCTAGCAACTTGGAGTCCTCCAAGTCCCTAGTAGCCGCAGGCACCACAAATAGGTTGGTTCAGGTGAAACGCTGAAACCACCTTAGGGAGAAACTGAGGACGAGTCCTCAATTCCGCCCTGTCCGAATGGAAAATCAGATAAGGGCTTTTTCAGGATAAAGCCGCCAATTCTGACACGCGCCTGGCCCAGGCCAGGGCCAACAGCATGACCACTTTCCATGTGAGATATTTTAACTCCACAGATTTAAGTGGTTCAAACCAATGTGACTTTTGGAACCCAAAACTACATTGAGATCCCAAAGTGCCACTGGAGGCACAAAAGGAGGCTGTATATGCAGTACCCCTTTTACAAACGTCTGAACTTCAGGGACTGAAGCTAGTTCTTTTTGGAAGAAAATTGACAGGGCCGAAATTTGAACCTTAATGGACCCCAATTTCAGGCCCATAGACACTCCTGTTTGCAGGAAATGTAGGAATCGACCCAGTTGAATTTCCTCCGTCGGGCCTTACTGGCCTCGCACCACGCAACATATTTTCGCCAATTGCGGTGATAATGTTTTTGCGGTTACATCCTTCCTGGCTTTGATCAGGATAGGGATGACTTCATCCGGAATGCCTTTTTTCCTTCAGGATCCGACGTTCAACCGCCATGCCGTCAAACGCAGCCGCGGTAAGTCTTGGAACAGACAGGGTCCTTGCTGGAGCAGGTCCCTTCTTAGAGGTAGAGGCCACGGATCCACCGTGAGCATCTCTTGAAGTTCCGGTTACCAAGTCCTTCTTGGCCAATCCGGAGCCACGAATATAGTGCTTACTCCTCTCCATCTTATCAATCTCAGTACCTTGGGTATGAGAGGCAGAGGAGGGAACACATACCCTGACTGGTACACCCACGGTGTTACCAGAGCGTCTACAGCTATTGCCTGAGGGTCCCTGGACCTGGCCCAATACCTGTCGAGTTTTTCCCAACGGTTTATAATCATGTGGAAGACTTCTGGGTGAAGTCCCCACTCTCCCGGGTGGAGGTCGTGCTGAGGAAGTCTGCTTCCCAGTTGTCCACTCCCGGAATGAATACTGCTGACAGTGCTATCACATGATTTTCCGCCCAGCGAAGAATCCTTGCAGCTTCTGCCATTGCCCTCCTGCTTCTTGTGCCACCCTGTCTGTTTACGTGGGTGACTGCCGTGATGTTGTCCGACTGGATCAACACCGGCTGACCTTGAAGCAGAGGTCTTGCTAAGCTTAGAGCATTGTAAATGTCCCTTAGCTTCAGGATATTTATGTTAAGTGATGTCTCCAGGCTTGACCATAAGCCCTGGATATTCCTTCCCTGTGTGACTGCTCCCCAGCCTCGCAGGCTGGCATCCGTGGTCACCAGGACCCAGTCCTGAATGCCGAATCTGTGGCCCTCTAGAAGATGAGCCCTCTGCAACCACCACAGGAGGGACACCCTTGTCCTTGGTGACAGGGTTATCCGCTGATGCATCTGAAGATGCGACCCGGACCATTTGTCCAGCAGGTCCCACTGGAAAGTTCTTGCGTGGAATCTGCCGAATGGGATTGCTTCGTAGGAAGCCACCATTTTACCCAGAACCCTTGTGCATTGATGCACTGAGACTTGGCTCGGTTTTAGGAGGTTCCTGACTAGCTCGGATAACTCCCTGGCTTTCTCCTCCGGGAGAAACACCTTTTTCTGGACTGTGTCCAGGATCATCCCTAGGAACAGAAGACGAGTCGTCGGAACCAGCTGCGATTTTGGAATATTGAGAATCCAATCGTGCTGCCGCAACACTACCTGAGATAGTGCTACACCGACCTCCAACTGTTCCCTGGATCTTACCCTTATCAGGGAATTGTCCAAGTAAGGGATAACTAAAATTCCCTTCCTTCGAAGGAATATCATCAGTTCGGCCATTACCTTGGTAAAGACCAGGGTGCCGTGGACCATCCATACGGCAGCGTCTGAACTGATAGTGACAGTTCTGTACCATAAACCTGAGGTACCCTTGGTGAGAAGGGTAAATTTTGACATGAAGGTAAGCATCCTTGATGTCCCGAGACATCATGTAGTCCCCTTCTTCCAGGTTCGCAATCACTGCTCTGAGTGACTCAATCTTGAATTTGAACCTCTGTATGTAAGTGTTCAAAGATTTTAGATTTAGAATCGGTCTCACCGAGCCGTCCGGCTTCGGTACCACAACAGTGTGGAATAATACCCCGTTCCCTGTTGCAGGAGGGGTATCTTGATTATCACCTGCTGGGAATACAGCTTGTGAATGGCTTCCAAAACTGTCTCCCTGTCAGAAGGAGACATCGGTAAAGCCGACTTTAGGAAACGGCGAGGGGGAGACGTCTCGAATTCTAATTTGTACCCCTGAGATATCACCTGAAGGATCCAGGGATCTACTTGCGAGTGAGCCCACTGCGCGCTGAAATTCATTGAGACGGGCCCCCCACCATGCCTGATTCTGCTTGTAAAGCCCCAGCGTATACTGAGGGCTTGGCAGAGGCGGGAGAGGGTTTCTGTTCCTGGGAACTGGCTGATTTCTGCAGCCTTTTTCCTCTCCCTCTGTCACGGGGCAGAAATGAGGAACCTTTTGCCCGCTTGTCCACGAAAAGACTGCGCCTGATAATACGGCGTCTTCTCATGTTGAGAGGCGACCTGGGGTACAAACGTGGATTTCCCTGCTGTTGCCGTGGCCACCAGGTCTGAAAGACTGACCCCAAATAACTCCTCCCCTTAATAAGGCAATACTTCCAAATGCCGTTTGGAATACGCATCACCTGACCACTGACGTGTCCATAACCCTCTACTGGTAGAAATGGACAACGCACTTAGACTTGATGCCAGTCGGCAAATATTCCGCTGTGCATCACGCATATATAGAAATGCATCTTTTAAATGTTCTATAGGCAAAAATATACTGTCCCAATCTAGGGTATCAATATTTTCAGTCAGGGAATCCGACCACGCCAACCCAGCACTGCACATCCAGGCTGAGGTGATTGCTGGTCGCAGTATAACACCAGTATGTGTGTAAATACATTTTAGGATACCCTCCTGCTTTCTATCAGCAGGATCCTTAAGGGCGGCCATCTCAGGAGAGGGTAGAGCCCTTACAAGCGTGTGAGCGCTTTATCCACCCTAGGGGGTGTTTCCCAACGCACCCTAACCTCTGGCGGGAAAGGATATAATGCCAATAACATTTTAGAAATTATCAGTTGTTATCGGGGGAAACCCACGCATCATCACACACCTCATTTAATTTCTCAGATTCAGGAAAACTACAGGTAGTTTTTCCTCACCGAACATAATACCCCTTTTTGGTGGTACTCGTATTATCAGAAATGTGTAAAACATTTTTTTTTTTTTTCATTGCCTCAATCATGTAACGTGTGGCCCTACTGGAAGTCACATTTGTCTCTTCACCGTCGACACTGGAGTCAGTATCCGTGTCAGCGTCTATATCTGCCATCTGAGGTAACGGGCGCTTTAGAGCCCCTGACGGCCTATGAGACGTCTGGACAGGCACAAGCTGAGTAGCCGGCTGTCTCATGTCAACCACTGTCTTTTATACAGAGCTGACACTGTCACGTAATTTCTTCCAACAGTTCATCCACTCAGGTGTCGACCCCCTAGGGGGTGACATCACTATTACAGGCAATCTGCTCCGTCTCCACATAATTTTTCTCCTCATACATGTCGACACAAAAGTACCGACATACAGCACACACACAGGGAATGCTCTGATAGAGGACAGGACCCCACTAGCCCTTTGGGGAGACAGAGGGAGAGTTTGCCAGCACACACCAGAGCGCTATATATATACAGGGATAACCTTATATAAGTGTTTTTCCCCTTATAGCTGCTGTATAGTTAATACTGCGCCTAATTAGTGCCCCCCTCTCTTTTTTAACCCTTTCTGTAGTGTAGTGACTGCAGGGGAGAGCCAGGGAGCTTCCCTCCAACGGAGCTGTGAGGGAAAATGGCGCCAGTGTGCTGAGGAGATAGGCTCCGCCCCCTTATCGGCGGCCTTATCTCCCGTTTTTCTATGTATTCTGGCAGGGGTTAAATGCATCCATATAGCCCAGGAGCTATATGTGATGCATTTTTTTGCCATCCAAGGTGTTTTTATTGCGTCTCAGGGCGCCCCCCCCCCAGCGCCCTGCACCCTCAGTGACCGGAGTGTGAAGTGTGCTGAGAGCAATGGCGCACAGCTGCAGTGCTGTGCGCTACCTTGTTGAAGACAGGACGTCTTCTGCCGCCGATTTTCCGGACCTCTTCTGCCTTCTGGCTCTGTAAGGGGGCCGGCGGTGCGGCTCTGGGACCCCAGTGGCGCACCCAGGGGGGGTTTCCGAGTACCCAGAAACCCCCCTCCACTTAGCTGCATGACTATTATTAATGACTGTCTAGCGTCCTCTGCAGCCTGCTGTCTTCCTGGTGGCACTTGCAAATGCAATAAAAGTTTACTTTATTTTAATTATAGTACATATATATCCATGTGCCTACATATATACACATGTATATACATACATTTATACATATAAACACACACACACACACACATATGATATATATATATATATGTGTATATATATATGTGTACTGTATGTGTGTGTATATATATATATATATATATGTATGCATGTTTAATATGCTATGTATATGTGTATATGGGTTCACTACGATCTCCCGGCGGCCGGCCTCCCGGCGACCAGCATACCGGCGCCGGGAGGCCGGCCGCCGGCTTACCAACAGTGTGGCGAGCGCAAATGAGCCCCTTGCGGGCTTGCTGCGCTCGCCGCGCTACGCGCGCCACACTATTCTATTCTCCCTCCAGGGGGGTCGTGGACCCCCACGAGGGAGAATAAGTGTCGGTATGCCGGCAGTCAGGCTCCCGGCGCCGGTATGCTGGTCGCCGGGAGCCCGACCGCCGGCATACTGAAGACCACCCGTGTATATGTATGTGTGTGTGTATGTGTATATATATATATATATATATGTGTGTGTAGATATATGTATATATATATATATATATATATATATATGTGTGTAGATATATATATATATATACACACACACACACAGACACACTAGTTTTACGGACCCAGCATATACTGGGTCACCTCAGTCCCCACCCCCGTGATTGGCTCCGCCCAGTTCTGGAAACCCCCCCATGCAAATCCTGCGTTTGCCACTGGACCCATCCAAGCTGGGCCTGTGATCGTCCCTCTGGAGCTAATGTCCAGTAGCCTAAGAAGCCCAATCCACTCTGCACGCAGGTGAGTTCGCTTCTTCTCCCCTTAGTCCCTCGATGCAGTGAGCCTGTTGCCAGCAGGTCTCACTGAAAATAAAAAACCTAAACTAAAACTTTCACTAAGAAGCTCAGGAGAGCCCCTAGTGTGCACCCTTCTCGTTCGGGCACAAAGATCTAACTGAGGCTTGGAGGAGGGTCATAGGGGGAGGAGCCAGTGCACACCAGATAGTCCTAAAGCTTTCTTTAGATGTGCCCAGTCTCCTGCGGAGCCGCTATTCCCCATGGTCCTTACGGAGTCCCCAGCATCCACTTAGGACGTTAGAGAAAATAGCAATGAACAAATTACAAAATACTGTATACACAAAAAAATCTATTTTAATGCTGCTAAAGAATTTAATAAGGTAATCCACCCAACTCCCCCCCCCCCCCCCCCCCTTCCTTATTTTTGCCATTCTTATAGTCCAAAAACTGGGATCCAGATGATGGGAGGACCAATCAGAAATTTTTCTTTGTGATTGGTCTATCTGCACACAGCTTTTCCACTCCAAAGTGCAAATGCAGTAGATTTACAAATTCTGTATTACAGAACCGGCATTGAAAAATGGCGGCATGTACTCCTAAGGCTGTGGTTGGGGGGGGGACCTTAGTAAAAGCTTTTCTGTAGGTGGAAGTATAGCTTTAACAATAGCCACAACTACTGTAGAAAAATAAATGGAGATGTCAGGTAATCATCACTATTCAAACATGGTACAAAGTTCAATTATCTAAATACCGAAATATAGCTTTGTTATTTTAAAGCATGAATGGAAAATGTTGTAGCCACGCTTATAGTAATCAGATTTCACTGCTATCAAATTTAGTTTATTATAAACGTAATGTTTAAACAATACACAATTTTGTAGTTAATGTTACACTTTACAAAGCATTCAATTAAGTTAAAGTGGATGAGACACGATCGAGTCTCCATGTTTATGTATCAGTGATGCTTATGTAAGTGCTTTTGGTGTATGGAAATAACCTGTTCATGTTATTGTACAAATGTCAAATATTTCTTTCTATTCGGATACTGTTTCATAGTGCAGAAATACGCAGTGTCAGTAATAGGATTAACATGTGAAAACATACTTTGTACTTCACACTTAGCTATGAAATTAGAGAACGTATAGAACAGTAGCTGTAACCACTTCGGCGAGAAGAGCATGTGGGAAAGAAAGCCTTTCAGGATTCCTAACCACAACTGGAAGGGGAGCATTGCAGATCTGAAACAAAGGACGTGTTTACATAGCAGGTTTAACATTCACACAGAAGAGTGTTGGGGGAAGCCAAACACAGTCACTCACAAAAATCCGGCAGCGCACTGGATAGTTCAAGAATGTGAAAGAAAATCACAAGAATGAATTGCAAAAATATAAAGCAGGCTTGGGCAACCTATGGCTTTTTGTTAGTTTGCAGGGCATGCTGTGACTTGTAGTTCCACAATATCCTGAAAACCCACATATTACCAAAGTCTGATGACCACCAACAGACTTTATATTTTTTATGACTGAAAATTAAGCTATTTAACATTTTGGGGGTCAGATTTGGGAGACCTCTAGTGTTACCAGCTTTTCATTTTATTCAAGTACATGAACGGATATATATTTACTAAACTCCCATGTTTCTGCCGATGCTAACCGAGCTCAATCTCAGTTGCCATTGGCCATTTTCATATCTTTTTTTTACAAACATATATAATAGTTTACTAAACTTCTGTGTTTGTCTAATTTGTCAAATTCAGTGTTTGCATGCTTCTTTGTGTAAAGTGCATTAAAGAATTAAAAATAAAGAATAAAAAAATGTGTGAGGTCCTCCCTTCTAAACATAACCAGCCCCAGGATGGTCCTCGTTCTGAAAATACCAGGGGAAAGTGCATAGGGGTCCCCCAGTATTGTAATATCCAGCACTGGGCTCTTGGACCGGTCCTTGTTCCAAAAATACAGGGTGAAAAGGACGTAGGGGTCCCCTGTATATTTGAAACCAGCACCGAGCTCTACTAGCTAAGGAGATAATGCCACAGCCAGGGGACACATTTACATAGGTCCCTGAGGCCACCTCATTGCCAGCTACACTAGCAGCCCTGGACGTGGTTCCCTGGGGGAGTGTAGACACCCCCAAATAAAAGGGTTTTCCCTGCCAGGGTCCCCAAGGGCCAGGGTTGTAAGCCAGGGCTATCCCCTCCATATGTGGGCTGTGTATGGCAGGCTGATAGTCCAGCAATAGTGTAAAAGAGAGATTTAATATTGTCATTTACAGTGGAACTATAGGTCCCAGCAAGCATCCCCCGCATGCTGGTACTTGGTGAACCACCAAGTACCAGCATGCGGGGCATTAATGGGGCCCGCTGGTACCTGTAGTTCTACTGTAAAATAAATATTCCAATAAAGACAACAAACACACACACCATGACAGTATACCTTTAATAAAGCATACCTACACACTCACACACATACACTGACACATGCTTACCTACCATCCCACGTAGCGCTTTGATCCCCTTGCCCAGTATTAATCATTAGGGTTCCTGTAATATAACAATATATATTTATTCTTACCTAAATCCGGTGTAGGTCGGTCCTCATGGGTCCATATAGGCAAATGGCGGGCCTCCACGTGACATCTGTCAATTGGAGACCCGCCAGCTAATCAGCGAGTGCCACGATAGGTTTGGCGCTCCTCACCTGTCATTCAAGCGGAGCTTATAGACGTCAATGGAAAAAAAAAAAATCTCAATTGAAGTCTATGGGTGTGAGCTGGCGGACTTACCGCAGACCGCAAGGTTAATTGAAGTCACTCAGTTAACCTTTCGCTCAGCCATGGATATCCATGGCTGAGCACAGATGGCTAAATCAAAATGATTGCGGTATTAATTAAGTCACATGTGCCCATGCTTGGTTATTGTTAAAACCTGGACCGTTGCTTTAAGGATCGAGTTTGGGAACCTCTGGTCTTCAAAAGTGCACTTTAGACCTAGGGACCAGCCCTGGGTTAGAGGGTTAAAGGTACTGCAAGCAGGAAAGTAATTCCTAGTCTGCAGCGCTGATAGTTGTTAGTACTGGAAATGGGTGCATGGACTTGTATACAAACTTCACATATAAATAAATGGGTTTAGAAATGTACATATATACTGTATGCTGTATGAAATGTATTGTGGATCACTAAAGTTACAGTAAGTCATGGCCTGCAGTGTAACTTTGAAGTAGCATACTTTATACTACTTTATACTCCTTTGCCCATTCATTAGTCATGATGGCTACACACTTTGCAGATCACTTTGCAAATCAGATAAAGAATTCAATCCTTGGAGTGATTATCTGGCCAGTGTGCACCCTATACACACTGAGCAATTTTAGTTCGGTGTGTGCTTTCTTCAAGGGATTTGGTAGGTTGGGCATCACAATATTTAAGGATGACATAAAATTCTAACCTCCCAATATGACCGTTGCAGGAGCATTGGAAGCTGTTTATTGGCTTACACTTCTTTAAATACACCTTCTGCAATTATTGGGCTAATCAACCGATATTGGGTTATCAGCCCGATAAATGCATAGTTGTGTATTCATCTTAAGTTAATATTCTTTCAGATATTTATTTATTTAGATATCAGGCTATTTAATAAATGTGCCATCTATTGTCAGCATTTGGAAAGGGATGAGACTAAACTATAGTGAAATTTATACCGCCCCTCCAGGTACACCAGGGACTACACACACATATACCATTATCATCTGTTTTAGTGGCCCAGAGCACCTCCAAGTGTCAGTATCGACACAGAGAGAGGACTTCACAGTTCTCTCTTATGTCTATTATATACAAATAAGAGCATCCTGTAATGTGTATATATATATATATATATATATATATATACACACACACAGGTTGAGTATCCCATATCCAAATATTCCAAAATACGGAATATTCCGAAATACAGACTTTTTTGAATAAGAGTGAGATAGTGAAACCTTTGTTTTTTGATGGCTCAATGTACACAAACTTTGTTTAATACACGAAGTTATTAAAACTATTGTATTAAATGACCTTCAGGCTGTGTGTATAAAGTGTATATGAAACATAAATTAATTGTGTGAATGTACACACACTTTGTTCAATGCACAAAGTTACAAAAAATATTGGCTAAAATTACCTTCCGGCTATGTGTATAAGGTGTATATGTAACAAAAATGCATTCTGTGCTTAGATTTAGGTCCCATCACCATGATATCTCATTATGGTATGCAATTATTCCAAAATACGGAAAAATCCGATATCCAAAATACCTCTGGTCCCAAGCATTTTGGATAAGGGATACTCAACCTATATATATATATATATATATATATAAAAGGAGATTTATGGTAAGACTCACCATTGTTAAATCTCTCTCTGCGAGGTACACTGGATTCCACAGGGAATAACATCGGGGTGTAGAGTTGGATCTTGATCCGAGGCACCAACAGGCTAAAGCTTTGACTGTTCCCAGGATGCACATGCACCGCCTCCTCTATATTCCCGCCTTCAGGCACTGGAGCTCAGTTTTGTAAAACCAGTCCAAAGCAGTAGCAGGTAAAAGAGACAACAGTAGTTAGTAGCCACAGACAACCACATTCTCACGACAGGAGAAGGTACCAGCGGCTAATGCCATACAAACCCAAACAAGTGCGTCAGGGTGGGCGCCCTGTGGAATCCAGTGTACCTCACAGAAAGAGATTTAACAATGGTAAGTCTTACCATAAATCTCCTTTTCTGCAGTGGGGTACACTGATATTCCACAGGGAATAACATTGGGGATGTCCTAAAGCAGTTCCTCATGGGAGGGGACGCACTGTAGTGGGCAAAGGAACCCAGCGTCCAAAGGAAGCATCCTGGGAGGCGGAAGTATCAAAGGCATAGAACCTGATGAACGTGTTCACTGAGGACCATGTAGCCGCCTTGCACAATTGTTCTAGGGACGCGCCACGGCGGGCCGCCCAAGAAGGTCCAATAGACCGAGTAGAATGGGCCTTGATAGTAGCAGGAGCTGGAAGTCCAGCCTGTACATAAGCTTGTGCAATCACCATTCTAATCCATCTTGCCAATGTCTGCTTATTCGCAGGCCAGCCACGTTTGTGAAAACCAAAAAGGACAAAGAGAGAATCAGATCTCCTAAGAGAGGCGGTTCTCTTCACATATGGAGAGTCCGTACCACATCCAAACACCGTTCTTTGGAGGACAAACCAGGAGAGATAAAGGCAAGAACCACAATCTCTTGGTTAAGGTTGAAAAACTACACCACCTTAGGCAGATAACCAGGGCGAGGTCTAAGAACCGCACGGTCACGGTGAAAAATCAGAAAGGGTGACCGATAGGATAAGGCACCCTTCTAGCAGAGGCAATAGCAGCAAAAATAAGACCTTACGTGTAAGCCATTTAAGGTCCACAGACTCAAGAAGTTCAAACGGAGACTCTTGTAGGGCATACAGAACAACCGACAAATCCCAAGGAGCCACAGGAGGGACATAGGGAGGTTGAATCCGTAAAACGCCCTGAGTGAAAGTATGAACGTCAGGCAGAGTCGCAATTTTTCTATGAAACCATACCGACAAGGCTGAAAAATGAACCTTGAGGGAGGCCAGACGAAGACCTAAGTCCAGGCCCTGTTGCAGAAAAGCCAAAAGTTTGGCAGTACTGAACTTGTACGCATCATAATTCTTATCCGCACACCAGGTGAAGTAAGAATTCCAGATCCTATAATAAATCCGAGCCAAAGCCGTTTTACGGGCTTTCAACATAGTTTGAATGACCGCCTCAGAAAATCCCTTGGCCCTCAGAACTGAAGTTTCAAGAGCCACGCCATCAAAGCCAGTCGAGCCAGATCCTGGTAGACACAAGAACCCTGAACGAGGAGGTCTGGGCATTGCGGAAGTAGAAGAGGACACTCTATCGAGAGACCCTGCAGATCTGAGAACCAATGCCGTCTGGGCCACGCTGGAGCGATTAGAAGTAGTAATCCTCCTTCTTGCTTGAACTTCCTTATTACCCTGGGCAGGAGGGACATTGGAGGGAACACGTATGGCAGCCAAAAGTTCCATGGAATAGCCAATGCATCCACGAATGCTGCTTGAGGATCCCTTGTCCTTGCTCCGAGGACCGGAACCTTGTGATTGTGTCGAGACACCATCAGGTCTACATCTGGTAGGCCCCACTTGTCCACTAGGAGTTGAAAGACTTTCGGATGAAGGCTCCACTCTCCGGCGTGCACATCCTGACTAGTTGAGGACCCCCGGAATGAACACTGCCGATATGGCTGGCAGATGGCATTTCATCCATAGAAGAATCTTTGACACTTCCATCATTGCCATGCGGCTTTAAGTGATGATTTATGTATGCCACAGCGGTGGCGTTGTCTGACTGTACTTGAACAGGCCTGTTCTGTACCAGAGGCAGGGCCAGTTTGAGAGCATTGAACACTGCCCGCAATTCCAGAATGTTTATCAGAAGGAGAGATTCCTTCCTGGTCCACCGACCCTGAAGAGAGTGTTGCTCCAACACCGGGCCGCAACCCCGCAGACTGGCATCCGTCGTTAGGAGGACCCAGTTGAAGACCCAGAAAGGATGTCCACTGCTCAATCGTTGGTCTTGGAGCCACCAGCTCAGAGACAGACGAACTTCCGGAGTCAAGGAAATCATGTGAGACCTGATCTGGTGAGTCAGGCCGTCCCACCTGGAAAGGATTAACCGCTGCAGAGGGCGAGAATGAAATTGAGCATACTCTACCATGTCGAAAGCCGACACCATGAGGCATAGTACTTGCATCGCCGTGTGTATCGACACACGAGGACGAGTTAGGAAGCATCTTATCCTGTCCTGAAGTTTCAGGACCTTCTCCAGAGACAAGAACAACCATTGGTTGTGTGTGTACAGTAACGCCCCTAGGTGTACCATGCTCTGAGCAGGAACCAGCAAGAATTTCTTCCAGTTGATGAGCCACCCATGGGCTTGCAGGAATTGGACCGTTAGCTCCAGATGTTGGTGGAGAACCTCTGGGGAGTTCGCCAGGATCAACAAGTCATCCAGATACGGCAGGTTCCTGAAACCCTGACGGTGGAGGAGGGCCGTCATCACCGCCATGACCTTGGTAAAAATTTGCGGAGCCGTGGTCAGTCCAAAAGGCAAGGCCTGGAATTGATAATGTAGGTTGCCAATAGCAAACCGCAGATATTGCTGATGCGACATGGCAATAGGTATATGTAGGTAAGCATCCTGTATGTCCAGGGATACCATATAGTCCTTGGGCTCCAAGGCCAGAAAAATAGAGCAAAGAGTTTCCATACGGAATTTGGATACTTTCACAAATTTGTTCAAAGACTTGAGGTTGAGAATGGGCCGTGAGGTTCCATACGGTTTCGGAACTAGGAACAGCGTTGAATAGTACCCCCTGCCTCTCTGAGCCAGAGGCACCTGCACTATCACTGGTTTGGAAGCAGGCTGACGAGCAGCCCAGGAACGTTTAGGTTTGGGCTTAGTGGATTTGGAAGTGCGAGTCTGTCTCGGGTACGCCTGACCCTTTGCTTTACTTGGAGGTTGAAAGTAACGAAAGATGGTACTCTTAGCCTTCGGAGCTGAAGGATTAGTACTCAGTAGACATACATTTTTAGCAGACGCTAAGTCAGCAACAATCTTGTTCAGATCTTCCCCAAAAAGGATGTTTCCCTTAAAAGGGATCACCTCCAAGGTCTTTTTAGTCCAGATCCACAGACCAGAACCACAACCACAGAATCCGGTGAGCCAGAATGGACGTAGTAGATGTTTTGGCTGCCAGCAGACCGGCATCAGAGACCGCCTTCTGTATGTTATGAGAGGCTGTGGTAATATATGAAAGACCCTGTCTGGCATTATCAGAAAGATTAGAAGGTAGCTCCACTTCAACTTCTAGAACTCAGGCTTCAATAGCCTTTGCAGCCCAAGAAGCCGCTATAGCAGGTCTATGCACAGCACCCGCAAGAGTGTAAATAGACATCAAGCAACCCTCCACACGCTTATCCGTTGATTACTTCAGAGAGGTGATGGTAGTGACAGGCAGGGTAGAAGACACCACCAGACGTGCAACTTGTGAGTCCACCGGAGGTGGTGTTTCCCAATTTTTACTTAACTCTGCAGTGAGGGGATAACGAGCTAACATCTTTTTAGACAGCGAGAATTTCTTTCCTGGAGACTTCCAGGATTCCTGACGTCAACTAAATGGTCAGAATGTGGCAAAACTAATTTAGTAACCTTCTGACGTTTGAACTTATCAGCTTTCTTAGATATATCTGGAGGTTCAGTTTCATCATCGATCTGAAGAATCAGTTTGATAGCCTCCAAGAGGTCAGGAACATCCACCTGTGTTGTAGATTCCCCATCAGAAGCATCTGCATCAGTGTCTGATGGGTCAGTATATACGCCATCTTCATCAGATGAAATATCCGAAACAAGTGTGGATTATGAGGAAGAAATGGCCCGCTTAGATGACCCTTTGGTCCTAGGGGGGCGAGGGTCAGGCTTTTGTTTAACCAAAGACTGATTTAACTGCTGTAACTGAGTAGACAGAGAATACACCCATGGTGTATTTACAACAGGGCAATATGTGATTGTACAGGCACAGGAGGTCCCACAAGGGGCACAAGTCTCTTTACTAGCGTAGTCAGTAAATTAGAAAAAGCAGCCCAAGGTGGGTCTTGGTGTGCCACCGATGCTGCAGGCTGACCGAGGGGTACAGAACCCCCCCCCCAATACCTGGACCATCAGCTGGAATATTTTCTTTAGCTAAATCTGCGGCGTCAGCACTGCATGATGCAGGATCAGCCACGGATTTCTTGCCCTGTGATGCAGACATTATTGGAGAATGTAGCTCTAGGGCGTAACAGTACAATATGCCAGTACCTGACAAAAACACCCTGTGGAGTGTGATTGCAAATGCAGATGATTTAAGTGGTATATGGTGACTGAAATACACAGAGAAAAATACCAAACAGTATATCCTGTGAAACACTATATACATATGTGGGACCCTGACTCACTTAGCCCCCTCAGGGTACAGAATATAGCGATAGCAATATGTGATACATGGAATGGAAACCACACAGCAGCTATTGGCACACACAGTCACATGTACAATGCAGAACTTATTACAAACAATAATAAAACTGCACTGGACTAGCAATACTAAGTAAAGCTATGTATGTATACAGATATAATAATGCACAGTAAATACTGGATGTATATCACAGGATACTTGTACTAAATATCCCTATAGTTATGCACTTGTTCTTAACTAACACTGTCTAAACGACATGTAGAATACTTAAGTGTCCTGTAAATGCACAGTGCTGATGAGGCAGGCGGCTTTACAGAGAAGACAGTGACCTGCAGTCCCAGGATCAGTGCAGCTCTGTGTATTGGCGCCCAAATGCTGACAGGGAGTGAGGGAGAGAGAGATGCAGCTCCAGGGCAGGAACATCTGCTGTAGATGGCACCTGGGGCTGGGAGAGGGGCTACAGGTTAGAGCCTTATCCCCTCTGCTGGACTTCACCACCGGTTACTATGGAGCCTTACTAAACGGATTTTAGTAAATCCGACCTGTGCTCCTTGCCCTGGTGGCTATAGTGGGGTCCCTGCACGGCCACAGTGTCCACGCCAGGGCGCGGTCCGTCTCCGGAGACTGTGACCAGATCGCAATTTTGGCGGGTCCCACCTGGGGAACCCTTTTACCTCCTTCCTATCGTGCGTCCACGTGATCCAGGAGAGCAGTGGCGGTATGTGTGCCTGATGAAACCGGTGTGCCTCCGCTGTAAGTACTCAGCAATCAGGGCGCAGGAGTATACAGCGCCACTGGGGGTGGTGAGTGAGCCGCAGCACGATATGTCAGTATGACATATAGCACAAAGTGCCTATGCTGCGGCCCTTGAAGTCTTCTTTCTTGTCAGAAATAGACGTTATGGTAAGAACTTACCGTTGATAACGTGATTTCTCTTATGTCCACAGGTATCCACAGGATAACTTTGGAATATGCCGAAGCGACAGCGGAAATGGCAGGAGCATCAGGTAGAAACCTATTTAGGCAATAAGAACACACATGCACACCCTTCCATACAAGAGGGAAGAGGTTTAGTGATTGTCAAGATCCTCAAATCAGGTGCGTCAGGGTGGGATCCCTGTGGATACCTGTGGACATAAGAGAAATCACGTTATCAATGGTAAGTTCTTACCATAACGTCTATTTCTCTGGCTGGGTCCACAGGTTATCCACAGGATAACATTGGGATTCCCAAAGCCAGTTTTAGTGGTGGGGACGCTCCTGATTACACAGGAGAACCTTTTGCCCGAATTCTGCATGATGAGAGGCAAAAGTATCCAAGGCATAATGTCTGATGAATGTGTTTATGGAAGACCATGTGGCTGCCTTACAAATCTATTCTGCTGAAGCACCATGTTGTTCTGCCCATGAAGGACCTACCTTACATGTAGAGTGAGCAGAGAAATTAGCCGGAGTAGGGAGATCTGCATGAGAATAAGCTTCTGATATTACCATTCGGAGCCATCTTGCCAGCATCTGTTTACTAGCAGGCCATCCTCTTCTATGAAATCCGTAGAGGATGAAGAGAGAATCTATTTTTTTCTGATGGCACTAGTACGAGCTATGTAGATTCTTAATGCTCGGACTACGTCCAGCGACGCTTCTCCCGCAGACAGTCCTGATACCTGAAAAGCTGGGACTACAATCTCTTCGTTAAGGTGAAACTTTGAAACCACCTTCGGAAGAAAACCAGATCTAGTTCTGAGAACTGCTTTATCTGGAAAAAAACTTAGGAAAGGAGACTTACACGACAGTGGTCCTAAATCTGATACTCTTCTAGCTGAGGCCATTGCCAGTAGAAAGAGTACGTTAGCCGTTAACCATTTAAGATCTGCTCTCTTAAGTGGTTCAAACGGAGGTCCCTGAAGGAATTTAAGAACTAGATTCAAATCCCAGGGAGCAGCAGGAGGAAGAAATGGAGGTTGAATGTGTACAACTCCCTGAAAGAAAGTACGCACATCCTGTAAATCAGCAATCTTTCGCTGAAACCATACAGTTAATGCTGATACTTGAACTCTCAAGGAAGCTACTTTCAAACCTTTATCCAATCCTGCTTGTTGGAAATCCAAAATCCTGAATACTTTAAAAGATCTTGGAGTCAAACTTTTTTCACTACACCAATAAATATAGGCTTGCCATATTCGATGATAAATACGAGCTGAAGAAGGCTTTCTTGCTCTAAGCATAGTTTGAATTACTTGTTTTGAACATCTTCTAGTATTGGTGTTTCTACGGACATCCTCAGTAGATCTGTGTACCAATGCCTTTTTGGCCAAGCTGGAGCTATTAGAATTATGGCTCCTTTTGCTTGCTTTATTTTCCTCAGTACTCTGGGTAACAGAGAGATTGGAGGGAACAGATATGCTAGATGAAAATCCCATTTTACTGACAGTGCATCTACAAGGACCGCTCCAGGATCCTTTGTTCTTAATCCGTTCCACGGAACTTTGTTGTTTAGACGAGACGCCATGAGGTCTATTTCTGGTAGACCCCATCTGTTCACTATCGTCTGAAACACTTCTGGGTGTAATGCCCATTCGGTTTCCTGAAAGGTGTGTCGACTGAGAAAATCCGCTTCCCAGTTCAGTACACCTGGAACAAACACTGCTGACAATGCTGGAAGATGGAGTTCTGCCCACCGTAGTATGGGAGTTACTTCCTCCATCAATCTTTTGCTGTGAGTTCCTCCCTGATGATTGAGGTATGCTACTGCTGTTGCATTGTCTGAGCGAATCTGGACCGGTCTTCCTTGCAGACTGTCCTTTGCCTGAACTAGCGCCATATAAATGGCCCTTATTTCCAACAGATTTATTGGCAGGCGACTTTCCCTTATGGACCATTTTCCCTGGAACCAAAGGCTTTCGAGTACCGCTCCCCAGCCTTGAAGACTGGCATCTGTTGTCAGGACTTGCCATTCTTTTATCCAAAAGGGTCTCCCCTTGTTTAAATGGTCTGTCTGTAACCACCATGCTAGAGACCTTTTTACGTTTACTGGAAACTTTATCATCTGTTTTTTTATTGTCTGATGATTTCCGTTCCATTTGGTCAGAATAAGGTGCTGTAGTGGTCTGGAGTGGAATTGCGCATATTCCACCATGTCAAAGTTTGACACCATCAGACCCAACAGTCGCATTGCTGCATGGACTGACATTGTCGGAGTGTGCAACGCCTCCTGAGTCATGACCTGCACCTTGACTATCTTTTTCTCTGGTAAGAAAACTCTCTGTAGACCTGAATCCAATATGGCCCCCAAATGAACCATCCGCTGTGACGGATTCAGAGACGACTTTTCCCAGTTTATGAGCCACCCGTGTCTCTGTAAACAAACTACTGTCTGTTGAAGATGGCTCAAAAGTAACTCCTGCGAATGTGCTAGGATTAACAGGTCGTCAAGGTATGGAAATATTCTTATCCCCTGCTTGCGGAGATAAGCTGCCATAACCACCATAATTTTGGTAAACACCCTGGGTGCTGTTGCTAGCCCGAAGGGCAAGGCTTGGAACTGAAAATGTTCCTGGAGGATGGCAAACCTGAGGTAACATTGATGAGACCTTGCTATAGGCACATGTAGGTAAGCATCCTGTATATCCAGAGTTACCATGTAATCTCCCGGTTCCATAGCCAACATTACGGAGCGTAATGTCTCCATGTGGAACCTTGGAATCCAAATGTATCTGTTTAACATTTTGAGATTGAGAACTGGTCGGAATGACCCATTTGGCTTCTGAATCAAAAATAGATTGGAGTAAAAACCCTGTCCCCTTTGTGATGGAGGTACTGGGACAATCACACCCGACTGAAGCAATTTCTGAACTGCTTCTTGCAGGGCATTGGCCTTCGACTCTATATGAGACGGGCTGGTGCAAAAAAATCTTTGCGGAGGCTGCCTCCTGATTGGGAACCCATACCCGATAGATACCACCTTCTGCACCCAAGCATCTGTCATCGACTGTTGCCATATGTGTGCAAAACTAAGAAGTCGGCCCCCAACCCTGGAATCCTCCAGACGGAGGCCCGTCTCTTCAGGCTGATGGTTTCTGTTCAGACTTGGAAGCTGGCTTTCTACTAGCACATTGCTTCCTACCCCTGGCCAATCTATTGAACTGGGGTTGCTTAGACTTCTCTTTAGCCTTTGCTTTGCCTTGCCATCGAAATGGCCGACACTTTGAACCCCTAGTCTTAGGGTTATAACTAGCCGGAAATCTGACCTTCTTCGATTCAGCTTCCGATTCTAGAATATCAGACAATTGTTTTCCAAACAATACATTACCAATGAAAGGCAATGCTTTCAATTCTTTCTTGGATTCAGCATCTGCTTTCCAAGTGCGTAGCCAAACTGCTCTACGCGTGGCTACTGTCAAGGCTGATGCTTTAGAAGCAATTGTACCCATATCAATTGCTGTTTCTTCCAAATATTGAGCAGCTTGTCTTAAACGGCTTAAATGATACTCTTGCTCCCTATTAGGAGGAGAGAGGCCATTCTCTAGTTCCTCTATCCATTCGCACATTGCCTTTGCTATCCAGGCCGAAGCCATAGCAGTTCTTAACACTGCTCCTGAGAGAGAAAATATATTTTTCAAGAAGCTATCCACCCTTCCATCTGTGACATCATTTAGTGAGGTAGATGACAGTGGTAAAGCAGATTTATGCACAAGTCACAGTACATGTGCATCTACTTTCGGAGGAACTTCTCTTTTCGAACAATCCGCAGCTGGAAATGTATAATAAGAATCCCATTTTTTCGGAATCTTATACTTTTTACTGGGTGTCGCCCAGGATTCTTCCATCATTTCCGTCAGATCATCTGACGCTGGGAATTCAGTTTTAACTGTCTTTGTTCGTTTAAACACAGGTGCTTTAGATTTTGATACTGTTTTGGCTGATTCCTCCAAAGAGAGAACAGCCTTCATAGCATCAATAAGTTCAGCGACATCCTCTGAACTAAAACTCTGCGACTGATCACCATACGGAGTATTTGAATATACTGTATCATCATCTGTTGTATCATCTTGTGTAGTCTGCAACATAGACGCATCTGACTTAGTCTTACCTGTCCCTTGGTTACTTGTAGAGGCTACTGGAACCAAACCGTAGGAAGGGAGCTGCATGTATGGGTTAATAGTGTAACCTATCCCCTGGGGTGGTGCTGCCGGAGTTAACCTGTCCGCTATTGAAGACAAAGTCTGTACGAACATACTCCATGGTGGCTCTGCTGGTTGTTGAACCAATTCCTGTTTTTTACTTTGCTGAAAAGCAAAACAGTTCGCACATAACCCCTCATATGGGGTTCACCACGGTATGCCGGCGGTCGGGCTCCCGGCGACCAGCATACCGGCGCCGAGAGGCCGACCGCCGGCTTCCCGACAGTGTGGCGAGCGCAAATGAGCCCCTTGCGGGCTCGCTGCGCTCGCCGCGCTACGGGCACGGTGGCGCGCTGCGCTATTTTATTCTCCCTCCAGGGGGGTCGTGGACCCCCATGAGGGAGAATAAGTGTCGGTATGCCGGTTGTCGGGATCCCGGCGCCGGTATACTGTGCGCCGGGATCCCGTCAGTCGGCATACTGAAGACCACCCCTCATAAGTGACCAACTGGCCTATACCAATTAACCCTGTTTTACAAGATAAACATATTAGGCATGTAGGCGGTGCCTGATAAATTCTCCTCGTCACTTTTGCCGCTGACAGACATGGTAATATTCTGTTTATGTCTACACAATTTGTGACTGAAAATCACCTATATATATATATATATATATATATAGAAGTGAGATCAATCTGACCACAACCGTGCACCTGAATTGAGGTTCAGAACAGGACTGACAACATAAAAAAGTCAGCACACATACTAGCAGTCAGTCACATGTTAAAACATTAAACATTGTCATATGAGAATACAATCACCATCATAATAACTTACAAGTAAGTAGGAAAATTGTATTTCTGTTTTTAACTGGGTTTTTTTCAAACATAACATGCAGAAACAACAGTAATATACAGGTCTCATATGCAATATGTACCAAAATTAACAATTCATACTAACAAGTAGAGAGAATTTTTAGTACTGTATAACCCTTCCTCCATAGAGCGGGATACAGGGAGACTCACCACACTTCCATATCCATCAATTATGCTCGCAAGACGCTGAGTGGATTCAGACGCTACTGGTGTACACTGCCGTTCTGATAACTGATGAAAGACACGGACGCTCATTAACGGACACGGACGCTCAGTGAATGCCACGTGTTTGCAGACGCTAAGGCCTGCGACTCGGTCCGGCAATCTGGTGTACACAACCGCAGCGTCTAAACTGCGAACGAGTACCCTCATGGTAGCGTCTGAGATGGAAGTAAGGTCATTCAGTTCATGGACGGGAAACGCGCGGAAACTGGTCATGAACTTGGGGGAGGGGCGGCCAGGAGGGCGGCCAGGAGAGCGTCTAATTCCCCCTGTTGACTTAAACTCTAAGGATCGCGGCCTCTACCTAGTCCTGGCACCTATGATCCCTAAAGCGTAGTGCTGTCACACCTAAGAGTGGTCGGCGCATCAACACACTGTTTGTAGTCTCCACCAATACAGTGTAGCTGTGTCCGGAACCCCTAGTAAGAGGAAATCCATAGACTTACCTTCTCCCCATGCTCCGGCCACAGCCTGGTTATGTCTGCTGGACCTGCTAGAAACATCCGACACAGACGCCCGTCGAGACAGCACTGTACCGCGAAGGTAAGCGTTGTTGCGACCCGGTGGGGAGTTGTTGGAGCGACTCTTTCTAGTATGCGTTTAAGACGCTATTAAGAAAAGTCACTCAAAAAACATACAGTAGTATGTCTACCCTGCGTTCCATGATGATTGACTGGGTCCCCCCTTTGCCTAGGGGTGGTGACAGGGATAAGTTGTTACTAAAGAGAGAAGCATATTGGATTCATTTTTTGGGGACATTATCACCAAAGGGCTTAAATGAACAAAATCCACTACACATGTTCCTATGATGGTTGTTCGGATTGTCCCTTTGGCTAGCCATATTATTTATAATTTTTATGATTTTTCGATAATCCCTGGTTTTTCTAGGGTTTATATATCCTTTTTTCTTTTTGCTTTTTGTTTTTTGACAGTGCTAGATTTATTCACAATTATGTGCACTATATATATTTTTTGTGCACTAGATATGTGTTCTATGTTTGGTTTTAGTTTAATTAGCACAATACGTCAATGTTTTTGACCATTACCCTGATAGGGCCATATACATCGCGCTTGTGGATCACTAGGCTGTTTTAGTATGTTGCCGATTAGGGACTGTTGTTATAGTTTGATGTAGAAGTATAGGTATGATGTGAACAGCACAGCACATGGAGTGGCCATTTTGTGGAATATTCCATGTTTAACTTGTATTGAAGAATGTTGTTTGTAGGGGGGCTGATCTTATGAGTATGGGAATGGCAGGTACTTCTACAACCATAATATATAATGAGCAGTGAAGGTTTAGCTTATACATGTGGTTTTAGATATATTAAACCAGTAATGCTCTATATATGTTTTTAGTATCAGCCCTTCGGTTTTGAATTAAGAATAAAAGTTTAATGGGTACTCTATTTCGAATTTAAATCTTTAGTATGTTCTAAATATAAAGGGGACACCACTAATATCTGATGCCGGCGTGACCGTTACCTAGCAACGCTGACTATACGAGTAGGTCGTGTATTACATAGAGGAAGTGACGCGGGCCAGGCAGGAAGCACGATGCGCTTCACAGCCTATGCGTGCGTTCCACCAGGTAAGCGCAATTAGACGCTGCTGCATGTAGGAAGTGACGCGGGCCGGGCTGGAAGCTGGATGCGTTCCAGGACCCTGGCGTGCGTTCCACTGGCCTAACTTAGTGGTTTTAAGATGCAATAAGGTGTCACCTTGCGCTGACTTTGTGTTTTTGGGCACATGCGGACATCTATGCTGGCTTACTCCTAATGTGTTGTGCTGTTTGTATCTTCTATTTAAGCCGTTAACATCTTTTGGAGTTAATTGGTGATTAGGGGTGTGTGACCACAGTGATGGTATATATGGCCCTTGCATTTAGATCAGTGCAAGGGCGATGGCATCTGGTGATCTGGTCTTGAAAAAGGCTCTGTGGTGAGCCGAAACGTTGACCATGACCTTGTAAGTATGTGCTGTTGGCATTAAAGGCTCGTTTTGTACTTTTGAAGAAGTCTGGTGAGTGCATCCTTATTTCTTGAAGATATGTATATATATATATATATATATATATATATAGAGAGAGAGAGAGAGAAGTGAGATCAATCTGACCACAACCGTGCACCTGAATTGAGGTTCAGAACAGGACTGACAACATAAAAAAGTCAGCACACATACTAGCAGTCAGTCACATGTTAAAACATTAAACATTTTCATATGAGAATACAATCACCATCATAATAACTTACAAGTAAGTAGGAAAATTGTATTTCTGTTTTTAACTGGGTTTTTTTCAAACATAACATGCAGAAACAACAGTAATATACAGGTCTCATATGGAATATGTACCAAAATTAACAATTCATACTAACAAGTAGAGAGAATTTTTAGTACTGTATAACCCTTCCTCCATAGAGCGGGATACAGGGAGACTCACCACACTTCCATATTCATCAAATACGCTCGCAAGACGCTGAGTGGATTCAGACGCTACTGGTGTACACCGTCGTTCTGATAACTGATGAAAGACACGGACGCTCATTAACGGACACGGGCGCTCAGTGAATGCCACGCGTTTGCAGGCGCTAAGGCCTGCGACTCGGTCCGGCAATCTAGTGTACACAACCGCAGCATCTAAACTGCGACCGAGTACCCTCATGGTAGCGTCTGAGATGGAAGTGAGGTCATTCAGTTCATGGACGGGAAACGCGTGGAAACTGGTCATGAACTTGGGGGAGGGGCGGCCAGGAGAACGTCTAATTCCCCCTGTTGACTTAAACTCTAAGGATCGCGGCCTCTACCTAGTCCTGGCACCTATGATCCCTAAATCGTAGCGCTGTCACACCTAAGAGTGGTCGGCGCATCAACACACTGTTTGTAGTCTCCACCAATACAGTGTAGCTCTGTCCGGAACCCCTAGTAAGAGGAAATCCATAGACTTACCTTCTCCCCATGCTCCGGCCACAGCCTGGTTACGTCTGCTGGACCTGCTAGAAACATCCGGCACAGACGCCCGTCGAAACAGCACTGTACCGCGAAGGTAAGCGTTGTTGCGACCCGGTGGGGAGTTGTTGGAGCGACTCTTTCTAGTATGCGTTTAAGACGCTATTAAGAAAAGTCACTCAAAAAACACAGTAAGACTATAAAAATAAAGTAATAAAAGCTTCAGGCTGCTTTATTAACAGCAGCCCTGTGACCATGGTCCGGCTCCTGCCGCACCAAACAAAATATTGATTTGACTGAGTCAGTGGGCGGGATTATATGGTGAAGCCCCGATGCATCCTGGGAGGCCAGAAAGCTCGTGACCGTTTGGTGCCATTTCCGCTGTCGCTCCGGCATATCCCAATGTTATCCTGTGGATAACCTGTGGACCCAGCCAGAGAAAAGCTCTTTTCAGGGCTGCTTAGCACAGCCATCCCTGTTAGCTGCCTGCACTGCAAGCAGCAAACTTACAAACTGAGCTCCAGTGCCTGGAAGCGGGGATATAGAGGAGGCGGTGCAGTGCATCCTGGGAACAGTCAAAGCTTTAGCCTGTTGGTGCCTCAGATCAAGATCCAACTCTACACCCCGGTGTTATTCCATGTGGAATACCAGTGTACCCCGCAGCAGAAATATATATATATATATATATATATATATATATACACACACACACACACACACACACACACACATACATACAGTCTGATCTAGCAACCAGTAATGCTCCCTATAATCCAGAGGAACCTGTGGTATGCACTAAACAGAGCTGCCCATAGTGCCCAATGGGGAGGTTCAACTCTAAAATGTGTGAGATTAGTTGGTGAGACCTAATGTATTTCATCCCCTGTAGGGAGCTTTTCTTGGGTGTGTAATACTTTTGGCAAGCTTATTTAGGTGACAGTGCCTTCCAGCAATCATAGATATGTACAACAGGGAACATTATCGTCTTACTGGGGAGTAGCCCTGTTTTATCATCCTACTGCTTCCTTGATCTAGAGCCTCCCCAATAAGTATGCTTAGATTACAAAGACTTGTTGGAATCTCATGTAGTCAACAGCCCCTTGCAGTGCATGGATTTAGGAAGTCTGCTGGGTGGAGAACGGTGCAGTGTTGGTGCAGTATATAGAGGGAGTGTTGTTTTAAGGCAGTATTTGGAAGGAGCACCATATTTGTAGATCAAAAAAAGGGGGGGGAGGGGCTGGACTGCACACCCTATTACTAAAGATATCAAGAGGTCCTATCATGCTGAGGCTTCTTATACTATGCTGGAGGAAGAGAGGTGATTTAAATAAACCCTGACAATCAACATGGAGTATAATTGAAGTTCTTAGCACACATTTGCGCAAATATGCGGGCCCATGTATCACGTCCAGGTGACTTCATCACGTGGGTCCCTAACATTCCTAATACTATCACATTCTATAAGTATGTAGATCGTAAGCAGTGTTGGGCCAGTATGTGGAGTGGAGGCAATATTGGGGAAGTGTGAGAAGTTAGAGGTCAAAGTCCCGCTTATACCATCTATAGCAAAGTCTTTTCAGCCTCTAGAGAAGCCTTCCATGCTTGCATCGTGCACAGATTTCCGTCCTGCATACGCATTAACTACAGTAGCAACCCATGTCCAGCAACGGTAGGCAGCCAGCAACACAGGAGAGGACACTGTTGAGGAGGGAGCCATAGCAGGACCTCGTCACAGAGGAAAGTTTTGTTAAATACCTGCAGCATATTCCTTATTATCACTGTGATAATCAAAATTAAGCGCCATTCTTAAATGAAGCTATAAATACAGATTTCAGGGACAAAGATGATAATCTGCACTGAGTGAGGAGTGTCTTCTTACAGCTACTCTGATTGTAAGTATGGTCAAAAGTGATGCAGCAGTCCCCTGCAGCTTTGTGTTCGGAGCAGAGGCGCATTCTGAATCACCCAAGTTACGGCTATGTGTGCAAACTTTACTGCTGTATGTATCATGCATAATTCCCCTAAAAGAGTACAGCGAAGTGTTCAGCTAGGAACAAGCAAAGTAAGATGTTCTTATTACAGTACATGAAGTCTGCATCAGTTTATCAGCCTTATGCACTGCCAACTGCTGATAAAACTCTCAGAAGTATCTGCTGCTGTGCCCATTGGCCGATCCTGCCATTCAGGGTGAGTGCCAAGCGACGGGGGCAGTGCTCAATTTGAAGTTACAGTAATATATTTTGAGCTCATGTTGGAGCCACACATACAGTATTGCCATCTTTTATCATTTGCACTGTTCCTTACTCTAAAAAATGAAATATTTACAAGGAACTGTAAAATAATTATTTGGTAGTTTAGGTGATTGACTATATATTGTACATTGTTAAGAACGGATCTCCCCCAAAAAATGATTGTGTGAACTACTGGAGAAAACAAATCATTTTATGCTTACTGGATCACTGGATGAATGCTGCATAGATTGCACAGACTGATCCTTGGCAGTGTCACTATTATTAACAACATTCTTGAACAAAGTGACTAGTATTCATAATGGCCGAAGCAGAATCATTTTTTGGAACAATGCTCTTGTCTATGATGTATGAACCAATTATAGTAATATATCACCCTTTTCCAGGGCAAAGCACGTCTCTAAGACGTCTTCGTGACTGTGCAGTTCCTGTAATGTTTCAAACAGACCAGATACAATATTGACTTTGATAAACTGTGAACTATATTGCTATGTGAAAGTTTGTAAAGTGGTTCTCGTTAGCTTGATATAAGCAATCACGTCACCACTTATTTAAAATATACACTTTATAAGATGATGACATTTCTCCAGCTGCAGGTTTTCATTTTAGTGTTATTATTGCACAGCAAATGATGAAGTCTGTAATATTACTACAACAAGCAGTGGTATGGCGAGGCAGAAAACAGGTGCTGGTCAATGTTTATTTTCCTGCAATGTGCAACTCGTAAATTCTAAATACCTGGCTCCCAGAATACTGGGTCACAAAAAGAGAGTTGTATGGTAAATCTAAATACAGGAGTATAGAGAATTCCAGCTGACTTATTTATCAGAAAAACATTGCATAGAAAGAACAGAATATATACTAAGCTGACATTCGCAGAACAATTTTGAACTATTACTCTGACCACAATACACACATTGTTATTCCAGGTGGTTGCTATTACCCAATAATTATATCTGATTTGTAGTAATTTGCTGTGTTTACATGCCACCTGCAAACGTACTGGATCACTCTTCCATCCCATACTGCAGTACAAAGGACGATTTATTGGAAACACTCCACGAATGACAGCGGACAGTGCAAAGCAAAGGTACAGATCACCTGTAAGTGGGCGTTACATAAAGGGCCTTATTCAGAACAGCAAAAGAAAGGGGCAGTTTGCACCTGGGGAAACCACTGCAGGTGGGGCAGATTTTAAATGTGCAGAGAGATTTAAAGCTGGGAAAGGAGTGTCCTATCTTAAATCTAAATTTCACTGCTCAGTATTTGAGCGCTACATGTAACAGCAGCACGTGTTTCCACCGCATGCAAACAAGCACATAAATGGATTTGCATCCCTTACATTGAAACATAGTTTATTCCTGGTGCAAATTTATCATTTTTTTCTTACTCTTAACTGTACATAAGGTCCCAAATGTAGTTTAACCCATACCCCCCAACATGACCCTCTTCAGGAGGGACATAATGCTCTGCTCCTGGACTTCCCTCTTAATGCATGCTTGCCATCACCTGTGCTGAAAACACCTTTCTTATCCATTAACCTGTTCAAAACAGGTGCCGGCTATCATACATTAAGGAAAAGTCCAGAAGCAGAGCATTATGTCCCTCCTGGAGAGGGTCATGTTGGGAGGTATGGTTTAACCAATCACCTAGCCTGGTCGCATCAGATTCAGCCACATCAGGCTGGGCTTTCACTGACATGGTCGCATATGATCAGTGACCAGTGAGAAACGCCCACTGGGCGGCTGCAGGAAAATAATCTTCCTCAGCTGCCGCTCTCAGAGGAACCGCCCAGCCCGCCTACTTCCTGGTTCCCTCCCTCGGTGCCTGCAGTGCAGCCAATCATTGCCGATCAGCAGCCCAGGGGAGCACCTCACCTAGCAGCTGCAGAGATTAGCAGCCGCAAGGCCAGTGGTGTCACTACGTGGGAGCGGGTGCGTACCACACCCGGGTGTCACCCCATGAAGGGTTGACACCTTTTTTTGTTCTTTTTTTCCCCTTCTAACCTGTCTCAGAGGATTGCTCCCTGCGATCAGAGGAGGCGTCAGTAACAGCACTCAGCAGTGGTGGTTTCACCCCCCCGTCATTAAGAATATATATATATTTTTTGCTATTTTATCGTACGCTGCACATTACACTCTAGGCACCAGCCTGTCAGCTCACCCCTGGGCATAGATGAATGATCAGTCCAGCTCCACCTTCCAGCTTCTGATTCACAGGCTGGGCTTGATCTTGATTGGCTTTCATTGCTGCACTAGTCTTCTCCTTACTTAAACTCTCCTCTCATGCTGAACTGGGACGCACCGCGCCGTACCACACCAAGCAAAAGTTCCCCAGCACAGGGATCTGGAGCCGCCCGTCCCCGTATCCTGCTGCAGCTACATGATGACAGGCAGAGCAGCAGTACAAAGAACCCTCTCTGTCCACGCCTTCGATGCAGCTCTAGGGCCAGTTATTCAGCATATACCACAATTCTCCCCTTTAGGTGAGTGCGGGCCCTCATCCCTGGGTACCATCACCAGTACACAGGCATTATACACTAGGTCAGTGGAATGCCGTATGGGCTAGCTAATATACTGTAAGGACTTGTGCGTGTGTCCTGCAATACAGACACCTTCGCACCACTCCTGTCCCCAAACAGAACACCTCCAACCCACCCTCTTCCATCTTCCATACACCACCCCACCAACCTAACTCTCCCCTGTTTCCACATACCCTGCCTCCAGGCACTAGCCATCCCTTCAATACCTGGCTCCAGACACCCTCTTCCCTCCCTCCCTGCCTCTAGGACAACCAAGCTCCCCCTCCTGTCGCCAGTACCATCGCCACTACCCCTCCTTGTTTTCAAACACCGCCTTTCCCTTCTGCCAGACACCTCCCATCTTGCTGCTAACCATAATACTGCCATGCCGCACTTCTCTACCTTACTGACATACTTCTTCCCCTTACTGCCATACTCCACTAAATGGTGTCATGCCCCCCCTCTTACTGTCAATCCCCCCCCTTACTGCCAGTCCTCCTATCCTGCCATACCTCTCCCCCTTACTGCCAGTCCCCACTATGCTGCCATACTTCTCCCTCTTACTGTGCCATACCCCTCCTTACTGCCAGTACTCCCCATGCAGCCATACTTCTTTCCCTTACTGCCATACTCCCCTCCACTGTGCCATCCCCCCCCCCCCTCATACTGCAAGACCCCATTAAGCTGCCATACTTCTCTCCCTTTCTGCCATACTCTCCTCCATGGTGCCATACCTCCCTGTCACCACTGCCTTTCACTCTCTACCTGGTGTCACCCACTGCCTCTCCTTGTCACTCTCTCCCTCTCCCTAGTGTCACCCACTGTCTCTCCTTGTCACTCTCTCCCTCTCCCTAGTGTTTCCCACTGCCTCTCCCTGGCATTATCCACTGCCTCTCCCTGTAACCCTCTACTGTCACCCTCTGCCTCTCCCTGTCACCCGCCGCCTCTCTGTATTCAACTATCTGTACCCGTCACCCACTGACTCACCATCTACTTCTCCCTTGCACCTTATCTCCCCATCATCCTCTGTTTCCTGTCACCCTCTGCCTCTCCAAGGTATCACCCTCTTCCTGTCACTTGCTACCTCTCACATCACCACTTGCCTGTCACCCTCTCCCTGGTATCTTTTACTGCCTCTCTCTGTTACCCTCTTCCCATTGAGGCTACACCTTTTGTTTTACGGGGCCACACCCACTTTTTGTGGAGCGTGTGCCAAAGGCACAGAAGATTCCCCCCTCTTCCCTTGTTATGGTGCTCCCCCTGTCATTTTGTTCTGGATCCATCCCTGGCACTCAGTATAGACTCAGGTTAAGAGGCAGATGGTGCAGCCAGACTCCCACAAGTCCTGTGCTTCTCTGCACTTGCACAGTTTGCACAACACAGCAGCATGCCTTCAGCGGTTGCCAGGCACCCAGGCTGCGGGCAGTTGTGATTATTAACTTTATTCACCCCATTACCGGAGCGGGCCAGCATCACAGCAGCAACATCCCAAGAGGCAGTGATTATCAGCACTGCTACCAGGGGTAGCAGCCACCAGACCCAAACTCTGTACCTATACATTGTCCAGTGTACGGGAGATACTGACAGGGTGTGTGGGCACAGAGGGGCCTGCAGGAGAGCGGAGGTGCCCAGATCAGCCATGAACAGTGCCACTCTCTGAGCAGGCACACCGCCGCCACCTATCACCAGCAGCAGCTGCAGGGCCAACTATGGATAGGGAGGAAGAGAGGATGCCGGAGCAGCGGCACCAGGCAGCCATAACAATTAAACTTTTTATGGACAGTGGAATTTAGAGAGATATGGGATATTTGGAGAGAAGGGGGCTTATGACAAAAAGCAGAGGGACCACGTCCCCTCCCAGTGAGACCACACCCCTTACAGGAGCACTCGCAGTGTCTTAACCTTCAGTACCATGGGAGGGGGGTGACACCATGACTTGGTGCACTGGGTGACACCAACCCTAGTGATGCCACTGCACCAGGGCAATGTAAATCAAAAATCTATCACCTACCCTATGTACAACCCGCAGCTGCAGAGAGAAGCAGCCTCCGGTGGTGCTGGTGGGTAGGGAGGCACAATGTCACAATGTTTCAATGATCCGTTATCTGATATATCAGACACTGATGTTTGATTTACAACAGAAAAAAATAGATATTTTAGAAAATAGGATTTTAATACATACCGGTAAATCCTTTTCTCGTAGTCCATAAGGGATATTGGGGAAACTAGTACGATGGGGTATAGACGGGGTCCAAAGGAGCCAGTGCACTTTAAATTTCTTCAACTGGGTGTGCTTGCTCCTCCCCTCTATGCCTCCTCCTACAGGCAGTTATAGGTAAAAACATGGCCAAAGGAGAAAGGACATATATGAGAGAAGGAACATGATAACAAAGGGTGGTGAGATTTACACACCAGCACACCACAAACATAACACAACCAGCAACGGCTGGGAACAACAACAGCAACAGCTGAACAGGTAACTACATAACAAGAACCTGCAGAAAAGTCAACGCACTGAGGCGGGCGCCTAATATCCCTTATGGACTACGAGAAAAGGATTTACCGGTAGGTATTAAAATCCTATTTTCTCTAGCATCCATAAGGGATATTCGGGAAACTAGTATGATGGGGACGTCCCAAAGCTTCCAGAACGTGCGGGAACATGCGGAGACTGCTGCAGCACCACCTGCCCAAACTGGGTATCCTCTTTGGCCAGCGTATCAAACTTGTAGAACTTCACAAAGGTGTTCTTCCCTGACCAGGTAGCAGCAAGGCCGAGACTCCACCAGCAGCCGCCCAGGAAGACCCCACTGATCTTGTAGAGTGGGCCTTCAGAAACTTAGGAACAGGTAAGGCTGCCGACACATAGGCCTGCTAGATATAAGCCTAATCCAACGAGCAATGGACTGCTTTGAAGCAGGGCAACCCTTTTTCTGTGCATCTTAGGAACAAGGAATCTGTCTTTCTGACCCGAGCTGTGTGCTTGACATAGATCTTCAAGGCACGCACTGCATCCAAAGCCTTCGGAGGAGCAGAAGCATCAGAATTGGATGGAACTACAATAGGTTGATTCAGGTGGAACGGGGAGACAACTTCGGCAGGAACTGCTGTCTAGTCTGGAGCTCCGCTCCAAGTATGGACTTTTACACGATAAGGCCCCCAATTCCGAGACACGTCGAGCAGAAGCCAGTAACATCACTGTCTGCCATGTGAGGTACTTGTCTTCTACCGTCATCAGAGGTTCAAACCAGGAGGACTGTAGAAATGTCAACACTACATCCAAATCCCAGGGTGCCGTAGGTGGCACAAAAGGTGGTTGTATGTGGAGTACCCCTTGCAAGAAGGTCTGAACTTCTGGTAACACTGCCAATTTCTTCTGGAAGAAAATGGAGAGGGCTGAAATCTGGACCTTAATGGAACCCAGACGTAAGCCCTTATCCATACCAGCCTGCAGGAAACGTCCCAAGTGAAACTCTGCAGGCGGATACTTGCGTTCCTCACACCAAGAGCCTGTTACAATGTAACTTGCATATCCTCCAAAGCTGGTAAACTTGATTTGAAAAATCATTGGGGGGGGGGGGGTACTGTCGAACTCCAGCTTGTAGCCCTGAGGAACGAGCTCTCTGACCCAGGAAGTCTCCCAGACGCAGCTGAAGTGACACAGTCGAGCTCCCACCTCGAGATCCCCTCGGAGTGGGTGGGCACCATCATGCTGAGGCCTTAGTGGAAGCAGAACCGGTGGGCTGTTCCTGAGAACTGGTACTTGCAGGTTTTCTGGACTTACCTCTGGTGCCTCTAGCTGCATTGGAGGCATCTCTGGCCTTCGATTGTCCCAGAGGGGAGGAACGTGGATTTCCCAGCCGTAACTTTGGAAATCCAGGTATCCAATTCAACCCCAAAAAGCCATTCCTCAGAAAAGTGGAGGGATTCCACACTACGTTTGGATTCTGTGTCCGCAATCCACTGATGCAACCACAAGGCCCTGCGTGCCGACACTGCCATGGCAGACGTCCAAGCATTAATGTTCCTCATCTCCTTGAGGGAATCACAGAGGACACGTGTAGTGTCCTGAATGTGCTTCAGTAGGGTTACCATAGTAACTAAGGGCATATCCCCCGAGAGACCCCCCTGAATTTGAATGGCCCAAGAATGAATAGCATGGGTCATCCAGCAACCCGCAATGACCGGTCTTTGTGAGAGGCCAGCTGCAGTGTATATAGCCTTTAGGGTAGTCTCTATCTTCCAATCCCCAGGATCCTTCATGGTAAAGAAGCCCGGGGCAGGCAGCACCGCCTTCTTAGACAGGCAAGAGACTGAGACATCCACCCCAGGGGAATCCTCCAAAAATGTTCTACCTTCAGGAGCAAATGGGAAAGTGCGCAAAACTTTTTGGACACTTGGCATTTTTGGGGGGGATTTTTCCAGGCCTGTTTGAATAAGTCATCTAACTCTGTAGAATCAGGGAAAGTGACATTGGGCTTGTTTTGTATAAAGAAAAACGACTGCTGTGATGCAGCGTCCTCTAGAGGGAGCTTTAACACATCCATTATAGCCAAAATGAGGGGTTCAATACCCTGAGTAGAATCAGGATCCCCCCTAACGGGATCCAGGTCATCCACATCATCTTGTATATCATCATCTGTATCAGATAGCAGAGCAGGTAAACCCGCCTTCTGTGCACCTACATGAGAGAGGGGGTAGGCTGTGCATCTGCCCTAGCAGCTGAAACTGCAACAGCTTGTTGTAGTAGCTGAGTCTTCTGCACATTAGTAGTGAGCTGGGAAGACAATACTGACATCATAGTCTTAAGAGACCCTAACCAGTGGGGCTCTGGACCCTCTCCCCCAACCCCTTCACTGATTTGTGAAGATTGACTGCATTGTTCACAAGAAACAGAATCATTAGATAATGGAGGGAATCTGGTGTGACATACACTGCACAGTTTGTGTTTACCCATATTTCACAGTAAGCACAATAACATACACATACACACACACACACAGACAGTTAAATTGCAAGCTTGCCCTACTGTATGTGAGAGGAGACAGAGGGTGGGATATACTAAGGGAAATATGCTGTAAAACTCCCATTTTCGGGGGTTTTACCGCAATTTCAAATGTACTAAAACCCGGTCGCCATTTTTACGCCGCCCAGGGTATCGCCATCTTTGGATGGCGTTATCCTATAGAAGTCTATGGGCTTCTTATCGACGGCCGCCACAACCCGCTGCCCCTCCCCCCCCACGGCATACCTTCCTCCAGGCAGCCTGGACCCCTGAAGGTAAACTCCTCCTCCCCCTAGCAACGCAGCCAGAGGTCCTTCCGGGTGCAGGGGGAGGAGGAGGCGCCGGGGACAGCCTGCTGCCTTGTTTCCGGCAGCTGAGGAGAAGGAGAGACCAGGGAGTTGACGGAGACCCCCCGCACACCACCTTACAGGTATCGCGGGGGGCCTCCGTCATCGCATTGCGATGTTGATCGCATATGTTAGTAGTACATATGCGATCAACATGGCGGCGACGTATGTTAATACATCCCGCCCAGAGAGAGAGGACACCAGCACAGCCTGAGCTGCACAGCCCCAATGAGGCTGTCAGCTTCCTAAAACACAGTAAACACAAACAATTTTAGTCCTAAAGAGGATCAGGATAGTGTACACAAGTGGCTCTCCCCCTTTGCTACACCCTGTACCAGTTTTTCAGCGTGTGTTGTGAGGCAGGAAGCGCTGTGTGTGCTGTAGATGGCTGCAGTAAGCAGAGGAAGGCACCAAAACGCCTCAGGTCCCGATCTGAGTTAGCTCTGCCCCCTCTAATAGCGCCAGAGCTATAATGAATATTTATACTGGCAAAGTCTCCTACATAGCTTAAAACATGGCACAAGTGCTAGTCAAGCCCTTTTGTGTCAGTTCTAGACGGGGATCTTAGCAGGACCCGCCCCAGGAGGGTCCCATATGCCGCGCCCATGGTCAGCCGCACTTTGAACCGGGGGACCCCCCTAGCGTGGCCCCTGGTTTGTACTCACCACCGATGTCACCTTCAGGCTGTGACAGCCAAGGCGCAGTGTCCCGCTGAACAACAACCCCTCAGGATGGTGGTCCTGCAGCGGGGAAGCGGCTCTGCACCTTGTAAGGCCGGTGACCGTCCTCCCCCCCTAACTCCCATGGCACAGGTATGCTGTTGCCCAAACAGTATACCGAAAATAACAAGCAATCTGCAGAGATGTACATCCTCTCCTGAGGGCACTTTTTTAAAAACTGCCTGTGGGAGGGGGCATAGAGGGGAGGAGCCGGCACACCCAGTTGAAGAAATTTAAAGTGCGCTGGCTCCTTTGGACCCCATCTATACCCCATCGTACTAGTTTCCACAATATCCCTTACGGATGCTAGAGAAATTTATTTTTTTATTTATTCTTACAATAAAATCGTGATGAATAAGTTTAAAGTAGATGTTCTTAACCTAATTCAATCACAAAAAAAATCTGTCAACTTCTGAGCAGTTTTGAAAAAAATATTTGTCAGTTTAGTGATTAAACAGAAATGTTAAATCAGTCAGAGAGAGTAGCATGGGGACTATAGGGCAGTAAAGTCCTATTGCTGAACATTACTCAGAATAATACATCCTGTAAGTCACAAGGAACAAGTCATATCACATAGGCCCTAATGTCACCTTAACCTCATATTGCCGTGCAATGGGGGTAATTCTGAGTTGATTGCAGCAGCAAGTTTGTTAGCAATTGGGCAAAACCATGGCCCTCATTCCGAGTTGTTCGCTCGGTAATTTTCTTCGCATCGCAGCGATTTTCCGCTAATTGCGGATGCGCAATGTTCGCACAGCGACTTCGCCAAGTAAATTTGCTAAGAAGTTTGGTATTTTACTCACGGCATTACGAGGTTTTTTCTTCGTTCTGGTGATCGGAGTGTGATTGACAGGAAGTGGGTGTTTCTGGGCGGAAACTGGCCGTTTTATGGGAGTGTGTGAAAAAACGCTGCCGTTTCTGGGAAAAACGCGGGAGTGGCTGAAGAAACGGGGGAGTGTCTGGGCGAACGCTGGGTGTGTTTGTGATGTCAAACCAGGAACGACAAGCACTGAACTGATCGCACTGGAAGAGTAAGTCTCGAGCTACTCAGAAACTGCACAGAAAAATCTTTTCGCAATATTGCGAATACTTCGTTCGCAATTCTGCTAAGCTAATATACACTCCCAGAGTGCGGCGGCTTAGCGTGTGTACTGCTGCGAAAAGCGGCTAGCGAGCGAACAACTCGGAATGAGGGCCAGATATAACATTTGTAGAGAGAGTTAGATTTGGGTGGGTTATATTGTTTCTGTGCAGGGTAAATACTGGCTGCTTTATTCTTACACTGCAATCCAGATTCCAGTTTGAACACATCCCACCCAAATCTAACTCTCTCTGCACATGTTATATTTGCCCCTCCTGCAGTGCACATGGTTTTGCCCAACTTCTAACAAAATTGCTGCTGCGACCAACTTGGAATGACCACCAATGTACCTATGATATTTGGGGGCTATTGCTGCGTTGTTGTTTTTTTGTCTCAGCAGGAGAGTGCAAATGACAGTCTGCCATAAAACATTCCCTGTCATTGGTGGTCATTACGAGTTGATCACTAGTGAAAAATGTTCGCAGCGCAGCAATTAAGTGAAACAGCGGCACTTGTGTGCATGTGTATGCGGCGCAGTGCGCATGCGCGATGTACTTTCACAACGGCCGATGTATTTTTACACAATCTCTAGCGACGCTTTTCAATCCCAAATGCCAGCCGTAGAGTGATTGACATGGGCGTTTCTAGGTGTCAACTGACCGTTTTCAGGGAGTGTTTGAAAAAACGCAAGCGTGCCAGGAAAAATGCAGGCGTGGCTGGCCAAACGCAGGGCGTGTTTGTGACGTCAAATCCGGAACTGAATAGTCTGAAGTGATCGCAAGCTAGGAGTAGGTCTGGAGCTACTCTGAAACTGCACAATTTATTTTTATAGCCGCTCTGCGATCCTTTCGTTCGCACTTCTGCTAAGCTAAAATACCCACCCCAGAGGGCGGCGGCTTAGCGTATGCACGGCTGCTAAAAACTGCTAGTGAGCGATCAACTCGGAATGACCCCCATTGTTGGGAGTACTGCATGTGACCTTTTATGCTCGTTATCAGTGGCATCTCTAGGAGGAAAATCAGCACTGCACAAACTCCTCCACATTCCCTTATATGCTATCAGACTCCTACATGTGCCTCTTCATATGCCATCAGGCCTTTCCAGATGCCCCTGATATGCCTCCATAACTCTCGAGATGCTGATAATATGCCATCAGGTCCCTCCAGATGCCCATCATATGTCATTAGACACCTCCACATGTTCATTATGTCATCAAATCACTCCAAAGGGTCTGGAAATGCCACCTCCCCCCCCTCCCCCATGCCCCTTTATAGATCTCCTCCACATGCCCCTAATATGAATTTCCTTTACATGCCCTTTATAATCCAAAAATTCATCAGAAATCCTCCTACCTACATCCATTCCACTTACCTCTGGAGCTCAAACAGAGAAGTGAGGTGGGACTGCACAAAATCCTCCCATTTCACCTTGACAGAAGGAAAACTAGCATCGTGATGGGACGACAAAATAATGCAATAAGAGCGGGAAAGGCATCTGCGAAAGCCCAGAAATTTGAATGGGGGGAGGTTCCACAGAAAATTGATAAGACAAGGCATGTCTAAGGGCCTAATTCACTAAGGATTGCAAATGCGGCAATTGCAGTCCTTAGCAATGCAAATGCAGGAGGTGCATACCACCTCCTCATCGGCGACGGCAAGTTAAGTAAGCTTAAGCTTTCTCAGCCTTGCCGTTGCAGTGCGCCTTCTGAGGCCATGGTAACTGCGTCTCGTGTCGCAGTCCTTGGTCCCGCCACTCCCGGAAAACGGGGACAGCGCGCCCCCATTTTCACCATGACCACCGCCACCACCACGCGAATGCCTCTGCCTGTCAATCAGGTAGAGGCCTTCGCATATCTGCGCCGTGATCACAGGACCTGTTCTGCACAGGCGCAAAACAGGTTCTGCGCGTGCGCAGGACTCAAACATTGGGGAAATACAGTATCATCTAATCTGTTCCATCAAAAATATTAAACATAGAAATAATTATATTAAAATGTTTAGTATTTTCTTGAAGGATGGGAAAAAAATTATAATTTTGTTGACCAAACTGTAAAGTAAGGGTAAACCATAACACTATCTATGTACAGTATATTAAAGCACTTTGTGTTGCCAGGTCAGGCATTGTAAATAAGACATGAGAAATATACTTGCTGCACAGTCACAGTTCACAGAATTCTATTTGTCCTGACTCCTGGGAGATGTTTGTACTTTATTTGCCTTTAGCTACACCAGCTTTGCTGTGTAGATATAATTGTCTCCAAGATACATGAAGGTCACCTTTAACTGTACATACATGCAGCAAGCATCTGAAAGGGTAACTACATTTTTTTCACAGCTCTATGAGTATGAAATAAAAGTTTCTCTGTCCCTACAGTACCTATACACCCTGGCTGCAATGTGAAACAGCCGGGAAGAATGCAGCATCTCGCAAGCAGCAATATGATATCATCTCCAAGTGCTGCTTGACTCTCTCTGACTTAAAGTTACGTGCTATAATCTATATAGTAAAATCGACTGGTGATAAAAAGGATGTCATCATATTGGAATGTAATAACAGTTTATTTGAACTCTAACTCCTCCCACTAGTGTCAAAGATGCACAGCAGAGAGTGAGGGGGCATGGATAGAGAGAGACAGTGGGGAAGAGAAGAGGAGAGGTGGAGAGAAAGTGTTAGGGGTAGATAAGAGAGAAAATGCGGGAGAGAGTGAGGTGGGGAGAATGTGTCAGTGGAAGAGAGAAGAGGGAGTTGAGAAGGAGGGAGAGGGAGAGAGAGAAAATAATTTAAAAAAATACATAAACAAAACACAGGCAACGCTGGGTACTACAGCTAGTATTATATAGAATGCTAAGGCTATTTCAGGCTCTCTTATTTAGTACTGTACACACTACTGAGGCAGGGGCAGCTACTATAGACTGTACTGTGAAAAAATGAGGATCTATACTCGCTATATCGCTTCTAAGCAGGGCAAAGCTAGAAGACCTGTACGCTAACCTGCTATTTAACCTATGTAACTACCTTTGAACTTAAAACCTACTGTATGTTTTAACCCTGTAGGCAGTGTGTATCAAGAGAGAAAAAGTCCTGTGTGCAGACTCTGTCTGGGCCTCCTCCTCCCAATCCGGGAGTACTGTGGACTCTTTGCACTAGGGTCACCAGAGTCTGGTGTGCATATTCAGGTCTCCAGGAAAATGGAGCTGTGCCCATTTTCCCAGTGATTATCCTTCAGCACATTTGCGAAATGCTGGGAAAATGGCCACTGCACCATTTTCTCAGTGATTTCTGCAGCGCTGCTGCTGTCGACGACGCGGGGCTCCGAAGGGTAAGTATGGAAAAAAATGGGTGCAGGTGTGTGTGTGGGCCCTTGTGGATCCCTGGTGGCTCGTGTGCACCACACACACTGCAGCCATTATAAATATGCCAGTGCCTGTAGGTCAGGGGTTTTCAACTCCAATCCTCGATTATTTTCAGTTTGTAGTTCAAAATTCCTGTTGTATGCAGTAAAAATCGGTTTGTGTTTCCTAAATGTAGAAATTGGTGAAGGAAGTCACTAAAGGAATGCATTACAACAAGATCACTTGCGCCAATAACATTTAATTTTCTCATACTTAAGCTAAGACTTACGTATCTCCTTTTCTGTCTCCACGCCTTCACTGTCCGTGTCACTTGGGAGTATCCAGGGCTGACGAGAACCCTGGAGTTGTTCATAAGATTCCTCCTAACAAAGAAATACGAACAATGTTTATTTATATAAACATCTGTAATTTCTAACATCTGTGTCAAAAAATATTGAAGCAGAAAACATGAATGTTAGCTTACAAAACATCAGTGTTCAAGTCACTATGCAAATACATAACCATATGTTTTCACAGCTATTCTGTGTGTTGTGACATAATATTTCCATTTTCCAAATATATTAAGTGAATAGAATTTTGCAGGCGGGTAATGAAAAGTCAGCATGCCACCTCCATGTGTTTGAGAATGGGCACAGACTTGCCAAAAACACCCCACGTTCCCAAGCTGGATTCTGTTTTGATTTTAGTAATAAAGAATCTTTCTGTTACAAAAGTCTGATGCCAGTATTTCCATTACATGTTCGTTTAATGTCTGCAAAAGTGTCTGAAGATTGTTTATATTGGTACAGTCTATTTATATACAGATATATATATATATATATATACTGTATATATATATACACACACACACACACACACACACACACACACACACACATATACATATATATATTAGGTTCTTTCTCAGAGTGCACTTTTGACTGGTTGCTTGTCTATACAATTGTGTGTATGTGGTATAATACTTACACTGGTTGTACAGAGAATACATGTGTATGCACCAACTCACTTTTACGTAATAATAATAATAATTATTATTATTAAATTTTATTTATAAGGCACTACAAGTGTTTTGCAGCGGCGTTCATACATAATGAGACTCCGATTTCAATTACTAAATACTTGATGTGTTGGTTTGTACTACATGCATTCAGGCGTATTTTTGGAAAATTAGTGAGCAGGACAAATGATGCTGTTATAGCACCTGTTGTAAGGACATTATTATATATATATGTTTGACTTGCATGACAAGCTACAAGTACTGTAGGTCACACAACCGTACCGCTAGAGACAACAAATATGGAGGAATAAGTGTCAGATACTGTGGGGTGAGTGTGGACACCATATTACTGGTGACTTAATACTTGATGCCAGTATTACTGCTGTTACATTACTGGGTACACTACGGGCACATTCATGGGCACTATTAATTCTACTGGCTCATTACTGGGCACTTTTAATTATACTGGCAAAGTACTGGGCACCACTACAACTGGTACACTACCTGGCACCACTACTACTAGTGGTACATTACTGAGAACTACTTCCATTGCTGGCATATGACTGGGCACTACTGTATCCAACCTTATTGGGCACAACTACATTGCTGATGGTACAGTACTTGGTGTAACTAATTCTGAAACATTACTGGATGCTTATACTACAGTTTACTTATTAATTGGTATTGCTTTTATTATTGGCTTCTTACTTTGATCTATTACGTCTAGTGGCATAGCATTGTGGACTTCTTACTTCATCTTACGCCTACTGGCATAGTATTGGTAGTTTATTTATAATCACGCTGTTGCTGCTCACATGTTACTGGATCCTACTGCTGTATACATGATAACGGCACTACTGCTACTGTTACACATGAATAATTTGTAATAATATTTTAAGCAACATTAAGCATAAAAATTAATATCTTTATTTTTTAGATTTTCTGGACCAAATGGGAGTTGGACTCTTTGATAGTAAGGAGTTAATAGTGGGCTCAACCACTGATTCTTAAACAGATCATTGGTTTAAGTAGTGGTCTGCTTAATGGTTTGAGAATTTGTGGTGGAGCCCACTATTAAGTCCTTACTATCAGAGTCCAACTCAGTTATTCACATACAATTTTATTGTTGCTCTCTGTGGATTTTTGTGATTTTTAGATTATTAAATTTATATTAATATTATATTGTTTATTTGTTCTCAATTAAAATGTATGTTTTTCAGCTGCACAGTGTTGCGCTCCTATTCACAATTTATTTGAACAATTTACTGCACTTAAATGGACTGACCAATAGAAAGCACTACAAATGTGTTGTCACGTGTACTACCTGTATCATATGAAACAATCTCCCCTGTAGAGCAATGTAAATATAAGGATGGGACTCAGACAGGTAACATCTCGATTGGGTCTGGATAACGTGACCTAGACACTTTTTATATCTGCAAAGAGTTCTGTTTGAGCAGTCATATAATAATTAATATATAAAAAGCGATATCATCCTCTAGAGGAATCAGACACTGTGGATAAAAGCAGACTATATTATCAGTACTATCAGTATCATTATGAGATTGTTGAAGATATGGCAACTCATATATGATTATCGGCTGAGTGAAGCCGATTTGTGGTGTCAGCCACTAACATTATTACTAGAGATGAGCGGGTTCGGTTTCTCTGAATCCGAACCCGCCAGAACTTCATGTTTTTTTTCACGGGTCCGAGCGACTCGGATCTTCCCGCCTTGCTCGGTTAACCCGAGCGCGCCCGAACGTCATCATGACGCTGTCGGATTCTCGCGAGGCTCGGATTCTATCGCGAGACTCGGATTCTATATAAGGAGCCGCGCGTCGCCGCCATTTTCACACGTGCATTGAGATTGATAGGGAGAGGACGTGGCTGGCGTCCTCTCCGTTTAGAATAGATTAGAGAGACACTTGATTTACTAATTTTGGGGAGCATTAGGAGTACTCAGTACAGTGCAGAGTTTTGCTGATAGTGACCACCAGTTTTATTTATAATCCGTTCTCTGCCTGAAAAAAGCGATACACAGCACACAGTGACTCAGTCACATACCATATCTGTGTGCACTGCTCAGGCTCAGGCCAGTGTGCTGCATCATCTATTATCTATATATAATATTATATATATCTGTCTGACTGCTCAGCTCACACAGCTTATAATTGTGGGGGAGACTGGGGAGCACTACTGCAGTGCCAGTTATAGGTTATAGCAGGAGCCAGGAGTACATAATATATTATATAGTGAGTGACCACCAGACACACAGTGCAGTTTATTTAATATATCCGTTCTCTGCCTGAAAAAAGCGATACACACAGTGACTCAGTCAGTCACATACCATATCTGTGTGCACTGCTCAGGCTCAGGCCAGTGTGCTGCATCATCTATATATATTATATATCTGTCTGACTGCTCAGCTCACACAGCTTATAATTGTGGGGGAGACTGGGGAGCACTACTGCAGTGCCAGTTATAGGTTATAGCAGGAGCCAGGAGTACATAATATTATATTAAAATTAAACAGTGCACACTTTTGCTGCAGGAGTGCCACTGCCAGTGTGACTAGTGACCAGTGACCTGACCACCAGTATATATAATATTAGTAGTATACTATCTCTTTATCAACCAGTCTATATTAGCAGCAGACACAGTACAGTGCGGTAGTTCACGGCTGTGGCTACCTCTGTGTCGGCACTCGGCAGCCCGTCCATAATTGTATATACCACCTAACCGTGGTTTTTTTTTCTTTCTTTATACATACATACTAGTTACGAGTATACTATCTCTTTATCAACCAGTCTATATTAGCAGCAGACACAGTACAGTGCGGTAGTTCACGGCTGTGGCTACCTCTGTGTCGGCACTCGGCAGCCCGTCCATAATTGTATATACCACCTAACCGTGGTTTTTTTTTCTTTCTTTATACATACATACTAGTTACGAGTATACTATCTCTTTATCAACCAGTCTATATATTAGCAGCAGACACAGTACAGTGCGGTAGTTCACGGCTGTGGCTACCTCTGTGTCGGCACTCGGCAGCCCGTCCATAATTGTATATACCACCTAACCGTGGTTTTTTTTTCTTTCTTTATACATACATACTAGTTACGAGTATACTATCTCTTTATCAACCAGTCTATATATTAGCAGCAGACACAGTACAGTGCGGTAGTTCACGGCTGTGGCTACCTCTGTGTCGGCACTCGGCAGCCCGTCCATAATTGTATATACCACCTAACCGTGGTTTTTTTTTTCTTTCTTTATACATACATACTAGTTACGAGTATACTATCTCTTTATCAACCAGTCTATATATTAGCAGCAGACACAGTACAGTGCGGTAGTTCACGGCTGTGGCTACCTCTGTGTCGGCACTCGGCAGCCCGTCCATAATTGTATATACCACCTAACCGTGGTTTTTTTTTCTTTCTTTATACATACATACTAGTTACGAGTATACTATCTCTTTATCAACCAGTCTATATATTAGCAGCAGACACAGTACAGTGCGGTAGTTCACGGCTGTGGCTACCTCTGTGTCGGCACTCGGCAGCCCGTCCATAATTGTATATACCACCTAACCGTGGTTTTTTTTTCTTTCTTTATACATACATACTAGTTACGAGTATACTATCTCTTTATCAACCAGTCTATATATTAGCAGCAGACACAGTACAGTGCGGTAGTTCACGGCTGTGGCTACCTCTGTGTCGGCACTCGGCAGCCCGTCCATAATTGTATACTAGTATCCAATCCATCCATCTCCATTGTTTACCTGAGGTGCCTTTTAGTTGTGCCTATTAAAATATGGAGAACAAAAATGTTGAGGTTCCAAAATTAGGGAAAGATCAAGATCCACTTCCACCTCGTGCTGAAGCTGCTGCCACTAGTCATGGTCGAGACGATGAAATGCCAGCAACGTCGTCTGCCAAGGCCGATGCCCAATGTCATAGTACAGAGCATGTCAAATCCAAAACACCAAATATCAGTAAAAAAAGGACTCCAAAACCTAAAATAAAATTGTCGGAGGAGAAGCGTAAACTTGCCAATATGCCATTTACCACACGGAGTGGCAAGGAACGGCTGAGGCCCTGGCCTATGTTCATGGCTAGTGGTTCAGCTTCACATGAGGATGGAAGCACTCAGCCTCTCGCTAGAAAAATGAAAAGACTCAAGCTGGCAAAAGCAGCACAGCAAAGAACTGTGCATTCTTCGAAATCCCAAATCCACAAGGAGAGTCCAATTGTGTCGGTTGCGATGCCTGACCTTCCCAACACTGGACGTGAAGAGCATGCGCCTTCCACCATTTGCACGCCCCCTGCAAGTGCTGGAAGGAGCACCCGCAGTCCAGTTCCTGATAGTCAGATTGAAGATGTCAGTGTTGAAGTACACCAGGATGAGGAGGATATGGGTGTTGCTGGCGCTGGGGAGGAAATTGACCAGGAGGATTCTGATGGTGAGGTGGTTTGTTTAAGTCAGGCACCCGGGGAGACACCTGTTGTCCGTGGGAGGAATATGGCCGTTGACATGCCAGGTGAAAATACCAAAAAAATCAGCTCTTCGGTGTGGAGGTATTTCACCAGAAATGCGGACAACAGGTGTCAAGCCGTGTGTTCCCTTTGTCAAGCTGTAATAAGTAGGGGTAAGGACGTTAACCACCTCGGAACATCCTCCCTTATACTTCACCTGCAGCGCATTCATAATAAGTCAGTGACAAGTTCAAAAACTTTGGGTGACAGCGGAAGCAGTCCACTGACCAGTAAATCCCTTCCTCTTGTAACCAAGCTCACGCAAACCACCCCACCAACTCCCTCAGTGTCAATTTCCTCCTTCCCCAGGAATGCCAATAGTCCTGCAGGCCATGTCACTGGCAATTCTGACGAGTCCTCTCCTGCCTGGGATTCCTCCGATGCATCCTTGCGTGTAACGCCTACTGCTGCTGGCGCTGCTGTTGTTGCCGCTGGGAGTCGATGGTCATCCCAGAGGGGAAGTCGTAAGCCCACTTGTACTACTTCCAGTAAGCAATTGACTGTTCAACAGTCCTTTGCGAGGAAGATGAAATATCACAGCAGTCATCCTACTGCAAAGCGGATAACTGAGTCCTTGACAACTATGTTGGTGTTAGACGTGCGTCCGGTATCCGCCGTTAGTTCACAGGGAACTAGACAATTTATTGAGGCAGTGTGCCCCCGTTACCAAATACCATCTAGGTTCCACTTCTCTAGGCAGGCGATACCGAGAATGTACACGGACGTCAGAAAAAGACTCACCAGTGTCCTAAAAAATGCAGTTGTACCCAATGTCCACTTAACCACGGACATGTGGACAAGTGGAGCAGGGCAGGGTCAGGACTATATGACTGTGACAGCCCACTGGGTAGATGTATGGACTCCCGCCGCAAGAACAGCAGCGGCGGCACCAGTAGCAGCATCTCGCAAACGCCAACTCTTTCCTAGGCAGGCTACGCTTTGTATCACCGCTTTCCAGAATACGCACACAGCTGAAAACCTCTTACGGCAACTGAGGAAGATCATCGCGGAATGGCTTACCCCAATTGGACTCTCCTGTGGATTTGTGGCATCGGACAACGCCAGCAATATTGTGTGTGCATTAAATATGGGCAAATTCCAGCACGTCCCATGTTTTGCACATACCTTGAATTTGGTGGTGCAGAATTTTTTAAAAAACGACAGGGGCGTGCAAGAGATGCTGTCGGTGGCCAGAAAAATTGCGGGACACTTTCGGCGTACAGGCACCACGTACAGAAGACTGGAGCACCACCAAAAACTACTGAACCTGCCCTGCCATCATCTGAAGCAAGAAGTGGTAACGAGGTGGAATTCAACCCTCTATATGCTTCAGAGGTTGGAGGAGCAGCAAAAGGCCATTCAAGCCTATACAATTGAGCACGATATAGTAGGTGGAATGCACCTGTCTCAAGTGCAGTGGAGAATGATTTCAACGTTGTGCAAGGTTCTGATGCCCTTTGAACTTGCCACACGTGAAGTCAGTTCAGACACTGCCAGCCTGAGTCAGGTCATTCCCCTCATCAGGCTTTTGCAGAAGAAGCTGGAGGCATTGAAGAAGGAGCTAAAAGGGAGCGATTCCGCTAGGCATGTGGGACTTGTGGATGCAGCCCTTAATTCGCTTAACAAGGATTCACGGGTGGTCAATCTGTTGAAATCAGAGCACTACATTTTGGCCACCGTGCTCGATCCTAGATTTAAAGCCTACCTTGGATCTCTCTTTCCGGCAGACACAGGTCTGCTGGGGTTGAAAGACCTGCTGGTGACAAAATTGTCAAGTCAAGCGGAACGCGACCTGTCAACATCTCCTCCTTCACATTCTCCCGCAACTGGGGGTGCGAGGAAAAGGCTCAGAATTCCGAGCCCACCCGCTGGCGGTGATGCAGGGCAGTCTGGAGCGACTGCTGATGCTGACATCTGGTCCGGACTGAAGGACCTGACAACGATTACGGACATGTCGTCTACTGTCACTGCATATGATTCTCTCAACATTGATAGAATGGTGGAGGATTATATGAGTGACCGCATCCAAGTAGGCACGTCACACAGTCCGTACTTATACTGGCAGGAAAAAGAGGCAATTTGGAGGCCCTTGCACAAACTGGCTTTATTCTACCTAAGTTGCCCTCCCACAAGTGTGTACTCCGAAAGAGTGTTTAGTGCCGCCGCTCACCTTGTCAGCAATCGGCGTACGAGGTTACATCCAGAAAATGTGGAGAAGATGATGTTCATTAAAATGAATTATAATCAATTCCTCCGCGGAGACATTGACCAGCAGCAATTGCCTCCACAAAGTACACAGGGAGCTGAGATGGTGGATTCCAGTGGGGACGAATTGATAATCTGTGAGGAGGGGGATGTACACGGTGATATATCGGAGGGTGAAGATGAGGTGGACATCTTGCCTCTGTAGAGCCAGTTTGTGCAAGGAGAGATTAATTGCTTCTTTTTTGGGGGGGGTCCAAACCAACCCGTCATATCAGTCACAGTCGTGTGGCAGACCCTGTCACTGAAATGATGGGTTGGTTAAAGTGTGCATGTCCTGTTTTGTTTATACAACATAAGGGTGGGTGGGAGGGCCCAAGGACAATTCCATCTTGCACCTCTTTTTTCTTTTCTTTTTCTTTGCATCATGTGCTGATTGGGGAGGGTTTTTTGGAAGGGACATCCTGCGTGACACTGCAGTGCCACTCCTAGATGGGCCCGGTGTTTGTGTCGGCCACTAGGGTCGCTAATCTTACTCACACAGTCAGCTACCTCATTGCGCCTCTTTTTTTCTTTGCGTCATGTGCTGTTTGGGGAGGGTTTTTTGGAAGGGACATCCTGCGTGACACTGCAGTGCCACTCCTAGATGGGCCCGGTGTTTGTGTCGGCCACTAGGGTCGCTAATCTTACTCACACAGCTACCTCATTGCGCCTCTTTTTTTCTTTGCGTCATGTGCTGTTTGGGGAGGGTTTTTTGGAAGGGACATCCTGCGTGACACTGCAGTGCCACTCCTAGATGGGCCCGGTGTTTGTGTCGGCCACTAGGGTCGCTTATCTTACTCACACAGCGACCTCGGTGCAAATTTTAGGACTAAAAATAATATTGTGAGGTGTGAGGTATTCAGAATAGACTGAAAATGAGTGTAAATTATGGTTTTTGAGGTTAATAATACTTTGGGATCAAAATGACCCCCAAATTCTATGATTTAAGCTGTTTTTTAGTGTTTTTTGAAAAAAACACCCGAATCCAAAACACACCCGAATCCGACAAAAAAAATTCGGTGAGGTTTTGCCAAAACGCGTTCGAACCCAAAACACGGCCGCGGAACCGAACCCAAAACCAAAACACAAAACCCGAAAAATTTCAGGCGCTCATCTCTAATTATTACATGAGTGGAATAACTAGGACATTCACTATATGAAAAGTGACCTAGGAGACAAATTACTGATAAATAACTAAGACTGTCATCTGACCTGGACACTCTATATGTCTGCAAGGAATCTTATCTGAACAGTGGGATAATAAGTAACATATAATTAAGGATTTCATCCTCTAGGGCAGGCATTCCCAACCACGGTCCTCAAGGCACATCAACAGTGCTGGTTTTTGTGATATCCAGTCTTCAGCACAGGTGACTTAATTAGTACCTCAGTTATTTTGATTTAACCATCTGTGCTGCAGCCTGGATATCACTAAAACCTGCACTGTTGGTGTGCCTTGAGGACCGTGGTTGGGAATGCCTGCTCTAGGGGAATCGTACAGTGTGGATAATTGTAAACTACATTATCAGTACTCTTAATACTATTATGAGAGTGTTGGAAACATGACAAGCAACATATGATCATCGGCTGAGAAAAAACGAATTCTACTGTCAGCCACCAACATTACGAGTGGGTCAATTATGATATTTTGATATACAATGAAGTGACTGAGGCAATAATTCACTGATAATCGAACAAATCAAAACACTGGTTTAAAATAAGAACAATAGGATATCTAATTGGGCATTAGATCAAACACGCGGATACACATTTTTAATCTTCAATCACATTTATTATTCTTATGCACTTTCTGTATGTTTTGTATGTGTCTAAATTTTAACCTCTATGTTTCGCCTATACCTGTAGTCTGTGTATTAGTTATTGTCACACTGTTTTAATTCAACAACAATAAAAGTTAAATTTTATGAACATATAGGTAGATGTGAGTATCAGGTCACTCTTCCTTTTGTGCACCGACAATACAGTCCTTTTTTTCTTCTTTTCTACTATACTTACCATAACTGTAGTTGGTAGCACCCCCACAACAAATGGTAATTACCATAATTTAATTGAGGTTATCTTGGAGCTTTAAGTTCCACGTCTTTATTTAGAAAGTTGTGTGTGTGCAGATACAATTTCGCTTCCAACATCTCGCAGTACACAGATTACACAATGTGTCTCTCTAGTGTTCTACATTTACATGTGTGTGTTCTACCTAATCTTTAATCAAGATCTTGGCATATTCTTAAAAAAAATAATGACATTCATTTTATCTCAGCTGGAAGGCGCGTGGGAGTTTATCCATGGATTCCAGATTTCCAACCACTAGCTAACATGATATCTCCATTTTTATGCAAATCAAAACATCAAACATGTATTTGTTGCTTCCTGTGGCAAGTTGCAATCAACCCCTTAGTGTTGTTAGATGGTCATGAAGATTCTGTTGACCACTTTACTTTTTATACTCCACATACTGAATAACTGTTGCAACATGGACAGGATAAGTAGGACGCAGAGGCCAGAGTTGCTGTGGTTCGTCAGCGGGTCACTGACTAAGGAAAGAGGGGAAAAATAATCTTGAAGGCAATCTACAATACTGGATAGATCAGCCGTTTTTCTGTACTCATCAGAGCCAGTAATATGGGCAGGGCGACTATACTGAATTTTCCATGATAACTTTACTCAGTTTCAGTAAATGCATTTACAAAATAAACTCAATCCATAAGAGAGGTGAACAGTTCTGTCTCTCTTTTTTTCATTAGCATATTTTTACTATTACAAAGCACAACTATTCACACTCATACTGCTTTCAAGGCTCATTGACATCAATCTGATGTTAATGCATCTGCTAATAAATACCTGAGAAGCACATAAAATTGAATAAATGATGGTTAATGGGCTGTTTCCCACCACGTTTGCCTTTTTCTAACCAAATGTTAGACCTTTAGAATGTGGCCAGATCATTCTTCAATACGTTACTGCATAGTCAATTTATAATATAAACATAGCTAACGCTTAAATGAGTAGTTAATAGTGCATGTGTAAAAATGACACAAGCTCCACCACACAGACAGTGTTGACGTCACAGGAAACACTTGATGATGCAGAACGCCAAGAGATACGTCAGACCAGACAGTGAAGGGACTTCTACTTCAGGCAAACTATGGGCAGCTCCTTGGCAATAATGGTTGACAGTAGTAAGAGGAAACGTACCAATCGCCAAGCCAAATGGAAGACAGTAGTAAGAGGGAACATACCAACCGCCAAGCCAAATGGCTGACAGTAGTAAGAGGGAACATACCAATCGCCAAGCTAAATGGCTGACAGTAGTAAGAGGGAACATACCAATCGCCAAGCTAAATGGCTGACAGTAGTGAGAGGAAATGTACCAATCGCCAAGCCAAATGGCTGACTGTAGTAAGAGGATACGTACCAATCGCCAAGCCAAATGGCTGACAGTAGTAAGAGGAAACGTACTAATTGCCAATACAGTCCTGGTCCCCTATGCAAATATGCTTTCTGTTTCCAGGGAGAGCTACTTGCTGGGGACGGCACAGCAGGCTCCCATTGCATCACAGCACCGCCACAGGCTGGTTAGAAAAAAAAGCAACTGAGACTGCTCAGCTGTTGAAAAATCCCAACTGGCAGCTGTGTTTACAAATACTGCATGTGATAGGAGGGGTGAAGGTGGTGGTAGGAATGATAGCCCTCTCATGCTTTTCCCTGAGTGATGTCACCTCACTGAGCAGACATCAGCACTGCCATTATGCATCAGGTGACAGTCTATGTACAGCTTGTGCAACCGTCGCCCACTGTTTTTTCCTGCACCAGTTTTGCCATTGTGACTGATTTGGCCACCATATGGCTTAACACAGCAATGGTCCTACAGCTGCCGCAATCTCCACAGCTTTAATGCATGAAGGGTGCCTCATCCTGCTTGTAGATGTCCTTCCAAGAATCAGATAAGGTGCTTATAACTAGTGATGTGCACCGGAAATTTTTCGCGTTTTGTGTTTTGGTTTTGGGTTCGGTTCCGCGGCCGTGTTTTGGATTCGGACGCGTTTTGGCAAAACCTCACCGAAATTTTTTTGTCGGATTCGGGTGTGTTTTGGATTCGGGTGTTTTTTTCAAAAAACCCTAAAAAAACCAGCTTAAATCATAGAATTTGGGGGTCATTTTGATCCCATAGTATTATTAACCTCAATAACCATAATTTCCACTCATTTCCAGTCTATTCTGAACACCTCACAATATTATTTTTAGTCCTAAAATTTGCTCCGAGGTCGCTGGATGGCTAAGCTAAGCGACACAAGTGGCCGACACAAACACCTGGCCCATCTAGGAGTGGCACTGCAGTGTCAGGCAGGATGGCCCTTCAAAAAATAGTCCCCAAACAGCACATGATGCAAAGAAAAAAAGAGGCGCACCAAGGTGGCTGTGTGACTAAGCTAAGCGACACAAGTGGCCGACACAAACACCTGGCCCATCTAGGAGTGGCACTGCAGTGTCAATCAAGACAGGATGGCACTTCCAAAAAATTGTCCCCAAACAGCACATGATGCAAAGAAAAAAAGAGGCGCACCAAGGTGGCTGTGTGACTAAGCTAAGCGACACAAGTGGCCGACACAAACACCTGGCCCATCTAGGAGTGGCACTGCAGTGTCAATCAAGACAGGATGGCACTTCCAAAAAATTGTCCCCAAACAGCACATGATGCAAAGAAAAAAAGAGGCGCACCAAGGTGGCTGTGTAACTAAGCTAAGCGACACAAGTGGCCGACACAAACACCTGGCCCATCTAGGAGTGGTACTGCAGTGTCAGGCAGGATGGCCCTTACAAAAAATTGTCCCCAAACAGCACATGATGCAAAGAAAAAAAGAGGCGCATCAAGGTGGCTGTGTGACTAAGCTAAGCGACACAAGTGGCCGACACAAACACCTGGCCCATCTAGGAGTGGCACTGCAGTGTCAATCAAGACAGGATGGCACTTCCAAAAAATTGTCCCCAAACAGCACATGATGCAAAGAAAAAAAGAGGCGCACCAAGGTGGCTGTGTGACTAAGCTAAGCGACACAAGTGGCCGACACAAACACCTGGCCCATCTAGGAGTGGCACTGCAGTGTCAATCAAGACAGGATGGCACTTCCAAAAAATTGTCCCCAAACAGCACATGATGCAAAGAAAAAAAGAGGCGCACCAAGGTCGCTGTGTGACTAAGCTAAGCGACACAAGTGGCCGACACAAACACCTGGCCCATCTAGGAGTGGCACTGCAGTGTCAATCAAGACAGGATGGCACTTCCAAAAAATTGTCCCCAAACAGCACATGATGCAAAGAAAAATGAAAGAAAAAAGAGGTGCAAGATGGAATTGTCCTTGGGCCCTCCCACCCACCCTTATGTTGTATAAACAGGACATGCACACTTTAACGAACCCATCATTTCAGCGACAGGGTCTACCACACGACTGTGACTGAAATGACTGGTTGGTTTGGGCCCCCACCAAAAAAGAAGCAATCAATCTCTCCTTGCACAAACTGGCTCTACAGAGGCAAGATGTCCACCTCATCATCATCCTCCGATTCCTCACCCCTTTCACTGTGTACATCCCCCTCCTCACAGATTATTAATTCATCCCCACTGGAATCCACCATCTCAGGTCCCCGTGTACTTTCTGGAGGCAATTGCTGCTGGTCAATGTCTCCACGGAGGACTTGATTATAATTCATTTTGATGAACATCATCTTCTCCACATTTTCTGGAAGTAACCTCGTACGCCGATTGCTGACAAGGTGAGCGGCTGCACTAAACACTCTTTCGGAGTACACACTGGAGGGAGGGCAACTTAGGTAGAATAAAGCCAGTTTGTGCAAGGGCCTCCAAATTGCCTCTTTTTCCTGCCAGTATACGTACGGACTGTCTGACGTGCCTACTTGGATGCGGTCACTCATATAATCCTCCACCATTCTTTCCATGGTGAGAGAATCATATGCAGTGACAGTAGACGACATGTCAGTAATCATTGGCAGGTCCTTCAGTCCGGACCAGATGTCAGCACTCGCTCCAGACTGCCCTGCATCACCGCCAGCGGGTGGGCTAGGAATTCTTAGCCTTTTCCTCGCACCCCCAGTTGCGGGAGAATGTGAAGGAGGAGATGTTGACGGGTCACGTTCCGCTTGACTTGACAATTTTCTCACCAGCAGGTCTTTGAACCTCTGCAGACTTGTGTCTGCCGGAAAGAGAGATACAACGTAGGTTTTAAATCTAGGATTGAGCACGGTGGCCAAAATGTAGTGCTCTGATTTCAACAGATTGACCACCCGTGAATCCTGGTTAAGCGAATTAAGGGCTCCATACACAAGTCCCACATGCCTAGCAGAATCGCTCTGTTTTAGCTCCTCCTTCAATGTCTCCAGCTTCTTCTGCAAAAGCCTGAAGAGGGGAATGACCTGACTCAGGCTGGCAGTGTCTGAACTGACTTCACGTGTGGCAAGTTCAAAGGGTTGCAGAACCTTGCACAACGTTGAAATCATTCTCCACTGAGCTTGAGTCAGGTGCATTCCCCCTCCTTTGCCTATATCGTGGGCAGATGTATAGGCTTGAATGGCCTTTTGCTGCTCCTCCATCCTCTGAAGCATATAGAGGGTTGAATTCCACCTCGTTACCACCTCTTGCTTCAGATGATGGCAGGGCAGGTTCAGGAATGCTTGGTGGTGCTCCAGTCTTCTGTACGCAGTGCCTGAATGCCGAAAGTGGCCCGCAATTCTTCGGGCCACCGACAGCATCTCTTGCACGCCCCTGTCGTTTTTTAAATAATTCTGCACCACCAAATTCAATGTATGTGCAAAACATGGGACGTGCTGGAATTTGCCCAGATGTAATGCACGCACAATATTGCTGGCGTTGTCCGATGTCACAAATCCCCAGGAGAGTCCAATTGGGGTAAGCCATTCTGCGATGATCTTCCTCAGTTGCCGTAAGAGGTTGTCAGCTGTGTGCCTATTCTGGAAAGCGGTGACACAAGCGTAGCCTGCCTAGGAACGAGTTGCGTTTGCGAGATGCTGCTACTGGTGCCGCCGCTGCTGTTCTTGCTGCGGGAGGCAATACATCTACCCAGTGGGCTGTCACAGTCATATAGTCCTGAGTCTGCCATGCTCCACTTGTCCACATGTCCGTGGTTAAGTGGACATTGGGTACAACTGCATTTTTTAGGACAATGGTGACTCTTTTTCTGAGGTCTGTGTACATTTTCGGTATCGCCTGCCTAGAGAAATGGAACCTAGATGGTATTTGGTACCGGGGACACAGTACCTCAATCAAGTCTCTAGTTGCCTCTGAATTAACGATGGATACCGGAACCACGTTTCTCACCGCCCAGGCTGACAAGACCTGAGTTATCTGCTTTGCAGCAGGATGACTGCTGTGATATTTCATCTTCCTCGCAAAGGACTGTTGGACAGTCAATTGCTTACTGGAAGTAGTACAAGTGGTCTTCCGACTTCCCCTCTTGGATGACGATCGACTCCCAGCAGCAACAACAGCAGCGCCAGCAGCAGTAGGCGTTACACTCAAGGATGCATCGGAGGAAACCCAAGCAGGAGAGGACTCGTCAGACTTGCCAGTGACATGGCCTGCAGGACTATTGGATTTCCTGTGTAAGGTGGAAAATAAGAATTTACTTACCGATAATTCTATTTCTCATAGTCCGTAGTGGATGCTGGGACTCCGTCAGGACCATGGGGAATAGCGGCTCCGCAGGAGACAGGGCACATCTAAATAAAGCTTTTAGGATCACATGGTGCGTACTGGCTCCTCCCCCTATGACCCTCCTCCAAGCCTCAGTTAGGTACTGTGCCCGGACGAGCGTACACAATAAGGAAGGATCTTGAATCCCGGGTAAGACTCATACCAGCCACACCAATCACACCGTACAACTTGTGATCTGAACCCAGTTAACAGTATGATAACAAAAAACGAAGTAGCCTCTGAAAAGATGGCTCACAACAATAGTAATAACCCGATCTTTGTAACAATAACTATGTACAAGTATTGCAGACAATCCGCACTTGGGATGGGCGCCCAGCATCCACTACGGACTATGAGAAATAGAATTATCGGTAAGTAAATTCTTATTTTCTCTAACGTCCTAGTGGATGCTGGGACTCCGTCAGGACCATGGGGATTATACCAAAGCTCCCAAACGGGCGGGAGAGTGCGGATGACTCTGCAGCACCGAATGAGAGAACTCCAGGTCCTCCTTAGCCAGAGTATCAATTTTGTAAAATTTTACAAACGTGTTCTCCCCTGACCACGTAGCTGCTCGGCAAAGTTGTAATGCCGAGACCCCTCGGGCAGCCGCCCAAGATGAGCCCACTTTCCTTGTGGAGTGGGCCTTTACAGATTTAGGCTGTGGCAGGCCTGCCACAGAATGTGCAAGTTGGATTGTGCTACAGATCCAACGTGCAATCGTCTGTTTAGACGCAGGAGCACCCATCTTGTTGGGTGCATACAATATAAACAACGAGTCAGATTTTCTGACTCCAGCTGTCCTTGAAATATATATTTTTAATGCTCTGACAACGTCCAGTAACTTGGAGTCCTCCAAGTCGCTAGTAGCCGCAGGCACCACAATAGGCTGGTTCAAGTGAAAAGCCGAAACCACCTTAGGGAGAAAATGAGGACGTGTCCGCAGTTCTGCCCTGTCCGAATGGAAAATCAGATATGGGCTTTTGTATGATAAAGCCGCCAACTCTGAAACTCTCCTGGCTGAAGCCAGGGCCAATAGCATGGTTACCTTCCATGTAAGGTATTTTAAATCTACCGATTTTAGAGGCTCAAACCAATGAGATTTGAGAAAATTCAAAACTACGTTCAAATCCCACGGTGCCACTGGAGGCACTATTGGGGGTTGTATATGTAGTACACCTTTGACAAAAGTTTGTACTTCAGGCACTGATGCCAATTCCTTCTGGAAGAAGATTGATAAGGCCGAAATTTGAACTTTAATGGACCCCAATTTTAGGCCCATAGACAATCCTGCTTGCAGGAAATGTAAGAATCGACCCAATTGAAATTCTTCCGTTGGAGCCTTCTTGGCCTCACACCACGCAACATATTTTCGCCAAATGCGGTGATAATGTTGTACAGTCACTTCCTTCCTAGCCTTAATCAAGGTAGGAATAACTTCCTCTGGAATGCCCTTTTCTTTTAGAATCCGGCGTTCAACCGCCATGCCGTCAAACGCAGACGCGGTAAGTCTTGGAACATACAAGGTCCCTGCTGAAGCAGATCCCTTCTTAGAGGTAGAAGCCACGGATCCTCCGTGAGCATCTCTTGAAGTTCCGGATACCAAGTTCTTCTTGGCCAGTCTGGAGCTACCAGTATTGTTCTTACTCCTCTTTTCCGTATAATTCTCAGTACCTTTGGTATGAGAGGCAGAGGAGGGAACACATACACTGACTGGTACACCCACGGTGTTACCAGAGCGTCCACAGCTATTGCCTGAGGGTCTCTTGACCTGGCGCAATATCTGTCCAATTTTTTGTTGAGGCGAGACGCCATCATGTCCACCTTTGGTTTTTCCCAACGGTTCACAATCATGTGGAAGACTTCTGGATGAAGTCCCCACTCTCCCGGGTGAAGGTCGTGTCTGCTGAGGAAGTCTGCTTCCCAGTTGTCCACTCCCGGGATGAACACTGCTGACAGTGCTATGACATGATTCTCCGCCCAGCGCAGAATCCTTGCAGCTTCTGTCATTGCTCTTCTGCTTCTCGTGCCGCCTTGTCGGTTTACGTGGGCGACTGCCGTGATGTTGTCCGACTGGATCAACACCGGCTGACCCTGAAGCAGCGATTTTGCCAGGCTTAGAGCATTGTAGATCGCTCTTAGCTCCAGTATATTTATGTGAAGGGACGTCTCCAGGTTTGACCACACGCCCTGGAAGTTTCTTCCCTGTGTGACTGCTCCCCAGCCTCGTAGGCTGGCATCCGTAGTCACGAGGACCCAGTCCTGTATGCCGAATCTGCGGCCCTCTAACAGATGGGCACTCTGCAACCACCACAGGAGAGACAACCTTGTTCTTGGTGACAGTGTTATCCGCTGATGCATGTGCAGATGCGATCCGGACCATTTGTCCAGCAGATCCCACTGAAATGTCCGTGCATGGAATCTGCCGAATGGAATCGCTTCGTAAGAAGCCACCATCTTTCCCAGGACTCTTGTGCATTGATGTACTGACACAGTTCCTGGTTTTAGGAGGTTCCTGACAAGTTCGGATAACTCCCTTGCTTTCTCCTCCGGGAGAAACACCTTTTTCTGAACCGTGTCCAGAATCATTCCCAGGAACAGCAGACGAGTTGTCGGGGTCAATTGAGATTTTGGAAGATTCAGAATCCACCCGTGTTGCTGAAGCACTACCTGGGTTAGTGCTACACCGACTTCCAGCTGTTCTCTGGACTTTGCCCTTATCAGGAGATCGTCCAAGTAAGGGATAATTAATACGCCTTTTCTTCGTAGAAGAACCATAATTTCGGTCATTACCTTGGTAAAGACCCGAGGGGCCGTGGACAAACCAAACGGCAGCGTTTGAAACTGATAATGACAGTCTTGTATCACGAACCTGAGATACCCTTGGTGTGAGGGGTAAATTGGGACATGCAGATAAGCATCTTTTATGTCCAGGGACACCATGAAGTCCCCTTCTTCCAGATTCGCTATCACTGCTCTGAGTGACTCCATCTTGAACTTGAATTTCTGTATGTACAGGTTCAAGGATTTCAGGTTTAGAATAGGTCTTACCGAACCGTCCGGCTTCGGTACCACAAATAGTGTGGAATAATACCCCTTTCCCTGTTGTAGGAGGGGTACCTTGACTATCACCTGCTGAGAATACAGCTTGTGAATGGCTTCCAAAACCGACGTCCTTTCTGAGGGAGACGTTGGTAAAGCAGACTTTAGGAACCGGCGAGGGGGAGACCTTTCGAACTCCAACATGTAACCCTGAGATATTATCTGCAGGATCCACGGGTCCACTTGTGAGCGAGCCCACTGATTGCTGAAAATCTTGAGTCGACCCCCCACCGCTCCTGAGTCCGCTTGTAAAGCCCCAGCGTCATGCTGATGGCTTTGTAGAACCCGGGGCGGGCTTCTGGTCCTGGGCAGGGGCTGCTTGCTGCCCTCTCTTACCCTTTACTCTGCCTCGCGGCAGATAAGACTGTCCTTTTGGTCGCTTGTTTTTATAGGAGCGAAAGGACTGCGGCTGAAAAGACGGTGTCTTTTTCTGTTGGGAGGGGGTCTGAGGTAAAAAAGTGGATTTGCCGGCAGTTGCCGTGGCCATCCATATGCCTTTTGGAATCCGCATCACCTGACCACTGTCGCGTCCATAAACTTCTTCTGGCAGATATGGACATCGCGCTTACTCTTGATGCTAGAGTACAAATATCCCTCTGAGCATCTCGCATATAAAGAAAAGCATCCTTTAATTGCTCTAGAGTCAATAAAATACTGTCCCTATCCAGGGTATCAATATTTTCAGTCAGAGAATCCAACCACACTACCCCAGCACTGCACATCCAGGCTGAGGCTATTGCCGGTCGCAGTATAACACCAGTATGTGTTGTAACACTGTAGGGGTGCAAGGCGCCTTTTCCTGGGAAATATGGTAGCACGCAGCAGCTGAGGAACAACACAAGTCCAGTTTCTGGTACAACTGACCCCGGCCAGTTTTATTGAAACAGAAAATAAAACAAACCCCAAAATAAAAATACCTTGCCTGTCCGGCACTAACTAAACATAAGATATTCCTAACTGTCACTAAACAAAACACAGAGTTCTTCAGTACATACTGTATAGCTCACTTGCATCAGAAAGCGTGTCTCTCACACACAGATCCTGCAGCCTTCCCAGGCAGTCTGCCCATACTAATCAGGTTAGCAGCACTATAACACACTTACACAGCTAAAACCCTGATTAGCCCTCTGTGAGGCCAAAGACCCGAACTGGGCCCAATGTCTAGAACTCGCCTTATCTCTCTCTCAGAGCCTTTACCCAGCTTTTACAGCAAACTGAAAAGGTTCAGACAAAACAAAAAAGCATTTTTCCTAGAAGTTAACATTTTCTAAAACATGTAAGACAAGAACCTGGGACAAATATACCTGCCCTCAAACACTATCCCAGTGTTCTTGTCACATATCCCCCTCCCCTGTTTCGACCTAGGGGCCAGAACACTTGTAGCCCCCAAACAGAAGATGCGAGACAATGCATCTGCGTTGGCCAATTGTGTTCCCGGTCTATGTTCGACAGTAAACTTAAAGTCCTGCAACGCTAGAAACCATCTAGTTACACGAGCATTCTTGCCTCTATTTACATACATCCATTTTAAAGGGGCATGGTCTGTCACTAGTCTGAATTGTCTACCCAAGAGGTAATATCTCAAGGTATCTAGTGCCCACTTAATGGCCAAAGCCTCCTTTTCCACAATGGCATACCTTTTTTCATGCTCATTGAGTTTCCTACTCAAATAAATGATAGGGTGTTCGTCCCCATCTCTGGTTTGGGACAGCACAGCACCTATCCCTACCTCTGAGGCATCTGTCTGTACCACAAATTCTTTTGAAAAATCTGGTGTTATCAACACTGGTTGTGAACACAAAGCCACTTTTAACGCTTGGAACGCCTTTTCTGCATCAGGGTTCCATTTCACCACATTTGACTGCTTCCCTTTGGTAAGGTCTGACAACGGCACCGCTGTGGTCGCAAAATTAGGAATAAACCGTCTATAGTACCCAGTAATTCCCAAAAAAGCCCTTACCTGTTTTTTATTCACTGGACGAGGCCAGTTTTGAATAGCATCAACTTTATTCAATTGGGGCCTAATCAGACCTCTGCCTATGGTGAAGCCCAAGTATTTGACCTCCTCCATTGCGAGGCAGCACTTCTTTGGGTTAGCAGTTAACCCTGCCTCTCTGATTGAGTCCAGTACTGCTTGTACTTTAACCAAATGGGACCCCCAGTCTGTACTGTGAATTACCACATCATCCAAATAGGCAGCTGCATATTTTCTATGGGGCCTCAAAATTTTATCCATCGCCCGTTGAAAGGTTGCTGGAGCCCCATGCAACCCAAAGGGTAACATCTTATACTGGTACAGCCCCTCCGGAACCGAAAAGGCTGTTTTTTCTTTGGCGCTATCAGATAAAGGTATTTGCCAGTAACCTTTGGTCAGGTCCAATGTGGTGAGAAACCTGGCTGTTCCCAGCCTTTCTACAAGCTCATCCACACGGGGCATGGGGTATGCGTCAAACTTGGACACCTCATTTAACTTACGAAAGTCATTACAGAAGCGTATGCTACCGTCGGGCTTCGGGATGAGCACTATGGGACTGGACCACTCACTGTTAGACTCCTCTATGACTCCAAGTTCTAACATGGTTTTAACTTCCTTAGAAATAGCTTCTCGCTGAGCTTCAGGAATCCTATATGGCTTTAAATGAACCCTGACCCCTGGTTCTGTGACAATGTCATGTTTTATTATGGTCGTTCGGCCAGGCAGCTCTGAAAATACCTCCCTATTTTGGATGAGAAATTCTTTAACCTGATTGTTCTGATCAGCTGATAATGTCTCTGACACCTTCACTGCGGGAAGCAACCGGGGTGAAGACACCGAAGGGCAAGGCTCCGCTGACAGAGACAACCTATCTTTCCAGGGTTTGATTAAGTTAACATGGTAAATCTGTTCGGGTTTTCTCTTTCCCGGCTGGTATACTTTGTAATTAACCTCATTCACTTTTTCCCTAATCTCAAATGGACCCTGCCATTTAGCTAGGAATTTGCTTTCCACAGTGGGTACCAAAACAAGAACTCTATCTCCAGGAGCAAATTCCCGTATCTTGGCACTCCGGTTATAGACCCTCTGTTGAGCACTTTGGGCCTGTTCCATGTGCTCTCTGACAACAGGTACCACGGCTGCAATCCTATCCTGCATTTGTGTTACATGCTCAATAACGCTTCTATAAGGAGTGGGCTGTCCTTCCCACGTCTCTTTGGCAATATCCAACAGCCCTCTGGGGTGTCTACCATACAACAAATCAAATGGAGAAAACCCCGTAGAGGACTGAGGAACTTCTCTGATGGCCATTAACAAGTAGGGCAACAAACAATCCCAGTTTTTCCCATCTCTCTCAACAACCTTTTTTAACATACTTTTTAATGTTTTATTAAACCTTTCCACCAACCCGTCAGTTTGGGGATGGTAGATGGACGTCCTGAGGTGAGTGACCTTAAATAACTTGCACAATTCTTTCATGATCCTTGACATAAATGGAGTACCTTGGTCAGTCAAAATTTCTTTTGGTATTCCCACTCTACTAAATACCTGCACCAGCTCCCTAGCTATCGCCTTGGTTGTGATAGTGCGTAAAGGGACAGCCTCAGGATATCGAGTGGCATAGTCCATAATTACCAGGATATACTGATGGCGCCGAGCAGACTTTAACAAGGGCCCCACGAGATCCATGGCTATTCTGTCAAACGGGACCTCTATAATAGGCATGGGAACTAGTGGGCTCCTGAAATGGGGTCTAGGGGCATGATACTGGCATTCAGGACAGGAAGAACAATATTCAGACACTTCTTTATAAACCCCTGGCCAAAAGAACCTTTGTAAAACTCTTTCAGTGGTTTTTTCTGCCCCTAAATGTCCTGCGGTAACGTGACTATGAGCTAAATCTAGTACCGTTCTCCGATAAGGCTGGGGAACTACCAGCTGTTCTACCACATCCTCACCCCTTTTGACAATGTGGTACAAGAGCTCATTACAGATGGCCATGTGGGGATACGTAACCCTGTCACCTGGTACCACAGGTTCCCCATTAACAATCTTAACATTCTCTCTAGCCTTTATTAAGGTAGGATCCTTTAACTGTTCAGACGCAAACAGATCCTTCTTTACCTCCAGGTCAGGCACGCTTTCAGTTCTAACTACTATGTCTCTGTTCCCGGCAAGAGGGTCCTCACTGGACTCCCCATCTGTCACTTCCCCAGCCAAACTAGCAAAAGGCAAAGGGCCAGAAAGTTCCGAAGACCCACGTACATCCATAAAATCACCGGTATTATCAACTGGCTTTTTACTTCTCACATCTGTTGATAACCGTGATTCCCAGAGTTTCCAAAAATGAGGAAAATCCCTCCCTATTATGGCCTCATGCACCAAGGTAGGGACCAGTCCCACCTTAACCATTGCTGACCCACAACAAGTTTCTATATTCACCTCAGCAGTGGCATAATGTTGGGTATCCCCATGTATGCAAGTTACCCCAATAGGTATTTGCTGGACCTTTAAGGGGTTCACTAACCCAGCTTTCACGAGGGTAACTAAACTTCCTGAATCTAGCAAGGCCTCTACCCGGTTACCCTCTAAGAACACATCACACATTTGTTTTTCCAGCTCAGGTGAAGGTACCACAGTACAGGCTAACCTAGCAAAGAAAGACATTCTGTGACATTCAAAGGCAGCATCACATTGCATGGGTTCTTGCATGACTGGGCAATTGGCAACAACATGACCTGGCATACCACATCTAAAACATTTAATCACACGATTATCAACCCGTTTGGGCAACATAGACCGTTCTAGCCCCATTGGCCTGTCTCCAGGGCCAGTGTTTACAGTCTCTCCAGCCTTGCGTTCTCTTAACCGCCCAGCAACGTTTTCCCACGGAACAGTCTTACCAGTCTTTACTGAAGGGCGCTGTCGAGGATCTATGGGTTGCTGGGTGGTCATCAGTAGTTCCTCTGCTGCCAAATACCGCTCTACCATGTCCACTAATTGGTCAGCAGTACCCGGGTTTCCATGGCTCACCCACTTGCGCAGGACCATGGGCAAAGATCTCAAGTAGCGGTCCATGACGACTCTTTCAACCATCTGGGGACCAGTTAATGTCTCTGGCTGTAGCCATTTTTTTGTTAGCTGAATAAGGTCGTGCATCTGAGAGCGCGGAGGCTTCTCCATGGCGTACACCCAACGGTGCACCCGTTGTGCTCGTACTGACAGCGTGACTCCAAGGCGGGTCAGGATCTCAGTCTTTAGTTTATCATAGTCCCGAGCCTCAGCAGGGCTTAAATCAAAGTACGCTTTTTGGGGCTCACCTGACAGAAAAGGTGCCAGCAGACTGGCCCACTGTGCTTTTGGCCAGTTCTCACGCTCTGCAGTCCTTTCAAACGTGGTCAAGTAGGCCTCCACATCGTCAGCCTCTGTCATTTTCTGCAGGAAGTGACTGGCCCGTATAGAACTAGAGCTGGTCGGAGCACTGACGGCCACATCTCCAATCCGGGCTGCAAGGCTCTGCACCACTTCTGTTAAGGCCTCTCTATCCTGACGCTGTTGCCGGTAAAGTTCGTCAATAGCCACCTGCTGCTGTCTCCTATTTTCCTCCATTGCCACCTGCTGCTGTCGGTTGGCCTCCTGCTGAGCCGCTGTAGCTTGCAGCAAGGCTTTAAGCAGATCCTCCATGTCGACAGATTTTTCAGGCGGCTTTGTAGCTGCTTTCACCCAAGACATATATCAAACCCTCAGGGGTGAGTCTCAGTAACTTCACACTGGGCTGTATCTGCATAAACCACCGTTTTCTGCAGGCCTCACAAAGCTGCTGCTTTCACTTATGCGCAGAACGGGGTTGCTCGCATTCTCCACCAAGTTGTAACACTGTAGGGGTGCAAGGCGCCTTTTCCTGGGAAATATGGTAGCACGCAGCAGCTGAGGAACAACACAAGTCCAGTTTCTGGTACAACTGACCCCGGCCAGTTTTATTGAAACAGAAAATAAAACAAACCCCAAAATAAAAATACCTTGCCTGTCCGGCACTAACTAAACATAAGATATTCCTAACTGTCACTAAACAAAACACAGAGTTCTTCAGTACATACTGTATAGCTCACTTGCATCAGAAAGCGTGTCTCTCACACACAGATCCTGCAGCCTTCCCAGGCAGTCTGCCCATACTAATCAGGTTAGCAGCACTATAACACACTTACACAGCTGAAACCCTGATTAGCCCTCTGTGAGGCCAAAGACCCGAACTGGGCCCAATGTCTAGAACTCGCCTTATCTCTCTCTCAGAGCCTTTACCCAGCTTTTACAGCAAACTGAAAAGGTTCAGACAAAACAAAAAAGCATTTTTCCTAGAAGTTAACATTTTCTAAAACATGTAAGACAAGAACCTGGGACAAATATACCTGCCCTCAAACACTATCCCAGTGTTCTTGTCACAGTGTGTATATACTCTTCAGTGTAGTTTCCAGCCTCCTATCTGCTGGATCCTTGAGGGCGGCCGTATCAGGAGACGGCAACGCCACTTGCTTTGATAAACGTGTGAGCGCCTTATCCACCCTAGGGGGTGTTTCCCAGCGCGCCCTAACCTCTGGTGGGAAAGGGTATAATGCCAATAACTTCTTGGAAATTAGCAGTTTTCTATCTGGGTTAACCCACGCTTCGTCACACACGTCATTCAATTCCTCTGATTCTGGAAAAGCTACAGGTAGTTTTTTCACCCCCCACATAATACCCCTTTTTGAGGTACCAGCAGTATCAGAGATCTGCAAAGCCTCCTTCATTGCCGTGATCATATAACGTGTGGCCCTATTGGAAAATACGTTTGTTTCTTCACCGTCGACACTAGATTCATCTGTGTCGGTACCCGTGTCGACTGACTGAGGTAAGGGACGTTTTACAGCCCCTGACGGTGTCTGAGACGCCTGAGCCGGTACTAACTGGTTTTCCGGCCGTCTCATTTCGTCAACTGACTTTTGTAATGTGCTAACATTATCACGTAATTCCATAACTAAAGCCATCCATTCCGGTGTCGACTCCCTAGGGTGTGACATCACCATTACCGGCAATTGCTCTGCCTCCACACCAACATCGTCCTCATACATGTCGACACACACGTACCGACACACAGCAGCCACACAGGGAATGCTCTAATCGAAGACAGGACCCTCTTAGCCCTTTGGGGAGACAGAGGGAGAGTTTGCCAGCACACACCAAAAACGCTATAAATGTATATAAACAACCCTAGAAGGTGTTGTTTTTGATATAAGCGCTTTTAATATATCAATATCGCCAAATTATGCCCCCCTTCTCTTTGTTACCCTGTTTCTGTAGTGCAGTGCAGGGGAGAGTCCTGGGAGCCTTCCTCACCAGCGGAGCTGAGCAGGAAAATGGCGCTGAGTGCTGAGGAGAATAAGCTCCGCCCCTTTTTCGGCGGGCTTTTCTCCCGGGTTTTAAGAAACTGGCCTGGGTTAAATACATACATATAGCCTTAATGGCTATATGTGATGTATTTATTTTGCCACTAAAGGTATTTAATATTGCTGCCCAGGGCGCCCCCAGCAGCGCCCTGCACCCTCCGTGACTGAATCAGTGAGACGTGTAGCAACAATGGCGCACAGCTGCAGTGCTGTGCGCTACCTTCATGAAGACTGAGGAGTCTTCTGCCGCCTGCTTTCCGGACCTCCGTCTTCAGCGTCTGTAAGGGGGATCGGCGGCGCGGCTCCGGGACGAACCCCAGGAGGACCTGTGTTCCGACTCCCTCTGGAGCTAAGTGTCCAGTAGCCTAAGACTCCAATCCATCCTGCACGCAGGTGAGTTGGAAATCTCTCCCCTAAGTCCCTCGATGCAGTGATCCTGTTGCCAGCAGGACTCACTGAGATTTAAACCTAAAAAAACTTTGTCTAAGCAGCTCTTTAGGAGAGCCACCTAGATTGCACCCTTCTCGGACGGGCACAAAAACCTAACTGAGGCTTGGAGGAGGGTCATAGGGGGAGGAGCCAGTACGCACCATGTGATCCTAAAAGCTTTATTTAGATGTGCCCTGTCTCCTGCGGAGCCCGCTATTCCCCATGGTCCTGACGGAGTCCCAGCATCCACTAGGACGTTAGAGAAATTGACACTGAGGGAGTTGGTGGTGTGGTTTGCAGGAGCTTGGTTACAAGAGGAAGGGATTTAGTGGTCAGTGGACTGCTTCCGCTGTCATCCAAAGTTTTTGAACTTGTCACTGACTTATGATGAATGCGCTGCAGGTGACGTATAAGGGAGGATGTTCCGAGGTGGTTAACGTCCTTACCCCTACTTATTACAGCTTGACAAAGGCAACACACGGCTTGACACCTGTTGTCCGCATTTGTGTTGAAATAATTCCACACCGAAGAGCTGATTTTTTTTGTATTTTGACAAAGGCATGTCAATGGCCATATTCGTCCCACGGAAAACAGGTGTCTCCCCGGGTGCCTGACTTAAACAAACCACCTCACCATCAGAATCCTCCTTGTCAATTTCCTCCCCAGCGCCAGCAACACCCATATCCTCATCCTGGTGTACTTCAACAGTGACATCTTCAATTTGACTATCAGGAACTGGACTGCGGGTGCTCCTTCCAGCACTTGCAGGGGGCGTGCAAATGGTGGAAGGCGCAAGCTCTTCCCGTCCAGTGTTGGGAAGGTCAGGCATCGCAACCGACACAATTGGACTCTCCTTGGGGATTTGTGATTTAGAAGAACGCACAGTTCTTTGCTGTGCTTTTGCCAGCTTAAGTCTTTTTCATTTTTCTAGCGAGAGGATGAGTGCTTCCATCCTCATGTGAATCTGAACCACTAGCCATGAACATAGGCCAGGGCCTCAGCCGTTCCTTGCCACTCCGTGTCGTAAATGGCATATTGGCAAGTTTACGCTTCTCATCAGACGCTTTCAATTTTGATTTATGGGTCATTTTACTGAACTTTTGTTTTTTGGATTTTACATGCTCTCTACTATGACATTGGGCATCGGCCTTGGCAGACGACGTTGATGGCATTTCATCGTCTCGGCCATGACTAGTGGCAGCAGCTTTAGCACGAGGTGGAAGTGGATCTTAGATCTTTCCCTATTTTAACCTCCACATTTTTGTTCTCCATTTTCTAATGTGTGGAATTATATGCCAGTATCAATAGCAATGGCCTACTACTATATATACTGCGCACAACTGAAATGCACCACAGGTATGGATGGATAGTATACTTGACGACACAGAGGTAGGTACAGCAGTGGCCTACTGTACCGTAATGCTATATATTATATACTGGTGGTCAGCAAACTGTGCAAAACTGAAATGCACCACAGGTATGGATGGATAGTATACTTGACGACACAGAGGTAGGTACAGCAGTGGCCTACTGTACCGTAATGCTATATATTATATACTGGTGGTCAGCAAACTGTGCAAAACTGAAATGCACCACAGGTATGGATGGATAGTATACTTGACGACACAGAGGTAGGTACAGCAGTGGCCTACTGTACCGTAATGCTATATATTATATACTGGTGGTCAGCAAACTGTGCAAAACTGAAATGCACCATAGGTATGGATGGATAGTATACTTGACAACACAGAGGTAGGTACAGCAGTGGCCTACTGTACCGTAATGCTATATATTATATACTGGTGTTCAGCAAACTGTGCAAAACTGAAATGCACCACAGGTATGGATGGATAGTATACTTGACGACACAGAGGTAGGTACAGCAGTGGCCTACTGTACCGTAATGCTATATATTATATACTGGTGGTCAGCAAACTGTGCAAAACTTAAATGCACCACAGGTATGGATGGATAGTATACTTGACGACACAGAGTCAGGTACAGCAGTGGCCTTCTGTACCGTACTCCTATATATTATATACTGGTGGTCAGCAAAAATATACGGATGTGGCTTCATGGGGAAGGGGCGGGGACCACAAATTAATACCAATTCATATTACACTGCACAGTAATCTCTATTATTCAAATTACACCGCACACATATTACACCAGGTAGAGCCCCTGTCACATATTACGCCACGTAGAGCCCCTGTCACATATTACGCCAGGTAGAGCCCCTGTCACATATTACACCAGGCAGAGCCCCTGTCACATATTACACCAGGTAGAGCACCTGTCACATATTACGCCAGGTGGAGCCCCTGTCACATATTACGCCAGGTGGAGCCCCTGTCACATATTACGCTAGGTAGAGCCCCTGTCACATATTATGCCAGGTGGAGCCCCTGTCACATATTACGCCAGGTAGAGCCCGTCACATATTACTCCAGGTAGAGCCCCTATCACACATTACTCCAGGTAGAGCCCAATTTTACACATTACAGTGTAGAGCCCCCTTTTAAACATTTCGGCACGTAGTTCCCTTTTACACAGTATGGCAGGAGGAGAACGAGAAAGAGAGGGAGGGAGACAATGAGAAAGAAAGGTGGCAGGTAGAGCGAGAGAGAGAGAGTGTGGTGGGAAGGAGACAGAGAGGGGTGGAAGGGGGAGAGAGGTGGGAGAGGGACAGAGATGAGCGGCAGGAGGAAGCAACAGCTAGGCTCCAGTACCCAGAGCCTAGCCTGAGCGCATGGGGGAAAGCCACAGGTACCTATGTAATGGTAGCAGGAAGTGCACTCACGTGGCAGTGGCGGAGGTTCCTTTTCCTGCGGACGGCCATGGCGGTGTCTGCGGTGGGGGATGTCCCTGTTCAAACTCGTCCTCCCGGAATCCCCTGGACAGCTCCTTACATCCCCGGACCAGCCCGTATGTTGGAATGACACTGGGCTGCTGCACGAATGGAGGAGCAGAGAGGTGGAGTGGGGCAAAGCCAGAGCCGACCCTGACTATTTTGATGCCCTAGGGGCCTAGGCAATATTCTGTCTGGTGCCCCCCCGCGGATGGGGTGGGGGGTGTAATATCAGTGAGGGCACAGAGAGGACTGCAGGGGTGGGGGGGCTGGAGCAGTGAGGGAATAACAGGCGAGAGAGTAGCCGATGCAGGGAAGGGGGGGGGGGTGAGCATGCATGGGGGTGGCTGGAGCAGTAAGGGAACAAGAGAGGAGCCTGTGAGGAAAAGTGAGAGGAGCCTGTGCGGGGGAGGGGGGGGCGGAGTTGCCGTGAATAGGGGTGTGGGGTTAGGGGGATGCTGGAGCAGTGAGGAAACAAGAGAGGAGCCTGTGCAGGGGAAAGGGGGCCGCGAATGGGGGTGAGGGGGATGCTAGAGCAGTAAGGGAACGAGAGAGGAGCCTGTGCGGGGTAGGGGGGGTTGCAAATGGGGGTGAGGGGGATGCTGCAGCAGTGAGGAAACGACAGAGGAGCCTGTGCGGGGTAGGGGGGCCGCAAATGGGGGTGTGGGGTATTCTGGAGCAGTGAGGAAACGAGAGAGAAGCCTGTGTGGAGGGGGGGCCGCAAATGGGGGTGAGGGGAATGCTGGTGAGGTGAGGGAACGAGAGAGGAGCCTGTGCGGGGTAGGGGGGCCGCAAATGGGGGTGAGGGGTATTCTGGACTGGAGCAGTGAGGAAACGAGAGAGGAGCCTGTGTGGGGGAGGGGGGGCCACAAATAGGGGTGAGGGGGAAGCTGGAGCAGTGAGGGAACGAGAGAGGAGCCTGTGCGGGGGAGGGGGGGCCAGGGGGTGCTGCAAATGGGGGTGAGGGGGATGCTGGCACAGTGAGAAAATGAGAGGGGGGCCTGTGCGGGGAAGGGGGGCCGGGGGTTGCCGCGGGTGGGGGGCTGGAGCAAGAGAGGGAACAAGAAAGGATCAGGTGGCTACACGGGCAGGGGGCACTGTGACCGGCAATGTGCTAGCATGTTCAGGCTGGGACAAGTCAGTCACCGCGCAGCCTGGACTCTGAATACACAGGCAGGGGGGCGCTGTGACCGGCCACATTCCGGCTAGGACAGGTCACCATGCAGCCCGCTCACGGCCTACGAGACAGCTGACGCCGTCACCCTCCCTCACCTGAGCTAGCACGCCGGCCGCTCTGATACCGCTCCCCCTCCCCGAGCCTGCGCCTCAGCTCAGCTGTGCTCCCCAAACGGGCCCCGTCACCTCCCGCCCGCAGCCGCTCACCTGCCGTCTCAGATCACCCCAGCTCCACAACCCATCCAGCGCAGCTCCGCCACAGCACCTCCTGTCTGAATGGTGAGTGTAGGTGCAGGTGGGGAGAGGGGCTCTGGGCGGAGCACATGGGGGAGACTGAAACTGCTGCCAGCAAGCGTCTGTCAGATAGGGAGCCGGGTGAAGCGATACGGTGCTGGCGGGCGGCAGCCAATCGGGGTGTATGCGGATGGTGCGCCCACAGCACAAGTGCGCTGTGTGCCAAGCACCATCCGCCCACACCTAGTTACGGCCCTGCTACAATGCAGCACAGATATGGAGTGTTTTTCAGGCAGACAAGTTAACGTATACTGGTGGTCACTGGTCAGCAAAACTCTGCACTGTACTCCTCCTATATAATATTATACTGGTGGTCCCCAGTCCCCACAATAAAGCAGTGTGAGCACAGATATATGCAGCACACTGAGCACAGATATGGAGTGTTTTTCAGGCAGACAACGTATACTGGTGGTCACTGTCAGCAAAACTCTGCACTGTACTCCTCCTATATAATACAGCTGCTCCCCAGTCCCCACAATTAAGCAGTGTGAGCACACATATATGCAGCACACTGAGCACAGATAAGGAGCGTTTTTTTCAGGCAGAGAACGGATAAAACTGGTGGTCACTGATCAGCAAAACTCTGCACTGTACTCCTCCTATATTAATAATACAGCTGCTCCCCAGTCCCCACAATTAAGATATAAGCAAGCACAAATATTTGCATCAACAATGAATAAACGGAGAGGATGCCAGCCACGTCCTCTCCCTAACATTTCCAATGCACGAGTGAAAATGGCGGCGACGCTCGGCTGCTTATATAGAATCCGAATCTCGCGAGAATCCGACAGCGGGATGATGACGTTCGGGCGCGCTCGGGTTAACCGAGCCATACCGGAGAATCTGAGTATGCCTCGGACCCGTGTAATATGGGTGAAGTTCGGGGGGGTTCGGTTTCCGAGGAACCGAACCCGCTCATCACTAATAGAATCAGGTAAGATTGTTAAAAATTCCACCCACAGGATCCACAAGTAACTGAAAGCACTTTGCTACGGCCATTGGCGTAGGAACGATAATTTTAATTGGGAGGGGTGGCGGCAAAAGGCCAAGGACTACTACAGGGCCTGGAGCTCCTTTTTCTAATGTTTGGTATCTCGTGTTATGACAGTTGTAACAGTGACTGTAGATATACAAAGACTCCCAATCCTAGGTTAACTTTCATCAGTGTTTCTGGGGTTGGCCAACCCCACTTTCATTGTTTATTCTACTATAAATAGGTATTTATACATTATTAAATATTATTATTACTATCAACTACCAATTAGTACAATAGTTGTTAAAAAGATCGATAAATTAAATTGTTCATCTTCAAAATGTACATAGTTCAATGGGGGTCATTCCGACCCGATCGCATGCTGCACTTCTTCGCAGCCATGCGATCGGGTTGGAACTGCGCGTGCACCAGCGCCACAGTGCGCCGGCGCATTGCAGTCATCGTTGCCTAGCGATCACCCCCGAGACAGAGGCGGCCGCTAGGCGGGTGGGGCTGAACGGCGGCGTTTAGCCGCCGTTTAGGGGAAGCGGTCCGGCCAACGCAGGCGTGGTCGGACCGTTCGGGGGGCGGGCCACGGTGGCTGTGTGACGTGTCACGCAGCCGCTGCGGCCAGCGGGAGCGACGAGTAACTCTCGGCCAGCCACAGGAGTTGCGCTGGCCGGGAGTTACTCCTCAAATACAAAGGCATTGCCTCTGTGCGATGCTTTTGTATTTGTGCGGGGGGCCGGCACTGACATGCGGGGAGGGCTAGCCCTGTGCTGGGCGTCCCCCCGCATGTCTGAGTTAAGGATCGTAGCTGTGCTAAACTTAGCACAGCTACGATCAACTCGGAATGACCCCCAATGTCATTAACCTAGTTTTTATTCAGATTTCGTTGCCAGCCTAATCTCTTTTGATTGGGAGTATTATTAAATCTGTAGTCACTGCCTCACTGGTTATGGTATGTGCCATAAATTTAAATTGCTATTTCTCATGTTTGTTACTGGATGTACTGCACGAAAGTCAGGGTAAAAGTAAAGTGAACAGTCGTTTATCAATACAGGTTATTTATTAAATGTTTATAAATAGATTACTTAGGGTTATATCTAATTAGCCATGGTGATTTACCGCAGCTAATTGTCTCGCCTGGGGCTATCTAATTAGCCCTGATAAGGCAGCGCGAGCTGTGGCTTATGTGGGATTTGGTTTCATCTGCCTCAGCCAGGCGAAAGCAAATCCCTGGAAACAGCCTCGTTTTAATGCGAAAACGGTGCTGTTTCTGCCGAAAACACACAGGTTTTACTGAACTTGTGTGTTTTCGGGAGATAATGGGTATATTTTTACAGGCACTGCTCTGAGCGCAGAGATTTTTTTCTATATATCTATTGTTCCTATGCAACTTAGCAAACTGTTCATTTTGCAGCTAGAGAAGTATTTATTATTAAATTTAATTAAAGCGCCAGGTAGTAAACAGCCAGTGACCATGGTCCCAGTCTGTTTACACATTTTTTTTACAAGCAACCAAATTGGATAGCCTGTTAAAAAAATATCGGTGAAACATCGTAAAAAAAGTGGAAAAAACAGCCATTTTTCGCACACGATGTCGTTTCACCTCTAATTGGTTACCCCCTTAGAGATTTTTTAAATAAACAAATCAATCTGTATACTAAGGCAATCTGTATTAAAGAACATTTGGTAGTTATCAGTGGTGTAACCGGGGGCGGGGGGAGGGCTTGTGGGACACTTTGCCCTGGGCACCATGGCAGACAGGGGTGCTGCAGTGTGTGCATTGTCCACGAGCCCTGAGTCCAGGGGGGCCCACACCGCACCTAGTTTTGTAATACTTACCCTCTGAGATACCATGTCGGCGGCAGCAGCACTGCAGAAACAACGTGCAGTGGCCATTTTTCCGGAGTTTCGCGCACTAGACTCTGAGACAGCACTAGGGTCTTCTAGTGACCCTAGTGCCCAAAGTCTATCCAGGTAAGTATAATTTTAGTTTTATTTTTTGCCGATAAAGGAGGGAGCGCCGTTATAAAAATGCCCTGGGTGCCAAAACCCCTTGTTATGCCCCTGGTTGTTATACTAAGACAATCTATATTTTAAGAAAGTTTCTCAAGTTTAGAACAGATACCATGACTTCAGAAAGTAGCATGAAGGACCTCCTCCTAACACTTTGCCAAAAATATGTTTCCTCTATTCCTTTCTGATGACAAACTTTCTCACCACGTCATACAAGTTCCACGCATTTTTGCTAAACAGTGTAGAAGCTCATGGCGGGATCCGGACTGAAAGTCGACAGTAACTAGGTCGACAATGTCTAGGTCGACCACTATTGGTCGACAGTAACTAGGTCGACAGGGTGTCTAGGTCGACAGGGTCTTTAGGTCGACATGTTCTAGGTCGACAGGTCAAAAGGTCGACATGAGTTTTTCACAAATTTTTTCTTTTTTTGAACCTTTTCATACTTAACGATCCACGTGGACTACGATTGGAACGGTAATCTGTGCCGAGCGAAGCAGTAGCGGAGCGAAGGCACCATGCCCGAAGCATGGCGAGCGAAGCGAGCCATGCGAGGGGACGCGGTGCACTAATTGGGGTTCCCGGTCACTCTACGAAGAAAACGACACCAAAATAACATTAAAAACTCATGTCGACCTTTTGACCTGTCGACCTAGAACATGTCGACCTAAAGACCCTGACGACCTAGACACCCTGTCGACCTAGTTACTGTCGATCAATAGTGGTCGACCTAGACATTGTCGACCTAGTTACTGTCGACTTTCAATACCACACCCGCTCATGGCAGGGGCAAAACACACTCAACAGAAATCACGGTGACTCCCACTCCCCCCAATCAAAAAAGTAATCTATTTGTGAATGTCCAAAGTTCTCAGATGCACCAAAGGCACCGGTCTCTGCTGCATGTATGTCAAGGGTGTTTTAGGAGAGGAGGGCGGATATGGACAACATAGCACCTGTATAGGTGCGATGGGTCTACAACCACATGTCGTGACAATGACCACAGGTCCTGTTTCAGACATGAAAAACGTTGGGATGTATGAAATATTGACATCCAATCCAGCTCATACTTATCTTAATTTTGATTTCTCCTCTCCGGGAGAAGCCCGGAAAGGAGACACTGCAGGGAACGTTGGGGTGCTGACATTATCTATCCCCGCCCCCACCTCAGGAAAACACAGCGATTTGTGAGGGGTGGGGCTAAAATGAGGCAATTTGCATTATTTTAGTCCCTCCCCACGGATGCCGGAGATTATCTCTCCATCCTGCCCGCTTTACTAGGGTGCGGACAGGATGCGGGAGATCTGTCCGTTCTTCCTGGGGGGTCAGGGGGCTAACCCAGAAATCAGGAGCCTCCCACACCTTCCGGGACAGTAGGCAAGTATGATCCAGCTGTTCTATTCACTTCTTTCTCTATATATTGGATGATAAGCAGCCAGGAAGTGGAAGGTGATATAAAATAATTTTACCTTACCAAAGTGCATTTAAATGTATTAAACATGCATTTTAAGACAGGTCAAAAACAAGCAATAAAGTTCTATGTACTGTAAAATCCAATAAATAACAAAATGTTACAAAAAAATTCCTCTTTGGCTAGCCTTAAATACAGTAAGATCATTTTTTTTATCATTTTAGTTTTGTTTACATTTTTTTGCCATGTGGTAACCCAAACAGGTACAACTACCATATTTGATACATCAATAAGTCACCCTCTACACAAACCGAGTACATCATGTAATTTCAAGCAGGCTGACCATGTGGTAATGCCTCAGCGATGCAATCACATGAGGCAGGACAAGTGCTGCTCTCCAGCTGGGCTGTGTGCAGCCATCACTCACTGTGTACAGAGGAAACCTGCAGCCTGAAGCTGTGTGTGTGTCACTGCACTGTGAAGGATATCTGTGCTGACATCTCATCCTAGTTGGAGAGAAGCCCCGAGGATAAAAGCTCTATTCTGCTGTAATCATGTATATAATTTCTACACTTATTGTATCTATTTTATGACACAGTAAATGTTATTTGCAGTCTGGTGGTGCATCTGGCACCTAACTGCATACAAAGCAAATGGAGTTTGCTCACAATAATGGTGGCTTCTACTGCGGTGTGAAATGTTGCACATGGGTAGGTAGAGAGCAGGGCCGTCTTGACAGCACTGTAGGCCTTGAGCAAAGCAATGCACTGGGGCTCCTACCCACCCATTCACAGAAATAAATTTTACAAAATCATGCCCCTCCTGCTGTCTCTCCACATGCTTCCATACAGTGAGTGGCTGTAAGCACTCTGATTGGTGGATAGTTCCAGTCATTCACCAATCAGCATGCTGATAGCCATTCACTGTCTGGCTGCAGGCTGGGAGGCAGGTAGAGAATGCTGCTAAAGTGGCCATGCAGCATTCTCTATTTGCCACCCAAGAAGCTCCAGAGGCCACAGCCCTGCTCAAAGGCCCCTAGAATCATGGGCCCCTGGGCTGCTTCCCAGTGAGCCCATATGATAGGATGGCCCTGAATAGGAGTGCTTGTACCTAAATACAAGCTAAGTGAACTCGTGCACCTCCTTTTACATCCGCATGAAAATATGAAGGTTCATGTTGCAGAGCGGGTTATTTCATGTGACACAAAGGGCGGAGTAGGGATGGACATCAGAATGATGGCTGTTCTGTAACCAAGGAAATTTTCAATGCAATGGTATCTAACCATCGCATCAAGAACATGCAATTAAAAAAAAAAACACGGCAAAACACATGTCTGCACATGGCCAATAGCAACCCATGGCCATTCTCAATGTTAAACAGCTGTTAACTCAGCTGTATTTTAACATCGGATGGTTGCCGCTTACACCATATTCAATGGCAGCTGCCATCGGAACGCTACCATTGAATAGTGAAACACTGCCATCAGAAGAAAAACAATGATAGTGTTATGCCATTAAACATCGATGTCCATCACAGAGAAGATGCAATTACAGGGACTTTCCTGTGTAGTGGGGGTCCTCAGAGCCATAAAAGGACTTATGCTGGATTGCCATTGACAAAAATACAGCCTATCATTTCCTTACAAAGTGCTGCCTAATCACTGACGTCTGTATTTTCAGCAAAGTGATGGATACTGATGTAATTCAATATTAGAGAGTATGTCACAAGAGAAACACAGTAACTATATTTTTATTTATCTATCTATCTATCTATCTATCTATCTATCTATCTATAGTGAGTGCTTGCTCAGTTGTCCCTTGCCCCTTGATGAAGTCTGATGGACGAAACGCGTTGGATGTACCTCAATTGACTCTCCATTTTTAAGATAAGCAGCACTCTTTTATCCTATATTTTATTATTTATTGTTTTTATTGAATGTATTTAATCTAGTGATGAGCGGGTTCGGATCCTCGGGATCCGAACCCGCCCGAACTTCACCTTTTTTTACACGGGTCCGAGCGACTCGGATCCTCCCGCCTTGCTCGGTTAACCCGAGCGCGCCCGAACGTCATCATCCCGCTGTCGGATTCTCGCGAGATTCGGATTCTATATAAGGAGCCGCGCGTCGCCGCCATTTTCACACGTGCATTGAGATTGATAGGGAGAGGACGTGGCTGGCGTACTCTCCGTTATATTAGAAAAGAAAAGAGTAAACTGAGTGACTTAGTTATAATTGCGGGGAGGATTGGGGACGGGGAGCAGCTGTTAGGGAGTACAGTGCAGGGTTTACCACCAGTGAGTTTAATCCTTTGTTTCTCTACATGAAAAAAACGCTCGACCATATCTGTGCTCAGTGTGCTGCACTGCTGCATGATATATCTGTGCTGAGTGCACTGCTCAATCTGCCTAATTGTGGGGACCGGGGAGCAGTTATAGCAGGAGTAGAGTGCACAGTTTTGCTGACAGTGACCACCAGTCCAGTATACGTTTGTCTGCCTGAAAAACACTCCTGTGGTGGGGTTTTTTTTCTTCATACTAGTTTAGCAGTCTGCTGACAGTGTCCACCAGGTCCGTTATATACAGTATATTATTATATATATAAGCAGTAGGGTAGGCCACGGCTGTACCTACCTCTGTGTCGTCAGTGCACTCGTCGTCCATAAGTAATATAATACTATACTATCCATCCATCTACATTGTATACCTGTGGTGGGTTTTTTTTCTTCATACTAGTTTAGCAGTCTGCTGACAGTGTCCACCAGGTCCATTATATACAGTATATTATATATATAAGCAGTACGGTAGGCCACGGCTGTACCTACCTCGGTGTCGTCAGTGCACTCGTCGTCCATAAGTAATATACTACTATACTATCCATCCATCTACATTGTATACCTGTGGTGGTTTTTTTTTTCTTCATACTAGTTTAGCAGTCTGCTGACAGTGTCCACCAGGTCAGTTATATACAGTATATTAACAGTATATTATATATATAAGCAGTACGGTAGGCCACGGCTGTACCTACCTCTGTGTCGTCAGTGCACTCGTCGTCCATAAGTAATATAATACTATACTATCCATCCATCTACATTGTATACCTGTGGTGGGTTTTTTTTTTCTTCATACTAGTTTAGCAGTCTGCTGACAGTGTCCACCAGGTCCGTTATATACAGTATATTATATATATAAGCAGTACGGTAGGCCACGGCTGTACCTACCTCTGTGTCGTCAGTGCACTCGTCGTCCATAAGTAATATAATACTATACTATCCATCCATCTACATTGTATACCTGTGGTGGCTTTTTTTTTTCTTCATACTAGTTTTGCAGTCTGCTGACAGTGTCCACCAGGTCCGTTATATACAGTATATTATATATATAAGCAGTACGGTAGGCCACGGCTGTACCTACCTCTGTGTCGTCAGTGCACTCGTCGTCCATAAGTAATATAGTACTATACTATCCATCCATCTACATTGTATACATGTGGTGGTTTTTTTTTTCTTCATACTAGTTTAGCAGTCTGCTGACAGTGTCCACCAGGTCCGTTATATACAGTATATTATATATATAAGCAGTACGGTAGGCCACGGCTGTACCTACCTCTGTGTCGTCAGTGCACTCGTCGTCCATAAGTAATATAATACTATACTATCCATCCATCTACATTGTATACCTGTGGTGGCTTTTTTTTTTCTTCATACTAGTTTAGCAGTCTGCTGACAGTGTCCACCAGGTCCGTTATATACAGTATATTATATATATAAGCAGTACGGTAGGCCACGGCTGTACCTACCTCTGTGTCGTCAGTGCACTCGTCGTCCATAAGTAATATAATACTATACTATCCATCCATCTACATTGTATATCTGTGGTGGGGTTTTTTTTTCTTCATACTAGTTTAGCAGTCTGCTGACAGTGTCCACCAGGTCCGTTATATACAGTATATTATATATATAAGCAGTACGGTAGGCCACGGCTGTACCTACCTCTGTGTCATCAGTGCACTCGTCGTCCATAAGTAATATAATACTAAACTATCCATCCATCTACATTGTATACCTGTGGTGGGTTTTTTTTTTCTTCATACTAGTTTAGCAGTCTGCTGACAGTGTCCACCAGGTCCGTTATATACAGTATATTATATATATAAGCAGTACGGTAGGCCACGGCTGTACCTACCTCTGTGTCGTCAGTGCACTCGTCGTCCATAAGTAATATAATACTATACTATCCATCCATCTACATTGTATACCTGTGGTGGCTTTTTTTTTTCTTCATACTAGTTTAGCAGTCTGCTGACAGTGTCCACCAGGTCCGTTATATACAGTATATTATATATATAAGCAGTACGGTAGGCCACGGCTGTACCTACCTCTGTGTCGTCAGTGCACTCGTCGTCCATAAGTAATATAATACTATACTATCCATCCATCTACATTGTATACATGTGGTGGTTTTTTTTTCCTTCATACTAGTTTAGCAGTCTGCTGACAGTGTCCACCAGGTCCGTTATATACAGTATATTATATATATAAGCAGTACGGTAGGCCACGGCTGTACCTACCTCTGTGTCGTCAGTGCACTCGTCGTCCATAAGTAATATAATACTATACTATCCATCCATCTACATTGTATACCTGTGGTGGGTTTTTTTTTTCTTCATACTAGTTTAGCAGTCTGCTGACAGTGTCCACCAGGTCCGTTATATACAGTATATTATATATATAAGCAGTACGGTAGGCCACGGCTGTACCTACCTCTGTGTCGTCAGTGCACTCGTCGTCCATAAGTAATATAATACTATACTATCCATCCATCTACATTGTATACCTGTGGTGGCTTTTTTTTTCTTCATACTAGTTTAGCAGTCTGCTGACAGTGTCCACCAGGTCCGTTATATACAGTATATTATATATATAAGCAGTACGGTAGGCCACGGCTGTACCTACCTCTGTGTCGTCAGTGCACTCGTCGTCCATAAGTAATATAATACTATACTATCCATCCATCTACATTGTATACATGTGGTGGTTTTTTTTCCCTTCATACTAGTTTAGCAGTCTGCTGACAGTGTCCACCAGGTCCGTTATATACAGTATATTATATATATAAGCAGTACGGTAGGCCACGGCTGTACCTACCTCTGTGTCGTCAGTGCACTCGTCGTCCATAAGTAATATAATACTATACTATCCATCCATCTACATTGTATACCTGTGGTGGGTTTTTTTTTTCTTCATACTAGTTTAGCAGTCTGCTGACAGTGTCCACCAGGTCCGTTATATACAGTATATTATATATATAAGCAGTACGGTAGGCCACGGCTGTACCTACCTCTGTGTCGTCAGTGCACTCGTCGTCCATAAGTAATATAATACTATACTATCCATCCATCTACATTGTATACCTGTGGTGGGGTTTTTTTTTTCTTCATACTAGTTTAGCAGTCTGCTGACAGTGTCCACCAGGTCCGTTATATACAGTATATTATATATATAAGCAGTACGGTAGGTCACGGCTGTACCTACCTCTGTGTCGTCAGTGCACTCGTCGTCCATAAGTAATATAATACTATACTTTCCATCCATCTACATTGTATACCTGTGGTGGGTTTTTTTTTCTTCATACTAGTTTAGCAGTCTGCTGACAGTGTCCACCAGGTCCGTTATATACAGTATATTATATATATAAGCAGTACGGTAGGCCACGGCTGTACCTACCTCTGTGTCGTCAGTGCACTCGTCGTCCATAAGTAATATAATACTATACTATCCATCCATCTACATTGTATAACTGTGGTGGCTTTTAGTTGTGCGCAAAATATGGAGAACAAAAATGTGGAGGTTAAAAAAATAGGGAAAGATCAAGATCCACTTCCACCTCGTGCTGAAGCTGCTGCCACTAGTCATGGCCGAGACGATGAAATGCCATCAACGTCGTCTGCCAAGGCCGATGCCCAATGTCATAGTACAGAGCATGTAAAATCCAAAACACAAAAGATCAGTAAAAAAATGACCCAAAAATCAAAATTAAAAGCGTTTGAGGAGAAGCGTAAACTTGCCAATATGCCATTTACGACACGGAGTGGCAAGGAACGGCTGAGGCCCTGGCCTATGTTCATGGCTAGTGGTTCAGATTCACATGAGGATGGAAGCACTCATCCTCTCGCTAGAAAAAAGAAAAGACTTGCGGCAAAAGCACAGCAAAGAACTGTGCGTTCTTCGAAATCCCAAATCCCAAAGGAGAGTCCAATTCTGTCGGTTGCGATGCCTGACCTTCCCAACACTGGACGGGAAGAGCTTGCGCCTTCCACCATTTGCACGCCCCCTGCAAGTGCTGGAAGGAGCACCCGCAGTCCAGTTCCTGATAGTGAAATTGAAGATGTCAGTGTTGAAGTACACCAGGATGAGGATATGGGTGTTGCTGGCGCTGGGGAGGAAATTGACAAGGAGGATTCTGATGGTGAGGTGGTTTGTTTAAGTCAGGCACCCGGGGAGACACCTGTTGTCCGTGGGAGGAATATGGCCATTGACATGCCTGGTCAAAATACAAAAAAATCAGCTCTTCAGTGTGGAATTATTTCAACAGAAATGCGGACAACTGGTGTCAAGCCGTGTGTTGCCTTTGTCAAGCTGTAATAAGTAGGGGTAAGGACGTTAACCACCTCGGAACATCCTCCCTTATACGTCACCTGCAGCGCATTCATAATAAGTCAGTGACAAGTTCAAAAACTTTGGGCGACAGCGGAAGCAGTCCACTGACCACTAAATCCCTTCCTCTTGTAACCAAGCTCGCGCAAACCACACCACCAACTCCCTCAGTGTCAATTTCCTCCTTACCCAGGAAAGCCAATAGTCCTGCAGGCCATGTCACTGGCAAGTCTGACGAGTCCTCTCCTGCCTGGGATTCCTCCGATGCATCCTTGAGTGTAACGCCTACTGCTGCTGACGCTGCTGTTGTTGCTGCTGGGAGTCGATCGGCATCCCAGAGGGGAAGTCAGAAGACCACTTGTACTACTTCCAGTAAGCAATTGACTGTCCAACAGTCCTTTGCGAGGAAGATGAAATATCACAGCAGTTATCCTGTTGCAAAGCGGATAACTGAGGCCTTGACAACTATGTTGGTATTAGACGTGCGTCCAGTATTCGCCGTTAGTTCACAGGGAACTAGACAATTGCTTGAGGTAGTGTGCCCCCGTTACCAAATACCATCTAGGTTCCACTTCTCTAGGCAGGCGATACCGAGAATGTACACGGACGTAAGAAAAAGACTCACCAGTGTCCTAAAAAATGCAGTTGTACCCAATGTCCACTTAACCACGGACATGTGGAGCAGGGCAGACACAGGACTACATGACTGTGACAGCCCACTGGGTAGATGTATTGCCTCCCGCTGCAAGAACAGCAGCGGCGGCACCAGTAGCAGCATCTCGCAAATGCCAACTCGTTCCTAGGCAGGCTACGCTTTGTATCACCGCTTTCCAGAATACGCACACAGCTGAAAACCTCTTACGGCAACTGAGGAAGATCATCGCAGAATGGCTTACCCCAATTGGACTCTCCTGGGAATTTGTGGCATCGGACAACGCCAGCAATATTGTGCGTGCATTACATCTGGGCAAATTCCAGCATGTCCCATGTTTTGCACATACCTTGAATTTGGTGGTGCAGAATTATTTAAAAAACGACAGGGGCGTGCAAGAGATGCTGTCGGTGGCCCGAAGAATTGCGGGCCACTTTCGGCGTACAGGCACCGCATACAGAAGACTGGAGCACCACCAAAAACACCTGAACCTGCCCTGCCATCATCTGAAGCAAGAGGTGGTAACGAGGGGGAATTCAACCCTCTATATGCTTCAGAGGATGGAGGAGCAGCAAAAGGCCATTCAAGCCTATACATCTGGCCACGATATAGGCAAAGGAGGTGGAATGCACCTGTCTCAAGCGCAGTGGAGAATGATTTCAACATTGTGCAAGGTTCTGCAACCTTTTGAACTTGCCACACGTGAAGTCAGTTCAGACACTGCCAGCCTGAGTCAGGTCATTCCCCTCATCAGGCTTTTGCAGAAGAAGCTGGAGGCATTGAAGGAGGAGCTAAAACAGAGCGATTCCGCTAGGCATGTGGGACTTGTGGATGGAGCCCTTCATTCGCTTAACCAGGATTCACGTGTGGTCAATCTGTTGAAATCAGAGCACTACATTTTGGCCACCGTGCTCGATCCTAGATTTAAAACCTACGTTGGATCTCTCTTTCCGGCAGACACAAGTCTGCAGAGGTTCAAAGAACTGCTGGTGAGAAAATTGTCAAGTCAAGCGGAACGCGACCCGTCAACATCTCCTCCTTCACATTCTCCCGCAACTGGGGGTGCGAGGAAAAGGCTACGAATTCCGAGCCCACCCGCTGGCGGTGATGCAGGGCAGTCTGGAGCGACTGCTGATGCTGACATCTGGTCCGGACTGAAGGACCTGCCAACGATTACTGACATGTCGTCTACTGTCACTGCATATGATTCTCTCACCATTGAAAGAATGGTGGAGGATTATATGAGTGACCGCATCCAAGTAGGCACGTCAGACAGTCCGTACGTATACTGGCAGGAAAAAGAGGCAATTTGGAGGCCCTTAAACAAACTGGCTTTATTCTACCTAAGTTGCCCTCCCTCCAGTGTGTACTCCGAAAGAGTGTTTAGTGCCGCCGCTCACCTTGTCAGCAATCGGCGTACGAGGTTACTTCCAGAAAATGTGGAGAAGATGATGTCCATTAAAATTAATTATAATCAATTCCTCCATGGAGACATTCACCAGCAGCAATTGCCTCCAGAAAGTACACAGGGACCTGAGATGGTGGATTCCAGTGGGGACGAATTAATAATCTGTGAGGAGGGGGATGTACACAGTGAAAGGGGTGATGAATCGGACGATGATGATGAGGTGGACATCTTGCCTCTGTAGAGCCAGTTTGTGCAAGGAGAGATTGATTGCTTCTTTTTTGGTGGGGGCCCAAACCAACCAGTCATTTCAGTCACAGCCGTGTGGCAGACCCTGTCGCTGAAATGATGGGTTCGTTAAAGTGTGCATGTCCTGTTTTTGCAACATAAGGGTTTTTGGGAGGGCCCAAGGACAATTCCATCTTGCACCTCTTTTTTCTTTCATTTTTCTTTGCGTCATGTGCTGTTTGGGGAGTATTTTTTTGAAGGGCCATCCTGCGTGACACTGCAGTGCCACTCCTAGATGGGCCAGGTGTTTGTGTCGGCCACTAGGGTCGCTTAGCTTAGTCGTCACACTGCTACCTCATTGCGCCTCTTTTTTTCTTTGCGTCATGTGCTGTTTGGGGAGTATTTTTTGGAAGGGCCATCCTGCCTGACACTGCAGTGCCACTCCTAGATGGGCCAGGTGTTTGTGTCGGCCACTAGGGTCGCTTAGCTTAGTCGTCACACTGCTACCTCATTGCGCCTCTTTTTTTCTTTGCGTCATGTGCTGTTTGGGGAGTATTTTTTGGAAGGGCCATCCTGCCTGACACTGCAGTGCCACTCCTAGATGGGCCAGGTGTTTGTGTCGGCCACTAGGGTCGCTTAGCTTAGTCGTCACACAGCTACCTCATTGCGCCTCTTTTTTTCTTTGCGTCATGTGCTGTTTGGGGAGTATTTTTTTGAAGGGCCATCCTGTGTGACACTGCAGTGCCACTCCTAGATGGGCCAGGTGTTTGTGTCGGCCACTAGGGTCGCTTAGCTTAGTCGTCACACAGCTACCTCATTGCGCCTCTTTTTTTCTTTGCGTCATGTGCTGTTTGGGGAGTATTTTTTGGAAGGGCCATCCTGCCTGACACTGCAGTGCCACTCCTAGATGGGCCAGGTGTTTGTGTCGGCCACTAGGGTCGCTTAGCTTAGTCGTCACACAGCTACCTCATTGGCCTCTTTTTTTCTTTGCATCATGTGCTGTTTGGGGAGTATTTTTTGGAAGGGCAATCCTGCCTGACACTGCAGTGCCACTCCTAGATGGGCCAGGTGTTTGTGTCGGCCACTAGGGTAGCTTAGCTTAGTCGTCACACAGCTACCTCATTGCGCCTCTTTTTTTCTTTGCGTCATGTGCTGTTTGGGGAGTATTTTTTGGAAGGGCCATCCTGCCTGACACTGCAGTGCCACTCCTAGATGGGCCAGGTGTTTGTGTCGGCCACTAGGGTCGCTTAGCTTAGTCGTCACACAGCTACCTCATTGCGCCTCTTTTTTTTCTTTGCGTCATGTGCTGTTTGGGGAGTATTTTTTGGAAGGGCCATCCTGCGTGACACTGCAGTGCCACTCCTAGATGGGCCAGGTGTTTGTGTCGGCCACTTGTGTCGCGTAGCTTAGCCATCCAGCGACCTCGGTGCAAATTTTAGGACTAAAAATAATATTGTGAGGTGTGAGGTGTTCAGAATAGACGGGAAATGAGTGTAAATTATGGTTATTGAGGTTAATAATACTATGGGATCAAAATGACCCCCATATTCTATGATTTAAGCTGTTTTTTAGGGTTTTTTGAAAAAAACACCCGAATCCAAAACACAACCGAATCCGACAAAAAAAATTCGGTGAGGTTTTGCCAAAACGCGTTCGAACCCAAAACACGGCCGCGGAACCGAACACAAAACCAAAACACAAAACCCGAAAAATTTCCGGTGCACATCACTAATTTAATCTAGTTGTTTTAGCTATATTTTACCCAGTCTCATTTAGCGTTATATATCCTCCGCTTTTTTAGCCACCCTAATAATTTTTTCAATTGTATAAATAAATATACTGTTATTTTTTATTACGTATCCAGCAAGTTTCTTCATATTTATATCATATTTTATCAGACACTGTCGGTTCGCTGATACCCCTATCTCCCTCTTTACATATCCAATCCAAGGCAGTTTATCCCTGACAAATACTTAGGGGTTAGCTGACGCCTTATATCATTAAAGGAGTGTCTGAGTTGTAGTATTTATCATTTTATTATTATTCTAGTTCACATACACCTGTGGCGCCATACTCCCACTATCCAATATATATACATATATATATATATATATATCAAAGTAGTATCCTGACGAAAATCTGTGAATAAGATTGAACCGTTGAACTCTATGCTGGGGTCCGTGTGATTCTTATAAGTCGTCCTGAGTGCCGCCTATGCTTGGTATATATATATATATATATATATATATATACACACACAATTTATATACATATAGACAGGGGTTAAAGTGGGGGGGGGACACGAGGTGGAACTGAGTTCCACCACCTGTAATGGTAGGGGGAACTAGTTCCACCTCCTCCATGGCCCTGCACAGTAATTCCAACAGAAAAGCCCACCCCATCATTTGCGTCAATCAATGATACATGGGGCACTAGTGTTGCTGATGAGCTGCAGCCACCTACTCCTTTCTCAGGTCCTGGTGCCTCCATGGTACTCCTCCAAGAGTTCCACCACCTCACCAGGACCACTTTAAGCCCTGCATATAGATATATAAAATAGATTTATATCAATACAACTTATTATTAGAGATGTGCACCGGAAATTTTTTGGGTTTTGTGTTTTGGTTTTGGATTCGGTTCCGCGGCCGTGTTTTGGATTCGGACGCGTTTTGCCAAAACCTCCTTGAAATTTTTTTGTCGGATTCGGGTGTGTTTTGGATTCGGGTGTTTTTTACAAAAAACCCTCAAAAACAGCTTAAATCATAGAATTTTGGGATCATTTCGATCCCATAGTATTATTACCTCAATAACCATAATTTACACTCATTTTCAGTCTATTCTGAACACCTCACACCTCACAATATTATTTTTAGTCCTAAAATTTGCACCGAGGTCGCTGGATGGCTAAGCTAAGCGACACAAATGGCCGACACAAACACCTGGCCCATCTAGGAGTGGCACTGCAGTGTCAGGCAGGATGGCACTTAAAAAAAATAGTCCCCAAACAGCACATGATGCAAAGAAAAAAGAGGCGCACCAAGATCGCTGTGTGACTAAGCTAAGCGACACAAGTGGCCGACACAAACACCTGGCCCATCTAGGAGTGGCACTGCAGTGTCAGGCAGGATGGCACTTCAAAAAAATAGTCCCTAAACAGCACATGATGCAAAGAAAAAAAGAGGCGCAATGAGGTAGCTGTGTGACTAAGCTAAGCGACCCAAGTGGCCGACACAAACACCTGGCCCATCTAGGAGTGGCACTGCAGTTTTCTAGCGAGAGGATGAGTGCTTCCATCCTCATGTGAAGCTGAACCACTAGCCATGAACATAGGCCAGGGCCTCAACCATTCCTTGCCACTCCGTGTCGTAAATGGCATATTGGCAAGTTTACGCTTCTCATCAGACGCTTTCAATTTTGATTTTTGGGTCATTTTACTGAACTTTTGTTTTTTGGATTTTACATGCACTCTACTATGACATTGGGCATCGGCCTTGGCGGACAACGTTGATGGCATTTCATCGTCTCGGCCATGACTAGTGGCAGCAGCTTCAGCACGAGGTGGAAGTGGATCTTGATCTTTCCCTATTTTAACCTCCACATTTTTGTTCTCCATTTTTTAATGTGTGGAATTATATGCCAGTATCAATAGCAATGGCCTACTACTATATATACTGCGCACAACTGAAATGCACCACAGGTATGGATGGATAGTATACTTGACGACACAGAGGTAGGTAGAGCAGTGGCCTTCCGTACCGTACTGCTATATATACTAGTGGTCACTGTCAGCAAACTGCAAAACTAAAATGCACCACAGGTATAGAATCTAGATGGATAGTATACTTGACGACACAGAGGTAGGTAGAGCAGTGGCCTTCCGTACCGTACTGCTATATATACTGGTGGTCACTGTCAGCAAACTGCAAAACTAAAATGCACCACAGGTATAGAATCTAGATGGATAGTATACTTGACGATACAGAGGTAGGTAGAGCAGTGGCCTTCCGCACCGTACTGCTATATATACTGGTGGTCACTGTCAGCAAACTGCAAAACTAAAATGCACCACAGGTATAGAATCTAGATGGATAGTATACTTGACGACACAGAGGTAGGTAGAGCAGTGGCCTTCCGTACCGTACTGCTATATATACTGGTGGTCACTGTCAGCAAACTGCAAAACTAAAATGCACCACAGGTATAGAATCTAGATGGATAGTACACTTGACGACACAGAGGTAGGTAGAGCAGTGGTCTTCCGTACCGTACTGCTATATATACTGGTGGTCACTGTCAGCAAACTGCAAAACTAAAATGCACCACAGGTATAGAATCTAGATGGATAGTATACTTGACGACACAGAGGTAGGTAGAGCAGTGGCCTTCCGTACCGTACTGCTATATATACTGGTGGTCACTGTCAGCAAACTGCAAAACTAAAATGCACCACAGGTATAGAATCTAGATGGATAGTATACTTGACGACACAGAGGTAGGTAGAGCAGTGGCCTTCCGTACCGTACTGCTATATATACTGGTGGTCACTGTCAGCAAACTGCAAAACTAAAATGCACCACAGGTATAGAATCTAGATGGATAGTATACTTGACGACACAGAGGTAGGTAGAGCAGTGGCCTTCCGTACCGTACTGCTATATATACTGGTGGTCACTGTCAGCAAACTGCAAAACTAAAATGCACCACAGGTATAGAATCTAGATGGATAGTATACTTGACGACACAGAGGTAGGTAGAGCAGTGGCCTTCCGTACCGTACTGCTATATATACTGGTGGTCACTGTCAGCAAACTGCAAAACTAAAATGCACCACAGGTATAGAATCTAGATGGATAGTATACTTGATGACACAGAGGTAGGTAGAGCAGTGGCCTTCCGTACCGTACCGCTATATATACTGGTGGTCACTGTCCGCAAACTGCAAAACTAAAATGCACCACAGGTATAGAATCTAGATGGATAGTATACTTGACGACACAGAGGTAGGTAGAGCAGTGGCCTTCCGTACCGTAATGCTATATATACTGGTGGTCACTGTCAGCAAACTGCAAAACTAAAATGCACCACAGGTATAGAATCTAGATGGATAGTATACTTGACGACACAGAGGTAGGTAGAGCAGTGGCCTTCCGTACCGTACTGCTATATATACTGGTGGTCACTGTCAGCAAAACTCTGCACTGTACTCCTCCTATATAATACTGCTGGTCCCCAGTCCCCACAATAAAGCAGTGTGAGCACAGATATATGCAGCACACTGAGCACAGATATGGAGCGTTTTTCAGGCAGACAACGTATACTGGTGGTCACTGGTCAGCAAAACTCTGCACTGTACTCCTCCTATATAATACTGGTGGTCCCCAGTCCCCACAATAAAGCAGTGTGAGCACAGATATATGCAGCACACTGAGCACAGATATGGAGCGTTTTTCAGGCAGACAACGTATACTGGTGGTCACTGGTCAGCAAAACTCTGCACTGTACTCCTCCTATATAATACTGGTGGTCCCCAGTCCCCACAATACAGCAGTGTGAGCACAGATATATGCAGCACACTGAGCACAGATATGGAGCATTTTTCAGGCAGAGAACGGATAAAACTGGTGGTCACTGATCAGCAAAACTCTGCACTGTACTCCTCCTATATAATACAGCTGCTCCCCAGTCCCCACAATTAAGCAATAAGCACAAATATTTGCAGCAACATTAATAAACGGAGAGGACGCCAGCCACGTCCTCTCCCTAACATTTCCAATGCACGAGTGAAAATGGCGGCGACGCGCGGCTCCTTATATAGAATCCGAATCTCGCGAGAATCCGACAGCGGGATGATGACGTTCGGGCGCGCTCGGATTAACCGAGCCATACGGGAGAATCCGAGTATGCCTCGGACCCGTGTAAAATGGGTGAAGTTCGGGGGGATTCGGTTTCCGAGGAACCGAACCCGCTCATCACTACTTATTATAGCATAGGGAGAAGCCTTTTTACCATATCCTAAAATCTGACTTGTTATGTTTATTCATAGTACAGCATGTCGTAAAAAAAAGTGTAATTAGTTGCATATTTATCAATAGCATATTTGAAAACAAAACACCAGTGGGCAACGGGATATTTGAATTAAGGGAAGCACTTTAAGTAAAGTGAAAGAAACATCCATCACTACAGTATTTGCGTTCCCTTGAAACATCTTTTGCATTTCAGATACAGTATATACTTTTGGAAAGCATAATTAAGGGGAGCTGCATCTAAGGGGGAATTCAATTTAAAAAATCGCACTAAAATCTAATTTTACTGCGATTTTTCTCAGGGTAATCCAGTTACCCATTATTTTTTCACCCGTTTTCACACAAAAAAACACACAGGATCCGAGATAAACACACAGGATCCAAGCTAAGTTCCTGTTTTCAAGATCGTGGCCAAGAAAACGTCGCAGTTATGGGGGATTTTATTTGTCCTGCCTCTGGGGCGGTGAAACAAAATCCCCAATAGTGCGGGGATCAATTAGCCGCGGTCATTTACCGCAGCTAATTGAATTCCCCCCTAAATGTCTGCATGAACACTCTGTTTATGGAGTTTCAGTTCAAGTACTGGAATTACATCTTTCACATTTAGATATTATTTGCATGATATTATTATTATTATTATTATTATTATTCAAATAGTGTTTAAGAGGTGAAACAGGAATCTCATAAATCACTGGAGAATGAGCAGCAAAACAGAAATGTAAATCGGAGTTTGTTGATAATTCTGTGAACAAGAACATATTTTGAACCAGTTCATAATTTTAGAGCATTACTAATCTGAAGCATATATCTTAATGCTGCAGCCTTGGAGCCACAGGTGTTAGCTCTCTTAAGGGATGTATCTAGAGATGTGGCCTAATATACATACTAAACTACTATAACTATATTTCATCTCCACTTTCATGTGCCTGCCCTTACTGTAAGGCCATTTGCCAGTGTGAGATGAAATGCCTGATATATAGATTATTTAGTGTATAAATCTTTAATCAATGTCACAAATTTGAAGTGTTGACTTTTTGTTTGTTCTCGATCTTGATTTGGCACTATTGTGTTTATTTCTGCAAGAGTTATCCGAAAAAACTAGGACTCACCTGATAATGGGGGTCATTCCGAGTTGATTGCTAGCTGCATTTGTTCGCAGCGCAGTGATCAGGCAAAAAAAAACGGCAATTCTGCGCATGCGTATGCGGCGCAATGCGCACGTGCGACGTACGGGCACAAAGAATGATGCAGTTTTGCACAGGGTCTAGTGATGCATTTCAGTCGCACTGCTTGCCACAGAGTGATTGACATGAAGTGGGTGTTTCTGGGTGGCAACTGACCGTTTTCAGGGAGTGTTTGCAAAAACGCAGGCGTGCCAGGAAAAACGCAGGCGTGGCTGTGTGAGCGCTGGGCGGGTGTGTGACGTCAAATTCGGAACTGAATAGTCTGAAGTGATCGCAAGCGCTGAGTAGGTTTTGAGCTACTCTGAAACTATACAAAAAATTTTTGCAGGCGCTCTGCGATACAACCATTCGCACTTCTGCTAAGCGGCATAGCGTTTGCACGGCTGCTAAAAACTGCTAGCGAGCGATCAACTCAGAATGACCGCCAATATCTCTTGCTTTATTCACTCAAACAGCCTAATACCTACTAGGACATATGCCAAATCCGCTAAATGGTGATAATACAGCACAACGGCAAATAATAAAAGTAGTTAATAGTATTCATTCTAGGCTGTTTCAGCAGGGTGCCACATCCTGCCCAATTTGAAAATGGGAAAATGTATCCTGCCCTCTTGGCGGTGCCACGCTGGAACAGCATGTCCTGTTCTGTCTTTACCTGTGGGCCGCAGTGTCCCGCGGGTGGGAAAAGTTGTGGTGTAGCGATAATCGCTGGTAAATAGATGCCATTTATTCACAGTGAGGGGAGAGTCCAGAATGTCCGAAAGCTCCCAAGAGTGACGCCGCACCCCTTTACCTTGCCCGCACCTCAGTACCTTGCTTTCTAGCGGGAACACTACGAATAATAAGAATTTACTTACCGATAATTCTATTTCTCATAGTCCGTAGTGGATGCTGGGGACTCTGTAAGGACCATGGGGAATAGCGGCTCCGCAGGAGACTGGGCACATCTAAAGAAAGCTTTAGGACTATCTGGTGTGCACTGGCTCCTCCCCCTATGACCCTCCTCCAAGCCTCAGTTAGGATACTGTGCCCGGACGAGCGTACACAATAAGGAAGGATTTTGAATCCCGGGTAAGACTCATACCAGCCACACCAATCACACCGTATAACCTGTGATCTGAACCCAGTTAACAGCATGATAACAGAGGAGCCTCTGAAAGATGGCTTACAACAATAATAACCCAATTTTTGTAACAATAACTATGTACAAGTATTGCAGAAAATCCGCACTTGGGATGTGCGCCCAGCATCCACTACGGACTATGAGAAATAGAATTATCGGTAAGTAAATTCTTATTTTCTCTAACGTCCTAAGTGGATGCTGGGGACTCCGTAAGGACCATGGGGATTATACCAAAGCTCCCAAACGGGCGGGAGAGTGCGGATGACTCTGCAGCACCGAATGAGAGAACTCCAGGTCCTCCTCAGCCAGGATATCAATTTTGTAGAATTTTACAAACGTATTTGCTCCTGACCAAGTAGCTGCTCGGCAAAGTTGTAAAGCCGAGACCCCTCGGGCAGCCGCCCAAGATGAGCCCACCTTCCTTGTGGAGTGGGCATTTACAGATTTTTGGCTGTGGCATGCCTGCCACAGAATGTGCAAGCTGAATTGTACTACAAATCCAACGAGCAATAGTCTGCTTAGAAGCAGGAGCACCCAGCTTGTTGGGTGCATACAGGATAAACAGCGAGTCAGATTTCCTGACTCCAGCCGTCCTGGAAACATATATTTTCAGGGCACTGACAACGTCTAGCAACTTGGAGGCCTCCAAGTCCCTAGTAGCCGCAGGCACCACCAATAGGTTGGTTCAGGTGAAACGCTGAAACCACCTTGGGGAGAAACTGAGGACGAGTCCTCAATTCCGCCCTGTCCGAATGGAAAATCAGATAAGGGCTTTTTCAGGATAAAGCCGCCAATTCTGACACGCGCCTGGCCCAGGCCAGGGCCAACAGCATGACCACTTTTCATGTGAGATATTTTAACTCCACAGATTTAAGTGGTTCAAACCAATGTGACTTTTGGAACCCAAAACTACACTGAGAACCCAAAGTGCCACTGGAGGCACAAAAGGAGGCTGTATATGCAGTACCCCTTTTACAAACGTCTGAACTTCAGGGACTGAAGCTAGTTCTTTTTTGGAAGAAAATTGACAGGGCCGAAATTTGAACCTTAATGGACCCCAATTTCAGGCCCATAGACACTCCTGTTTGCAGGAAATGTAGGAATCGACCCAGTTGAATTTCCTCCGTCGGGCCTTACTGGCCTCGCACCACGCAACATATTTTCGCCAATTGCGGTGATAATGTTTTTGCGGTTACATCCTTCCTGGCTTTGATCAGGATAGGGATGACTTCATCCGGAATGCCTTTTTTCCTTCAGGATCCGGCGTTCAACCGCCATGCCGTCAAACGCAGCCGCGGTAAGTCTTGGAACAGACAGGGTCCTTGCTGGAGCAGGTCCCTTCTTAGAGCTAGAGGCCACGGATCTTCCGTGAGCATCTCTTGAAGTTCCGGTTACCAAGTTCTTCTTGGCCAATCCGGAACCACGAATATAGAGCTTACTCCTCTCCATCTTATCAATCTCAGTACCTTGGGTATGAGAGGCAGAGGAGGGAACACATACCCTGACTGGTACACCCACGGTGTTACCAGAGCGTCTACAGCTTATTGCCTGAGGGTCCCTGGACCTGGCGCAATACCTGTCGAGTTTTTAATCATGTGGAAGACTTCTGGGTGAAGTCCCCACTCTCCCGGGTGGAGGTCGTGCTGAGGAAGTCTGCTTCCCAGTTGTCCACTCCCGGAATGAATACTGCTGACAGTGCTATCACATGATTTTCCGCCCAGCGAAGAATCCTTGCAGCTTCTGCCATTGCCCTCCTGCTTCTTGTGCCACCCTGTCTGTTTACGTGGGTGACTGCCGTGATGTTGTCCGACTGGATCAACACCGGCTGACCTTGAAGCAGAGGTCTTGCTAAGCTTAGAGCATTATAAATGTCCCTTAGCTTCAGGATATTTATGTGAAGTGATGTCTCCAGGCTTGACCATAAGCCCTGGATATTCCTTCCCTGTGTGACTGCTCCCCAGCCTCGCAGGCTGACATCCGTGGTCACCAGGACCCAGTCCTGAATGCCTAATCTGCGGCCCTCTAGAAGATGAGCACTCTGCAACCACCACAGGAGGGACACCCTTGTCCTTGGTGACAGGGTTATCCGCTGATGCATCTGAAGATGCGACCCGGACCATTTGTCCAGCAGGTCCCACTGGTGCGTGGAATCTGTCGAATGGGATTGCTTCGTAGGAAGCCACCATTTTACCCAGAACCCTTGTGCATTGATGCACTGAGACTTGGCTCGGTTTTAGGAGGTTCCTGACTAGCTCGGATAACTCCCTGGCTTTCTCCTCCGGGAGAAACACCTTTTTCTGGACTGTGTCCAGGATCATCCCTAGGAACAGAAGACACGTCGTCGGAACCAGGTGCGATTTTGGAATGTTGAGAATCCAATCGTGCTGCCGCAACACTACCTGAGATAGTGCTATACCGACCTCCAACTGTTCCCTGGATCTTACCCTTATCAGGGAATTGTCCAAGTAAGGGATAACTAAAATTCACTTCCTTCGAAGGAATATCATCATTTCGGCCATTACCTTGGTAAAGACCCGGGGTGCCGTGGACCATCCATACGGCAGCGTCTGAACTGATAGTGACAGTTCTGTACCATAAACCTGAGGTACCCTTGGTGAGAAGGGTAAATTTGGACATGAAGGTAAGCATCCTTGATGTCCCGAGACATCATGTAGTCCCCTTCTTCCAGGTTCGCAATCACTGCTCTGAGTGACTCAATCTTGAATTTGAACCTCTGTATGTAAGTGTTCAAAGATTTTAGATTTAGAATCGGTCTCACCGAGCCGTCCGGCTTCGGTACCACAACAGTGTGGAATAATACCCCGTTCCCTGTTGCAGGAGGGGGTATCTTGATTATCACCTGCTGGGAATACAGCTTGTGAATGGCTTCCAAAACTGTCTCCCTGTCAGAAGGAGACATCGGTAAAGCCGACTTTAGGAAACGGCGAGGGGGAGACGTCTCGAATTCTAATTTGTACCCCTGAGATATCACCTGAAGGATCCAGGGGTCTACTTGCGAGTGAGCCCACTGCGCGCTGAAATTCATTGAGACGGGCCCCCCACCGTGCCTGATTCTGCTTGTAAAGCCCCAGCGTATACTGAGGGCTTGGCAGAGGCGGGAGAGGGTTTCTGTTCCTGGGAACTGGCTGATTTCTGCAGCCTTTTTCCTCTCCCTCTGTCACGGGGCAGAAATGAGGAACCTTGTCCACGAAAAGACTGCGCCTGATAATACGGCGTCTTCTCATGTTGAGAGGCGACCTGGGGTACAAACGTGGAATTCCCAGCTGTTGCCGTGGCCACCAGGTCTGAAAGACCGACCCCAAATAACTCCTCCCCTTAATAAAGCAATACTTCCAAATGCCGTTTGGAATACGCATCACCTGACCACTGACGTGTCCATAACCCTCTACTGGTAGAAATGGACAACGCGCTTAGACTTGATGCCAGTCGGCAAATATTCCGCTGTGCATCACGCATATATAGAAATGCATCTTTTAAATGCTCTATAGGCAAAAATATACTGTCCCTATCTAGGGTATCAATATTTTCAGTCAGGGAATCCGACCACGCCAACCCAGCACTGCACATCCAGGCTGAGGCGATTGCTGGTCGCAGTATAACACCAGTATGTGTGTAAATACCTTTTAGGATACCCTCCTGCTTTCTATCAGCAGGATCCTTAAGGGCGGCCATCTCAGGCGAAGGTAGAGCCCTTACAAGCGTGTGAGCGCTTTATCCACCCTAGGGGGTGTTTCCCAACGCACCCTAACCTCTGGCGGGAAAGGATATAATGCCAATAACATTTTAGAAATTATCAGTTGTTATCGGGGGAAACCCACGTATCATCACACACCTCATTTAATTTCTCAGATTCAGGAAAACTACAGGTAGTTTTTCCTCACCGAACATAATACCCCTTTTTTGGTGGTACTCGTATTATCAGAAATGTGTAAAACATTTTTCATTGCCTCAATCATGTAACGTGTGGCCCTACTGGAAGTCACATTCGTCTCTTCACCGTCGACACTGGAGTCAGTATCCATGTCGGCGTCTATATCTGCCACCTGAGGTAACGGGCGCTTTAGAGCCCCTGACGGCCTATGAGACGTCTGGACAGGCACAAGCTGAGTAGCCGGCTGTCTCATGTCAACCACTGTCTTTTATACAGAGCTGACACTGTCACGTAATTCCTTCCAACAGTTCATCCACTCAGGTGTCGACCCCCTAGGGGGTAACATCACTATTACAGGCAATCTGCTCCATCTCCACATCATTTTTCTCCTCATACATGTCGACACAAAAGTACCGACATACAGCACACACACAGGGAATGCTCTGATAGAGGACAGGACCCCACTAGCCCTTTGGGGAGACAGAGGGAGAGTTTGCCAGCACACACCAGAGCGCTATATATATACAGGGATAACCTTATATAAGTGTTTTTCCCCTTATAGCTGCTGTATAGTTAATACTGCGCCTAATTAGTGCCCCCCTCTCTTTTTTAACCCTTTCTGTAGTGTAGTGACTGCAGGGGAGAGCCAGGGAGCTTCCCTCCAACGGAGCTGTGAGGGAAAATGGCGCCAGTGTGCTGAGGAGATAGGCTCCGCCCCTTTTTCGCGGACTTTTCTCCTGCTTTTTTATGGATTCTGGCAGGGGTTAAATGCATCCATATAGCCCAGGAGCTATATGTGATGCATTTTTTTTGCCATCCAAGGTGTTTTTATTGCGTCTCAGGGCGCCCCCCCCCAGCGCCCTGCACCCTCAGTGACCGGAGTGTGAAGTGTGCTGAGAGCAATGGCGCACAGCTGCAGTGCTGTGCGCTATCTTGTTGAAGACAGGACGTCTTCTGCCGCCGATTTTCCGGACCTCTTCTGCCTTCTGGCTCTGTAAGGGGGCCGGCGGCGCGGCTCTGGGACCCATCCAAGCTGGGCCTGTGATCGTCCCTCTGGAGCTAATGTCCAGTAGCCTAAGAAGCCCAATCCACTCTGCACGCAGGTGAGTTCGCTTCTTCTCCCCTTAGTCCCACGATGCAGTGAGCCTGTTGCCAGCAGGTCTCACTGAAAATATCAAACCTAAACTAAAACTTTCACTAAGAAGCTCAGGAGAGCCCCTAGTGTGCACCCTTCTCGTTCGGGCACAGAGATCTAACTGAGGCTTGGAGGAGGGTCATAGGGGGAGGAGCCAGTGCACACCAGATAGTCCTAAAGCTTTCTTTAGATGTGCCCAGTCTCCTGCGGAGCCGCTATTCCCCATGGTCCTTACGGAGTCCCCAGCATCCACTTAGGACGTTAGAGAAAATTACATTACTGAGTTAACAATGGTAGTGCAGCTGTATTACATCTGACCCAGTGTCACAGCTCATGGAGCGGATCATTATTTGGCTTGTTGGGAAACTGATCTGGAGTAGAACTAATATCAGCCGCTGAGGGAAGTTATATCAAACCTTCTAAAGAGGACAGGGGAGAAGTTGTCCATAGTAACTAATCAGCTTCTACATAACATTTCAGAGACTGTATTTGTTAAATGATGGCTAGAAGCTCATTAGGTGCTATGAGTAACTTCTCCACGTGTCCTTTATAGAAACTTTGATACATCTCGCCCAAAGTGTGTATATGTGGCCATCTTCCAATCTCATAAATAGGTCCCACTTACAGCAGAAGTGATCCAGCCTCTCTGCCAAAGTGGATGAACAGCTACAGCGGTCTGCAGTATACTGTGACTCCCTAATGTAGGCCTTACAAATCTTCTCTTGACAAATAATTTATTTTAGGCAAAAGGTCAGCTAGCAAGAGATGGACATAATACCATTTTGTGATGAGCGACTAGGAGGGATAGCAAAGCAATGCATCCAACGTAAGAAACACAGCAGGTATAAAATACTATGCTGGATATCATTGGCAGAGACAAATTAACTTTTTTTTTGTAACTCTCTAGGCCATTTTTGGTGTTGCAATACTTTCGAACCGTATTCTACTAGGTATTTTAAATGTCATAGATTTGTGTGTTCTCTAAAACAACCACTCCCATCTTTCACCACCATGACAGTTACAGACAGACATAGAATCAGTTATAAAGTGGTAAGCTGTCACTTTCCACCAATTGGTTACTAGACTTACCTCTGTGACATTGTTTCGCTGAAAGGGAAGCGTGTCCACAGCAATCTGTGCAGGGACTCCAGACAGCGTACTGGAAGTCAACCCAATCTGACTTTTAACAGTTACAGATCTACTCCTTTGTCCAGGTGTGATTCCATCTTTGTTTCCCTGATGACTTGGGGTGAGTGGTCGAGACGAAATACTGTTTGGAGTTACAGGTCTGCCCAGTGGGGTGACAGGTGTCTGAAGTTTACCTGTCTGTGAGTTTGGAGTCTGAGGCCTATTGTTTGCTGGGTTTGAACCATGTGTTCTGCTGTTCGCTTGAGGAGGCGACTTGCTCCCTTTAAGGTGAAGCTGTAAGTTTGCTGAGGTTTGATTTGGCACTTGTGGTTTTGTGTTCTGTACAGTTGATCCATGATAAGTTCCTTGAGGATCACTTGCAACTGTTCCAGCTCCGAGTTGGTTTCCTGGACTCCGTGACATACTTGCTTCTGCCATAAGTGCCAAGTCTTTTTCAATATCTGCAACACCAAAATAGATTTTTATAGATGCAATGAATATCCTTTGAAATCTACTCTAAGAAGTTTACTATTTATGCATTTTCATTCCTTATGTGTCACATTTTAAAGGCTGTATTTCCCACAGATCAAGACTTTGTAGTCTGTGCCACAAACCTCTGAGGGCTGGTTAAACATGAACTTTCTGGTGGTACTGACTTTAAAAAGGCTAAAGGAACAAATTCAGTCTATAACAGCAGTCCATATTAATTGACATCATATGACAATAAACAATACAACACTTGGATAGAATTCTACAGTTATTTTCCACACAATTGTTGCCAAGCCAATAGGCTTTACAATCACACAACCAGGGCAATTAGACAATGTCTCCATTAGCAGCTTGTTATAATCTTGTACACTGCAATATCTATGACAGTGGTTTCCAAACTTTTTTCAATCACGGCGCTCTAGAATATCTGAATTATTTTCACGGCACCCCTAGGCCAAAAATTTCTTATTGAGAAATTTAGAAAGAAATATTACATTAAGTAGATCGCGTTTATATGTCATCCTTAGGGTCAGTTGTGTGGTGAGGGACAAGATTTGCTTCTGTTTGGCCACATATTTTATGACTGGCAGCCACCAGCACTGGTTTTGCCTATTATATTGACCATGAATAATTTGAATTGGTCCTGGACCACCAACTCAGGGCACCTCTGCTAGTGTCCCGAGGCACCACAGGGAGCCACGGCACACAGTTTGGGAACCTCTGATCTATGACAATGTTTCAATAATGTTTCTAGAAGTGTAATTTTAAAATAGTAGAATTATTCGAGTTGTGTCAATATTCAAATGAAAAGAGAAAACTAAGTTAGACATTAAAATCAAACCTATGTACCCAGGGCCTGATTCAGAGATGGTATACATACATCTCTGATGGTGGGGCAGCTGCACATGTGCAGGAACCACAACTTGCAGCCTTATTGATTGGCTGCAGGCGCCTGGGGGCAGAGGGTGGGTAGAGCTGGCCAGTGATCCCAAAAAACGGGGCTACACGTCCCCATTTTCTGGAAAGGCCAGGCTAGGGTCTACGCCTTTGGATGCAGATTTCCTAGGCAAAGTAGCATGAACAGCCCGGCCATCCTGTGTAACCTGAGGGTTACTTAGATGGCTGATGTTCACGCAAGTGATTGATGCTGAGTCTTCGGATGCAGCAGTAAATCACACAAGCATGCAGGAGGCATCTATTAATCAAGGCACCACCTGTTGCTATTGCATATTTTCGGATAGCAGCTGCATCTGCCGTACAAGCTGTATCCATCTCTGCATCAGGCCACTACAGTACGCCCAGTAAAAAGGTCTCCAATGCCAAGACTCCAAAAATAATGTAAGCGAAAGGAAATTATTATGAAGCTCTGTGGGAACCTTTGAGCTATGTAAAGAAAATGCTGTAGCACGCTAATTAACAATTCTCAGACGTCTTTTTTCAACACCAAGTTCTTAATTTGATGCATTACCTATATAATGTAACTGTATTAATCCATGGCTTGATGCATACAGTCAGAGCAAGTCATGCTGTACACAGTCACCTCTACACTGTGTGCTGTGTGATAAGTAGATTTTAAATGTAGGTCTAAGTGCTGAAACACACTACCCGGCTTTTGCCGGCCGGGAAAAAGCCGGACGGCTTTTTCCCGTGCCGGCATTGTAGTTAACAGTGTGAGGGCTAGGGTCCCTTCACACTGCACGGCCCCGGCCCGGCTGCCGGGTTGCAGCCGGGTCTCACCACTGGAAGGTCCGGCGGCCGGGCGGCCGCCGGGCCGTCTTTGGAGCCAGTAAACCATGTGTGTGAAGGGAAGCTTTCACACACAACGTTTTTTTCTGAAGCCGTGTCTGATGCTGCGCATGCGCACAGCATCACACACGGCTCAAAGCCGTCATGTGTGACAGACACTGCCGGTTTCTCCCGGATGGCAAAAAGCCGGACAAAGTTTGTCCGGCTTTTTGCCATGGGAAAAACCGGAGTGTGTGTTACAGCCCTATAGCTTCAAGCCACAGCAAGATTTGATAATGAAAAGCCAACAATGCATATAAAACACAAATATTTACAGATAAAACAGTTTTGTGTATTGATAATATTAAAAAATAAATACAAAATGGTACATTTTCATGTGGCTTTCATGGTGACGAGTGCTTTAGATTAGATCAGCCAAATCCTAAATGTACATACAGCCAATTCAAGCATTTAAATGTTAACAAAAAACACAGACAAGTGATGTGAGAATTCTGTCAAACTCGCCGTGGAACGGAAGACCGTGGTGCAGAATTGGATTATCCATTATGCACTCTAGGCTTCTAGGAAAGGGCCCGTATTATACTTAATCTATGACTCCAAGGGGTCATAATCCAGCTGTCCCAGTGTAATTTGCATCTCTTTTTTTTTTTTAAGTTTTATTTTTATTTACTTTATTTTTGAATATTAACAGATAAACAACAGTATAATAAATGAATGGTGTGAGTATCTGTATAGCCAGCTAGGAAAGATATCCCTATCTTTAACAACCTCTGACATTATTACTTATCAAAGACTAAGGTGGCAAAGCTAGAACATAATCCTCCAGGCTGGAGGCAAAGATAGGATCATTCATATTTGTTTGTACCATGTGTTGGAATTATACTTACAGCTGCTCTATTTCTATTCCCTTCTCCCTCTTTATATGGTTTACAGAAGCCCCTGCTATACATTTTAAACTGATGTTTAGTTAAATCGGAGTTCTGAGATCTATATAAATTTATGAAGCATTTGTTCTACAGCCTTGTGCTATTATATGGTAAGCGGTCTGGCCATACAATCCACAATGGGAGCATCTAGAGCCCATAAATACTTGTACTATCTAATGAAAAAATAAGAAGTGAGGGTTAAACCAGGATTAAGTCTGAACGGCCATGACATGCCTGCATTTGGCCGACCACTCCCATTACCACCCCCAAAACCTGTCTTCCTGTCACTCACTTTGCGACTAATTCCTTGGTGCGATAGCACTTGCAGTTTACTCGCTGCACATGAACACTGTGGCTCAGATGCATCGACCAATGTGCATACAATAGCCGCTTTGCAAACACATCTGAATGAGCCTCTGAGTGCGTCAGTTGGCCATAAGCCTGCCTAATTGTTCAAGACCATGCTAAGCAGTCACTAAGTAAACTGCAGTCTAGACCGAAGCAAGTGAGATTGGATTCTGGGTGGAGTTCCTCTTCAATGCTTCTAACTTACATATTCAACAAAGGAGATAGAATGTTGAGCCAGAAGGAGCAACAATGTTGTATCCAGCGTAATGGAAAACAATCTCCAAAATAAATATCTACTGTAGTTTAGTTTAGTTGCCAGTGTGACATGGCTCTAAAGAGCAGCGCACGTGGCTCATTGCAATTCTGGGGCTTTGCAAAACCCGGCAAGGTTTAAAATGAAGTTTACTGATTTCCAGTCATGCAGGGTGATAAATAAAAAATAATCTCGATGTCTGCATAAATAAATATTTTAATAGCAAACCCGCCAGACTTGTAGAGGACTTCTCACATTCCAAAGCACCGATGAGCGGTCTTGAGGCATTACAAGCCCCCCACCCGTGTGTCAGAAGTGCGGAATTTCAGTCGTAACCAGCCCTTAGTGAGATAGCGGGGTTGGGGAGTGTACAGTAGATCACATGCATTGAATCGACTATAAAAATGTGTCTGGAAATCTAGTTTAACAGCATAGGGATTAAAGATGTCAGGAATCTGGAAAAGAGATGACATAATTCTAAAAATCACACAGAGCATAAAGCAAGAAGAAAACTAAATGCACATAACAGAATTGGTTTAAACAAAATATATTTGCAAAGTTAAATGTCAATTGTATTCCAAACTGAATATTTTTTGTTAAGCTCTGGGATTCAGGGGAGAAAACACAGCACAATGGGTGAGGCTAGGGTTGCTCAGCCAAAAGGGACTATTGCACTGTTATAGTACGTACAAAATGCAGACACAGAAAACATGAGTAACATTTAATATAATCATCTCATATTAATTAAATAGTGAAATGCCAAAAATGAAAACAATATGTCATCCTGACCAATACATAACCTTAAAGACAAACTTTTCATATATGAAACCTGAAGGTAAAATACACACTTCTAGCTCCATCTTAAATTCAGTAATATGATGGATTCCATTTCCTCCATGCACAAACATCAAGAGGTATTCTCAGGGGCGTAAGTTCAAACCAGACGCCCAGAGGTGAATTAGACAATGGTGTGCAGCCCCATATGCGCACACACACAGCCACATACAAACATAGCCACATATACAAAGTCACATATACACAAACAGCCACCCACTTATACACAGACACACAAACAGCTACATATACAGACAGCCTCCTTACCTATAGCAGATATAAATGAAAGGCATCGTCCAAGGGTGTGGCGGCAGGAGAAAGCTGGTGGGCTGTGGGAGATGGGCAACATTCCCAGCACTGAGATTCTATAATGATGCTGCTGTGCACTGCCACTGCAGCGCTGTTCATACACTTAGTGGCTGGTGCACAGGGACTGGAGGGAGCTCACCAGAGGCAATGGAGAAGGTTGAAGAGCCCCTTTCAGAACTGGCGTCAACTCCATTGTCTCCAGTACTTCTGCCACTGCACACACATCCCCATACACACACATAGCCCCATATACACACACACAGCGCCCCATATGCACACAAACAGCCCCATACGTGCACACACACAGCCCCATATACACACACACAGCCCCATGGGGTTCATTCCAAGTTGTTCGCTCGTTGACGATTTTCGCTATGCTGCGATTTGTTGCTAATTGCGCATGCGCAAGGCACGCAGGCGCATGTGCTTAGTTATTTAACTAAAAACGTAGCAGTTTTGCTGTGGATCCTGCGGCGCTTTTCAGTCGCTCTGCTGATCGGTGAGTGATTGACAGGAAAGGGGCGTTTCTGGGTGGTAACTGAGCGTTTTCCGGGAGTGTGCTAAAAAACGCAGGCGTTTCAGGTAAAAACGCGGGAGTGTCTGGAGAAACAGGGGAGTGGCTGGCCGAACGCAGGGCGTGTTTGTGACGTCAAACCAGGAACTAAACGGACCGAGCTGATCGCAATCTAGGAGTAGGTCTGGAGCTACTCAGAAACTGCAAAGAATTATTTAGTAGCAATTCTGCTAATCTTTCGTTCGCTATTCTGCTAAGCTAAGATACATTCCCAGAGGGCGGCGGCCTAGCGTGTGCAATGCTGCTAAAAGCAGCTAGCGAGCGAACAACTCGGAATGAGGGCCCATATACACACACAGCCCCATACACATGCACACAGCCCCATACGGGAGCACGCACACAGCCCCATATACACACTGGGCACACTGTACACACACACACACACAGTCCCATATACATACTGTACACATACACAGCCCTATATATATATATATATATATATATATATATTTATATATAACCCTGTACATATATATATATATATATATATATATATATATATACATATATATTTTATACATATTTTTCAGAAAAAATACCTTTATTATGTGTGTTTGTGTGTGTGTATATATATATATATATATATATATATATATATACACATACACACACACACACACTTAGATACCCAAACATTGCAATCTCCGCTGCCACTCCTCACCTGAAAGCTGCTGTCAAACAGACTCCAGGACAGCAGGGAGCAGACAGAGGGGGTCATTCCGCATTAATCGCTCGGTAGCAGTTTTTAGCAGCCGTGTAAATGCATCGTCACCCCCCACCAGGGAGTGTATTTTCGCTTTGCAGAAGTGCGAACGCCTGTGCAGCAGAGCGCCTGCAAAAACATTTTTTGCAAAACAAGACCAGCCCTGGACTTACTCTTCGTGTGCGTTGATTCTAACGTAGGAGGGTTGGCTTTTGTCGTCACACATTCGCCCAGCCATCGCCCAGCCACGCCTGCGTTTTCCCCAGCACGCCTGCGTTTTTCAAAACACTCCCTGAAAACAGTCAGTTGACACCCAGAAACGCCCCCTTCCTGTCAATCTTCTTGTGTTGTGCCGTGCGACTTAAAGCTTCGCTAGAACCTGTGCAAAACCACAAAGGTCTTTGTACCCGTACGCCATGCGTGCGCATTGCGGTGCATACGGGTGCGCAGAAATGCTGATTTTTAGCCTGATCGCTGCGCTGCGAACAACGGCAGCTAGCGATCAACTCGGAATGATCTCCAGAGTGCGGACTGCAGGGTACTTCCCGCCCGGCATGAGCCACTCTGAGTATGGGGAGGAGAGCAGAGCTACATGGAGACGGGATGCAGGACTGTCAGGAGGCGGGGGCATTGTCTGACACTCATGGGCGGCAAACCCCGCCTCCTGCTTGCTGAGATTCTGGGGTGACGCTGCGGCTGCACGGGATCACTGCTTGCGCACAGAGGCTGTACTCGCCACTTGGAGATAACTGGAGGCAATGGAGACGGTCAGGCTGGGTGTCCCCTTCAGCGCTGGAGCCGGCGGGGACCGACTCCATTGACTCCGGAACTTCCGCCACTGGGTATTCTCATTTCTCCAGCTGTCCCAATTTAGGCAGGGCAGTTGCAATTTGAGGGGATTGTCCCGATTCAAGTAAATTTGAGATGTACGTGTTGATGTTGGATGACATTTAATACCATGTAAGGGATGTTTTTGTGGAGGAAAGGGGGTGAACTAGCACTTTAGAAGAGCTGAGCCCACCCACTGCAATGTGAATGCACACCTTGATGGCTAGTGCCTACAACTCTTTCAAACATGTCCAGATGCAAGGGTATCCTCTTAGAGACATGAAAAAAATAAGGATAATATTCCCAGGCTGCATTAACAGTAAGCAACATACAGTATGGCTCCATAGTTAATGTTGAAACCAAAATGCCAACTAAGGGTCTAAGGGTATCCTCAGCAGAGCCATAACTAGACATTTAGCATTCTGGATAATAGCATTGGCATTGTCCCCAGCCAATCTTTCTTTCTGTATTTTGTACCATTTTCTCTCCTCCCTTCACTCCCTTACTGTATATATATTTTTCCATATTGTGCTTTTTATCCTCTCCTCCCCAACATATATATTGAGAATATTGAGGCCATTTTCCCTGCTCTAGTGCATCTGCTGAAGTCCTGTGTTTGGAGCTGGACACATAGCTACTCAAAAATCCTGCCAGGCAACCTTTGCAGCTTCCAACCAGACCAACTTGTCCGGACAAGCCTTTTTAAGGAGCATGTGAAGAGGAGTAGCTTTAGTAGCAAAATTTGCCATGAAGCGGTACTATTATCCTACTAGATACAGGAAATTTCTCAGCTGAGTCTTCTGAGCAGGTTTAGACCAGTCTCTTGCAGCCTCCACTTTATCCACTTGGGGTTTGACTTCACCTTATCCTACCACGTACCTAAAGTACTTGGCTTCTCACACTTCTCAGGACTGGCAATCAGACCCACCAACAATGAATAATGCAAACACCACCTCCACCTTGGATATATGTGACTCCCAGTCCTGGGAGTGGATGACTACATTGTCTAAATAAGCCGAGCTGCATACTCCTGTTGCGGCTTCAAGAGCTGGTTCAAGGCCCTTTGAGAGGTTGCGGAAACCCTGTAAGTCCCCAAATCAGTACCTTATACTGAAATAATATATCCTTGATGAAAAAGCCTTTCTTAGCCTTGGAAGATGGCTTTAGAGAATCTGCCAGTAAACTTTTGTAATTTTCACACTAGGCTGTTTTAGCAGCACCATGCTAAAACAGCCTGCTCACTGTAACACCCACACTAATGATACCAGTCGGGAACTCTTTGGGGATACGTATCTGGGTGCAGTACAGGAGTAAAAGTATCTTTTTATCTGTAAAAATAGTTCAGCATAGGGGCGTACCCATACTCACGCTGCATGTTGTTGTACTATTCACATCAAGGTTTCTTTTCTTCGCTCTTTTCAGGAGAACTGAGACCAGTGCTAAAAAAGTCTGACGCAAAGCCTCCTGCCGACACGTTTTGAGAGTTGTCCTCCCTTTTTCAAGGCATGGATTTGAAAAAGAGATGACAACTCTTGAAACGCGTGCAACCTGAGTACAGGTACGCCCCCTATGCTGAACTACTTTTAAAGATAAAAAGATACCTTTATGGGCACATACTAATATTGTCTAGTGTAAGTAAAGGTATGCTCACACATCTACTGTACATATTATGAAGCATATGTCTGGTGAAAGAGAAGCCTTTATGTGACTACTGCACACATTATTTGTGTACGTTTAGGTACGCTGAAAAGTGGTTACTAGCTTTAGATTAAATAAATACCACATGCATTTTCTTCCTTGATGTGATTGTGGATGAACCTACTAAAACCGTTTACTATTTCATTTTCTATATGCTTCCAATCTGGAGAAACAAGATTGAGGGACAAAGACCCATCCAGAGGCCGCATAACATACCAATAAGGATAAGTATTTGAATTTATCTACCTCTGGAAAACACACCTGGTTTTTAATAGACAACTGCGCCCCCATATATATAAGTGAACACCTCCTTTTTTCACATTATTCTATTGTGAATAATAATCTGCGGCAAATGCAGTAAGGCACCTTCCCCGAAGCGTAGCGACTGAAGCGAGGCCGCGAGTGTACACGTTCCCACATATGGTGAAACATACAAAATGACACCAAAAATACAAAAAAAAACCAACTTTGACCTTTTGACCCTGTCGACCATTTAAGGTCAACCTATTGACTGTCTATCTTTTTACTGTAGAGCTAATGAACTACAACCGGTTATTCTATTTGCCCTTACAGAAATGTAATACAATCATGTTGAAAACAGTTCTTATACAAACAATATACTGTCTAAAATTATAAGATGCACAACTACATAAAAAAAAAATTTCAATTAAGAACAAAAAATACCAATAGTTTTATAAATGATATCTGAAAATTTGCATCACAAAGGAAAACAAAAATGGCTACAGAAAAAGGGAAAAAGCGAATGACATTATCTTTCTAACTTTGCGGCTTCAAAACAACTTTTACAAAATACAATTTTTCTTCTACCTCAGAAGTTTTTTCAAAATGAGAACTAGTTTAACTTCATGATGTTTTGTATAAACAACAAGAACAGATACTTTAACTTATAAGGCATTTTATAAAGCTTGATAATCATCTTGGCTTAATTGGAAATTTGACAATATCCTATTTACAGTCTGCTCACCCTAGTATACTACAGCCACCTCCTTGGTTGATTGCTGTTCATCATTCTTTAATATTATACTGTATCTAGGTTTTCCAGGTGTCCTGCTTTTCCCAGTTTTTGCTAGTGAACATCTTTCACTTGAAATTATTTTCCTAATATCCCAACCCTTCATGCCTCTGAATAAATATTATTCATGAGAATCTTCACCTATAAATAATTTACTGCCGTTCAAATCCAAAAGAAAGCAATGGCATTTATTGACTAAACAAACTTCATGTTTAATTAAGTGTGATGTTTTTCTTAAAAATAATGGCCAGACACAGGATTCTATGTATCAAATGGAAAAGATCTCTAAATCTGTAGAAAACAACTTTTTTCGCCAGGTTGGCATTCTTTCAATTTCTTATTGCCCGCAACCTGAGACGGCCTTTACCAGGTGTTGCCGGATGTGGCCATTGCTGGTGCTATTATTCAAAGCATATATTGTCCATAATGTGGTAGAAATGGGCAGCACGAAGGTGTAATGGTTAGCATTACTGCCTCACAGCACTGAGGTCACGGGTTCGAGTCCCACCATGGCCTTAACTGTGTGGAGTTTATATATTCTTACCGTTGGGCTTCCTCCAGGTAATCCAATTTCCTCCCACAATCCAAAAATTTACTGGTAGGTTAATTGGCTACCAACAAAAATAAAAATTAATCCTAGCATGAATGTGTGTAAGGAATATACAGTGCATCCGGAAAGTATTCACAGCGCTTCACTTTTTCCACATTTTGTTATATTACAGAATTATTACAAAATGGAATAAATTCATTTTCCCACCCCAAATTCTACACGCAATACCCCATAATGACAACATGAAATAATTTTTTTTTCGATTTTTGCAAATTTATTAAAAATAAAAAACTAAGAAATCACATGTGCATAAGTATTCACAGCCTTTGCTCAATACTTTTTTGATGCACCTTTGGCAGCAATTACAGCGTCAAGTCTTTTTTAATATGATGCCACAAGCTTGCCACACCTATCTTTGGCCAGTTTCGCCCATTTCTCTTTGCAGCACCTCTCAAGCTCCATCAGGTTGGATGGGAAGCGTTGGTGCACAGCCATTTTCAGATCTCTCCAGAGATGTTCAATCGGATTCAAGTCTGGGCTCTGGCTGGGCCACTCAAGGATATTCACAGAGTTGTCCTGAAGCCACTCCTTTGATATCTTGGCTGTGTGCTTAGGGTCATTGTCCTGCTGAAAGATGAACCGTCGCCCCAGTCTGAGGTCAAGAGTGCTCTGGAACAGGTTTTCATCCAGGATGTCTCTGTACATTGATGCATTCATCTTTCTCACTATCCTGACTAGTCTCCCAGTTCCTGCTGCTGAAAAACATCCCCACAGCATGATGCTGCCACCACCAAGCTTCACTGTAGGGATGGTATTGGCCTGGTGATAAGCAGTGCTTGGTTTCCTCCAAACATGACGCCTGGTATCCACGCCAAAGAGTTCAATCTTTGTCTCTTCAGACCAGAGTATTTTGTTTCTTATGGTCTGAGAGTCCTACAAGTGCATTTCGGCAAACTCCAAGCGGGCTGCAATATGCTTTTTACTAAGAAGTGGCTTCCGTCTGCCATACAGGCATGATTGTTGGATTGCTGCAGAGATGGTTGTCCTTCTGGAAGGTTCTTCTCTCTCCACAGAGATTATCTGTAGCTCTGACAGAATGACCATCAGGTTCTTGGTCACCTCCCTGACTAGGGCCCTTCTCCCCCGATCGCTCAGTTTAGATGGCCGGCCAGATCTAGGAAGAGTCCTGGTGGTTCCGACCTTCTTCCATTTACTGATAATGCCATTGTGCTCATTGGGACCTTCAAAGCAGCAGATATTTTTCTGTACCCTTCCCCAGATTTGTGCCTAGAGACACTCCTGTTTCGGAGGTCTGCAGACAATTCCTTTGACTTCATGCTTGGTTTGTGTTCAGACATGAACTGTCAAGTGTGGGACTTCATATAGACAGGTGTGTGCTTTTCCAAATCATGTCCAATCAACTAAATTTACCACAGGTGGACTCCAATTAAGCTGTAGGAACATCTCAAGGATGAGCAGTGGAAACAGGATGCACCTGAGCTCAATTTTGAGCTTCATGGCAAAGGCTGTGAATACTTACAGTATATATATGTAATTTCCTAGTTTTTTTATTTTTAATAAATTTGCAAAGGAAATCTCAAAAAAACTTTTTTCACGTTGTCATTATGGGGTATTGTGTGTAGAATTTTGAAAGAAAAAATGAATTTATTCCATTTTGGAATAAGGCTGTAACATAACAAAATGTGGAAAAAGTGAAGCCCTGTGAATACTTTCTGTATGCACTGTAGATTGTAAACTCCACTGATCAGGTACTAATGTGAATGGCCAAATATTCGCTGTAAAGCGCTGCGTAATAAGTGTGCAATATATAAATAACTGATAATATATAAATAAATAAAATGAAAAAAGCTTTATTATTTAAAATAAAAATCTTTTGCAAAATGAAATTTTTGTTTTGCCTCTATGTTTTAAATTTTCTTTTACACGAATGCCGGATTCCAGGGGTTATATTTACTAAAGATTTTTTATATATTTTAAATCGATAAAAATGGACCTTTAGTAAATATACAGTACCATCTAGTGCAGTGTTTCCCAACCACGGTCCTCAAGGCACACCAACAGTGCAGGTTTTAGTGATATCCAGGCTTTAGCACAGGTGACTTAATTAGTAGCTCTGTTATTTTGATTAAACCATCTGTGCTGAAGCCTGGATATCACTAAAACCTGCACTGTTGGTGTGCCTTGAGGACCGCGGTTGGGAATGCCTGATCTAGTGCATTGTGCATGAAAAGTCCCAGTAATAAAAAAAAAAAAAAAAAATCTGTCTTTTTAGGGCAGTTTGATAAATTGGCACAAATATTATTAGAGATTTGTGAGACTTGCATTAGCCTGTGAGAGAGAACAAATTGGTGCAACATTTACTATAAATGTAAAGTGAGTTTATACAAACATTCAGCAGCTTTAATAATACATCTTCCGTAAGTACTCATAAAACGAATTCTGTCCCTATTTTTTTTGTGTGCAATTTAGCAAATTACTTAAAGTCTGAAAAGAAGCAAGCGGATTTAAAATGGACTCTTCACCATCAGCTGAAAGGTTTTAAAGTGCTGTTGCCCATTCTACTGATAACACAGCTTACATAATGTTACAGAACAGAATGAAGCCCACTTGATAAAATACAGCTGGATGTTTTATTTTGCTCCCCCCTTAACCCAAGACTGGTGAACATTCCCATCCACCTAACACCGTTTCCAGCACATACCAGCTAGATGCTTTTCCATGCTCTGCAGTTCCTTTGCGGTTAAAGCTTCCTTCAGGAGTTTTTGGTTCGATGAGCCCCCACTTCTGGCAGACAAGGCATTTGAGTCCCAGACTGGTTGACGCTAAAGAAGTTCAAAAAGTGAGAGAATATATTTTTACGAACAAATTAAATATGAAAATAGGAAAGCAATAATTTTATGTTCCCTGTACACTTGAGCTTTTTGGCGTTGCTTCCTATTAGAACTGTCTACAGTTATAACCACTTTCAGGAATAGAACGTTAATTCTCTAAAGACATCAGTAAAAAAAAAAAAAAAAAGATGTCTGGCCCACTATAGTGTAGAAGAGTCATCGCATTAACAACATTATCACAATGTACGAGGATTTCCATCATATTATTTCTTGCCAATCAAACCTGTCATCCGTGCAGACAGAGATTTGGGAGTTTGGTTCCCTTAGGAAAAAACTCAACTTTAAACACATTAAACACATTACACATTTTTTTCTTAATCATCTAAGGTTACTCACCTTAGGGCTAATCATCTAAAGTTACTCACCTTAGGGCTAAATTTACACATATTTAGGAGTATTTCATTCGTGGTTCACAAGGGCTGTTATATAACTTAAATGAATATATATGTGAATATAGACATGAGACACTACCAATCACATGACAGGCTTCAGGTGCTCCAGACTGAATAACAATATGGCCAGCAATAGATGTCACAGTGCATATAATAATGTGAGCTAGCCCTTGCCCCCTAGGTGGCTCCATCTTCACCATCAGAAGCAGAGCTCCACCTTGAATTGCACACTAAGGGGCAGATTTATTAAAGTTTGGAGAGATATAAAGTACCGATCAGCACCTCTCGTTACAGGCTGTGTCTGAAAAAAGACAGGAGCTGATTGGCTGCTACTTTATCTTTCTCCAAGCTTCGATAAATCTGCCCCTAACGCTGCTGCTTACCGTAACAGGCTGGAGGAGGTAGTGGCATCCTCTCCTCCAGAGACTGCAATGTTGGTGCATGGCTACAACATCAGAATCTGCTGTATATACAGATTTCTCATTTTCAGGAAATCTACTGTATAATTAGCTGGTGTCTGACCTCATATTTAAATTCCTTCAGTCTTTTATACATAAATAGATAACTACAGCGTGGGCTAATTCACAACACATCCCCCATTTTAAAATGGACAATGGCACACACCGCAAACAGTGTAGATTCAGTAAGTAATGTCCTTAATGCAGGATCAGGAATCCTTTGAAACCTCCTATACATTCAGAGTCAGGAAACAAACATAGCATATCATGTCCCACGGTGAGTGAACTGACAGGATAGCCAACTTACAGTATATCAATTCAATAAATGGAGATAGATCAGCTCTAGGTAATTTATTATCCACATGGTGCCACAATCAATAGATCCTGCACTAAATAATATGCCTGTGGTTTATTCCACGCAGCTCTATAATGTGTGTGAAAGAAGAATTACCACTCTTGTTGCTTGATAAAGTAACAGCTAATTGTGAGTGGGACCCGTGCTGGATGCAATTTGACCCTGTTACTGTAACTGTGCAATGTTCTGCACTCTGGTGCTGGGATGCAATATGACCCTGTTACAGTAACTGTGCAATGTTCTGCACTCTGGTGCTGGATGCAATATGACCCTGTTACAGTAACTGTGCAATGTTCTGCACTCTGGTGCTGGGATGCAATATGACTCTGTTACAGTAACTGTGCAATGTTCTGCACTCTGGTGCTGGATGCAATATGACCCTGTTACAGTAACTGTGCAATGTTCTGCACTCTGGTGCTGGATGCAATATGACTCTGTTACAGTAACTGTGCAATGTTCTGCACTCTGGTGCTGGATGCAATTTGACCCTGTTACTGTAACTGTGCAATGTTCTGCACTCTGGTGCTGGGATGCAATATGACCCTGTTACAGTAACTGTGCAATGTTCTGCACTCTGGTGCTGGATGCAATTTGACCCTGTTACTGTAACTGTGCAATGTTCTGCACTCTGGTGCTGGGATGCAATATGACTCTGTTACAGTAACTGTGCAATGTTCTGCACTCTGGTGCTGGATGCAATATGACCCTGTTACAGTAACTGTGCAATGTTCTGCACTCTGGTGCTGGATGCAATATGACTCTGTTACAGTAACTGTGCAATGTTCTGCACTCTGGTGCTGGATGCAATTTGACCCTGTTACTGTAACTGTGCAATGTTCTGCACTCTGGTGCTGGGATGCAATATGACTCTGTTACAGTAACTGTGCAATGTTCTGCACTCTGGTGCTGGATGCAATATGACTCTGTTACAGTAACTGTGCAATGTTCTGCACTCTGGTGCTGGATGCAATATGACTCTGTTACAGTAACTGTGCAATGTTCTGCACTCTGGTGCTGGGATGCAATATGACTCTGTTACAGTAACTGTGCAATGTTCTGCACTCTGGTGCTGGGATGCAATATGACCCTGTTACAGTAACTGTGCAATGTTCTGCACTCTGGTGCTGGGATGCAATATGACCCTGTTACAGTAACTGTGCAATGTTCTGCACTCTGGTGCTGGATGCAATATGACCCTGTTACAGTAACTGTGCAATGTTCTGCACTCTGGTGCTGGATGCAATTTGACCCTGTTACTGTAACTGTGCAATGTTCTGCACTCTGGTGCTGGGATGCAATATGACCCTGTTACTGTAACTGTGCAATGTTCTGCACTCTGGTGCTGGATGCAATTTGACCCTGTTACTGTAACTGTGCAATGTTCTGCACTCTGGTGCTGGATGCAATTTGACCCTGTTACTGTAACTGTGCAATGTTCTGCACTCTGGTGCTGGGATGCAATATGACTCTGTTACAGTAACTGTGTAATGTTCTGCACTCTGGTGCTGGATGCAATTTGACCCTGTTACTGTAACTGTGCAATGTTCTGCACTCTGGTGCTGGGATGCAATATGACTCTGTTACAGTAACTGTGTAATGTTCTGCACTCTGGTGCTGGATGCAATATGACCCTGTTACTGTAACTGTGCAATGTTCTGCACTCTGGTGCTGGGATGCAATATGACCCTGTTACTGTAACTGTGCAATGTTCTGCACTCTGGTGCTGGATGCAATATGACTCTGTTACAGTAACTGTGCAATGTTCTGCACTCTGGTGCTGGATGCAATTTGACCCTGTTACTGTAACTGTGCAATGTTCTGCACTCTGGTGCTGGGATGCAATATGACCCTGTTACTGTAACTGTGCAATGTTCTGCACTCTGGTGCTGGGATGCAATTTGACCCTGTTACAGTAACTGTGCAATGTTCTGCACTCTGGTGCTGGATGCAATATGACCCTGTTACTGTAACTGTGCAATGTTCTGCACTCTGGTGCTGGGATGCAATTTGACCCTGTTACAGTAACTGTGCAATGTTCTGCACTCTGGTGCTGGGATGCAATATGACCCTGTTACAGTAACTGTGCAATGTTCTGCACTCTGGTGCTGGGATGCAATATGACCCTGTTACTGTAACTGTGCAATGTTCTGCACTCTGGTGCTGGATGCAATATGACCCTGTTACTGTAACTGTGCAATGTTCTGCACTCTGATGCTGGGATGCAATATGACCCTGTTACAGTAACTGTGCAATGTTCTGCACTCTGATGCTGGGATGCAATATGACCCTGTTACAGTAACTGTGCAATGTTCTGCACTCTGGTGCTGGGATGCAATATGACCCTGTTACAGTAACTGTGCAATGTTCTGCACTCTGGTGCTGGGATGCAATATGACTCTGTTACAGTAACTGTGCAATGTTCTGCACTCTGGTGCTGGATGCAATATGACCCTGTTACAGTAACTGTGCAATGTTCTGCACTCTGGTGCTGGGATGCAATATGACCCTGTTACAGTAACTGTGCAATGTTCTGCACTCTGGTGCTGGGATGCAATATGACCCTGTTACTGTAACTGTGTAATGTTCTGCACTCTGGTGCTGGATGCAATTTGACCCTGTTACTGTAACTGTGCAATGTTCTGCACTCTGGTGCTGGGATGCAATATGACCCTGTTACAGTAACTGTGCAATGTTCTGCACTCTGGTGCTGGATGCAATATGACCCTGTTACTGTAACTGTGCAATGTTCTGCACTCTGGTGCTGGGATGCAATTTGACCCTGTTACTGTAACTGTGCAATGTTCTGCACTCTGGTGCTGGATGCAATATGACCCTGTTACAGTAACTGTGTAATGTTCTGCACTCTGGTGCTGGGATGCAATTTGACCCTGTTACTGTAACTGTGCAATGTTCTGCACTCTGGTGCTGGGATGCAATATGACCCTGTTACAGTAACTGTGCAATGTTCTGCACTCTGGTGCTGGATGCAATATGACCCTGTTACAGTAACTGTGCAATGTTCTGCACTCTGGTGCTGGATGCAATATGACCCTGTTACAGTAACTGTGCAATGTTCTGCACTCTGGTGCTGGGATGCAATATGACCCTGTTACAGTAACTGTGCAATGTTCTGCACTCTGGTGCTGGGATGCAATATGACCCTGTTACAGTAACTGTGCAATGTTCTGCACTCTGGTGCTGCGATGCAATATGACCCTGTTACAGTAACTGTGCAATGTTCTGCACTCTGGTGCTGGGATGCAATATGACCCTGTTACAGTAACTGTGCAATGTTCTGCACTCTGGTGCTGGATGCAATATGACCCTGTTACAGTAACTGTGCAATGTTCACTCTGGTGCTGGGATGCAATATGACCCTGTTACAGTAACTGTGCAATGTTCTGCACTCTGGTGCTGGGATACAATATGACCCTGTTACAGTAACTGTGCAATGTTCTGCACTCTGGTGCTGGATGCAATATGACTCTGTTACAGTAACTGTGCAATGTTCTGCACTCTGGTGCTGGATGCAATATGACTCTGTTACAGTAACTGTGCAATGTTCTGCACTCTGGTGCTGGGATGCAATTTGACCCTGTTACTGTAACTGTGCAATGTTCTGCACTCTGGTGCTGGATGCAATTTGACCCTGTTACTGTAACTGTGCAATGTTCTGCACTCTGGTGCTGGGATGCAATATGACCCTGTTACTGTAACTGTGCAATGTTCTGCACTCTGGTGCTGGGATGCAATTTGACCCTGTTACTGTAACTGTGCAATGTTCTGCACTCTGGTGCTGGATGCAATATGACTCTGTTACAGTAACTGTGCAATGTTCTGCACTCTGGTGCTGGGATGCAATATGACTCTGTTACAGTAACTGTGTAATGTTCTGCACTCTGGTGCTGGATGCAATTTGACCCTGTTACTGTAACTGTGCAATGTTCTGCACTCTGGTGCTGGGATGCAATATGACTCTGTTACAGTAACTGTGCAATGTTCTGCACTCTGGTGCTGGATGCAATATGACTCTGTTACAGTAACTGTGCAATGTTCTGCACTCTGGTGCTGGGATGCAATATGACCCTGTTACTGTAACTGTGCAATGTTCTGCACTCTGGTGCTGGGATGCAATATGACTCTGTTACAGTAACTGTGTAATGTTCTGCACTCTGGTGCTGGATGCAATTTGACCCTGTTACTGTAACTGTGCAATGTTCTGCACTCTGGTGCTGGATGCAATATGACCCTGTTACTGTAACTGTGCAATGTTCTGCACTCTGGTGCTGGATGCAATATGACCCTGTTACTGTAACTGTGTAATGTTCTGCACTCTGGTGCTGGATGCAATTTGACCCTGTTACTGTAACTGTGCAATGTTCTGCACTCTGGTGCTGGATGCAATATGACTCTGTTACTGTAACTGTGCAATGTTCTGCACTCTGGTGCTGGGATGCAATATGACCCTGTTACAGTAACTGTGCAATGTTCTGCACTCTGGTGCTGGGATGCAATATGACTCTGTTACAGTAACTGTGTAATGTTCTGCACTCTGGTGCTGGATGCAATATGACTCTGTTACAGTAACTGTGCAATGTTCTGCACTCTGGTGCTGGATGCAATTTGACCCTGTTACTGTAACTGTGCAATGTTCTGCACTCTGGTGCTGGATGCAATATGACTCTGTTACAGTAACTGTGTAATGTTCTGCACTCTGGTGCTGGGATGCAATATGACCCTGTTACAGTAACTGTGCAATGTTCTGCACTCTGGTGCTGGGATGCAATATGACCCTGTTACAGTAACTGTGCAATGTTCTGCACTCTGGTGCTGGGATGCAATATGACCCTGTTACTGTAACTGTGCAATGTTCTGCACTCTGGTGCTGGGATGCAATATGACCCTGTTACAGTAACTGTGCAATGTTCTGCACTCTGGTGCTGGGATACAATATGACCCTGTTACAGTAACTGTGCAATGTTCTGCACTCTGGTGCTGGATGCAATATGACTCTGTTACAGTAACTGTGCAATGTTCTGCACTCTGGTGCTGGATGCAATATGACTCTGTTACAGTAACTGTGCAATGTTCTGCACTCTGGTGCTGGATGCAATATGACCCTGTTACAGTAACTGTGCAATGTTCTGCACTCTGGTGCTGGGATGCAATATGACCCTGTTACTGTAACTGTGCAATGTTCTGCACTCTTGTGCTGGGATGCAATATGACCCTGTTACTGTAACTGTGCAATGTTCTGCACTCTGGTGCTGGATGCAATATGACCCTGTTACAGTAACTGTGCAATGTTCTGCACTCTGGTGCTGGGATGCAATATGACTCTGTTACAGTAACTGTGCAATGTTCTGCACTCTGGTGCTGGATGCAATATGACCCTGTTACAGTAACTGTGCAATGTTCTGCACTCTGGTGCTGGGATGCAATATGACTCTGTTACCGTAACTGTGCAATGTTCTGCACTCTGGTGCTGGATGCAATATGACCCTGTTACAGTAACTGTGCAATGTTCTGCACTCTGGTGCTGGATGCAATATGACCCTGTTACAGTAACTGTGCAATGTTCTGCACTCTGGTGCTGGGATGCAATATGACCCTGTTACAGTAACTGTGCAATGTTCTGCACTCTGGTGCTGGGATGCAATATGACCCTGTTACAGTAACTGTGCAATGTTCTGCACTCTGGTGCTGCGATGCAATATGACCCTGTTACAGTAACTGTGCAATGTTCTGCACTCTGGTGCTGGGATGCAATATGACCCTGTTACAGTAACTGTGCAATGTTCTGCACTCTGGTGCTGGATGCAATATGACCCTGTTACAGTAACTGTGCAATGTTCACTCTGGTGCTGGGATGCAATATGACCCTGTTACAGTAACTGTGCAATGTTCTGCACTCTGGTGCTGGGATACAATATGACCCTGTTACAGTAACTGTGCAATGTTCTGCACTCTGGTGCTGGATGCAATATGACTCTGTTACAGTAACTGTGCAATGTTCTGCACTCTGGTGCTGGATGCAATATGACTCTGTTACAGTAACTGTGCAATGTTCTGCACTCTGGTGCTGGGATGCAATTTGACCCTGTTACTGTAACTGTGCAATGTTCTGCACTCTGGTGCTGGATGCAATTTGACCCTGTTACTGTAACTGTGCAATGTTCTGCACTCTGGTGCTGGGATGCAATATGACCCTGTTACTGTAACTGTGCAATGTTCTGCACTCTGGTGCTGGGATGCAATTTGACCCTGTTACTGTAACTGTGCAATGTTCTGCACTCTGGTGCTGGATGCAATATGACTCTGTTACAGTAACTGTGCAATGTTCTGCACTCTGGTGCTGGGATGCAATATGACTCTGTTACAGTAACTGTGTAATGTTCTGCACTCTGGTGCTGGATGCAATTTGACCCTGTTACTGTAACTGTGCAATGTTCTGCACTCTGGTGCTGGGATGCAATATGACTCTGTTACAGTAACTGTGCAATGTTCTGCACTCTGGTGCTGGATGCAATATGACTCTGTTACAGTAACTGTGCAATGTTCTGCACTCTGGTGCTGGGATGCAATATGACCCTGTTACTGTAACTGTGCAATGTTCTGCACTCTGGTGCTGGGATGCAATATGACTCTGTTACAGTAACTGTGTAATGTTCTGCACTCTGGTGCTGGATGCAATTTGACCCTGTTACTGTAACTGTGCAATGTTCTGCACTCTGGTGCTGGATGCAATATGACCCTGTTACTGTAACTGTGCAATGTTCTGCACTCTGGTGCTGGATGCAATATGACCCTGTTACTGTAACTGTGTAATGTTCTGCACTCTGGTGCTGGATGCAATTTGACCCTGTTACTGTAACTGTGCAATGTTCTGCACTCTGGTGCTGGATGCAATATGACTCTGTTACTGTAACTGTGCAATGTTCTGCACTCTGGTGCTGGGATGCAATATGACCCTGTTACAGTAACTGTGCAATGTTCTGCACTCTGGTGCTGGGATGCAATATGACTCTGTTACAGTAACTGTGTAATGTTCTGCACTCTGGTGCTGGATGCAATATGACTCTGTTACAGTAACTGTGCAATGTTCTGCACTCTGGTGCTGGATGCAATTTGACCCTGTTACTGTAACTGTGCAATGTTCTGCACTCTGGTGCTGGATGCAATATGACTCTGTTACAGTAACTGTGTAATGTTCTGCACTCTGGTGCTGGGATGCAATATGACCCTGTTACAGTAACTGTGCAATGTTCTGCACTCTGGTGCTGGGATGCAATATGACCCTGTTACAGTAACTGTGCAATGTTCTGCACTCTGGTGCTGGGATGCAATATGACCCTGTTACTGTAACTGTGCAATGTTCTGCACTCTGGTGCTGGGATGCAATATGACCCTGTTACAGTAACTGTGCAATGTTCTGCACTCTGGTGCTGGGATACAATATGACCCTGTTACAGTAACTGTGCAATGTTCTGCACTCTGGTGCTGGATGCAATATGACTCTGTTACAGTAACTGTGCAATGTTCTGCACTCTGGTGCTGGATGCAATATGACTCTGTTACAGTAACTGTGCAATGTTCTGCACTCTGGTGCTGGATGCAATATGACCCTGTTACAGTAACTGTGCAATGTTCTGCACTCTGGTGCTGGGATGCAATATGACCCTGTTACTGTAACTGTGCAATGTTCTGCACTCTTGTGCTGGGATGCAATATGACCCTGTTACTGTAACTGTGCAATGTTCTGCACTCTGGTGCTGGATGCAATATGACCCTGTTACAGTAACTGTGCAATGTTCTGCACTCTGGTGCTGGGATGCAATATGACTCTGTTACAGTAACTGTGCAATGTTCTGCACTCTGGTGCTGGATGCAATATGACCCTGTTACAGTAACTGTGCAATGTTCTGCACTCTGGTGCTGGGATGCAATATGACTCTGTTACCGTAACTGTGCAATGTTCTGCACTCTGGTGCTGGATGCAATCTGACCGTGTTACAGTAACTGTGTAATGTTCTGCACTCTGGTGCTGGGATGCAATATGACCCTGTTACAGTAACTGTGTAATGTTCTGCACTCTGGTGCTGGGATGCAATATGACCCTGTTACAGTAACTGTGCAATGTTCTGCACTCTGGTGCTGGGATGCAATATGACTCTGTTACAGTAACTGTGCAATGTTCTGCACTCTGGTGCTGGGATGCAATATGACTCTGTTACAGTAACTGTGCAATGTTCTGCACTCTGGTGCTGGATGCAATATGACCCTGTTACAGTAACTGTGCAATGTTCTGCACTCTGGTGCTGGGATGCAATATGACCCTGTTACAGTAACTGTGCAATGTTCTGCACTCTGGTGCTGGGATGCAATATGACTCTGTTACAGTAACTGTGCAATGTTCTGCACTCTGGTGCTGGATGCAATATGACCCTGTTACAGTAACTGTGCAATGTTCTGCACTCTGGTGCTGGGATGCAATATGACCCTGTTACAGTAACTGTGTAATGTTCTGCACTCTGGTGCTGGGATGCAATATGACCCTGTTACAGTAACTGTGCAATGTTCTGCACTCTGGTGCTGGGATGCAATATGACTCTGTTACAGTAACTGTGCAATGTTCTGCACTCTGGTGCTGGGATGCAATATGACTCTGTTACAGTAACTGTGCAATGTTCTGCACTCTGGTGCTGGATGCAATATGACCCTGTTACAGTAACTGTGCAATGTTCTGCACTCTGGTGCTGGGATGCAATATGACCCTGTTACAGTAACTGTGCAATGTTCTGCACTCTGGTGCTGGGATGCAATATGACTCTGTTACAGTAACTGTGCAATGTTCTGCACTCTGGTGCTGGGATGCAATATGACTCTGTTACAGTAACTGTGCAATGTTCTGCACTCTGGTGCTGGATGCAATATGACCCTGTTACAGTAACTGTGCAATGTTCTGCACTCTGGTGCTGGGATGCAATATGACTCTGTTACCGTAACTGTGCAATGTTCTGCACTCTGGTGCTGGATGCAATCTGACCGTGTTACAGTAACTGTGTAATGTTCTGCACTCTGGTGCTGGGATGCAATATGACCCTGTTACAGTAACTGTGTAATGTTCTGCACTCTGGTGCTGGATGCAATATGACCCTGTTACAGTAACTGTGCAATGTTCTGCACTCTGGTGCTGGGATGCAATATGACCCTGTTACAGTAACTGTGCAATGTTCTGCACTCTGGTGCTGGGATGCAATATGACCCTGTTACAGTAACTGTGCAATGTTCTGCACTCTGGTGCTGCGATGCAATATGACCCTGTTACAGTAACTGTGCAATGTTCTGCACTCTGGTGCTGGGATGCAATATGACTCTGTTACAGTAACTGTGCAATGTTCTGCACTCTGGTGCTGGATGCAATATGACCCTGTTACAGTAACTGTGCAATGTTCTGCACTCTGGTGCTGGATGCAATATGACCCTGTTACAGTAACTGTGCAATGTTCTGCACTCTGGTGCTGGGATGCAATATGACCCTGTTACAGTAACTGTGCAATGTTCTGCACTCTGGTGCTGGGATGCAATATGACTCTGTTACAGTAACTGTGCAATGTTCTGCACTCTGGTGCTGGGATGCAATATGACCCTGTTACAGTAACTGTGCAATGTTCTGAACTCTGGTGCTGGGATGCAATATGACCCTGTTACAGTAACTGTGCAATGTTCTGAACTCTGGTGCTGGGATGCAATATGAATTAGTGCTCCTGACCAGTGACCGTGATGTCAGAGGACCTCATTTATGGAGCAGACTGGATGAGTGATACAAATCACATTACTGGCCTTCCCAGTGCACTTCATGGTGATGCCACACTGTCTGGTCTTAAGGAACTCTTCCCAAATATCTATAGTTATGTATAATGTTGCCATGAGTAAAGAAACTGCATGTCAAACACAATTGTACTGTCAGTGGCATTTGGACTTTCTTTGTTCAAGTAACAGTGGTCCCAGGCGTTAGTGATGTTATTTAATGATCAATAGTTACCAATAATCTAGCCTGGTAGGCAATACAGTGTACTTAGGTCTTTAGAAGAATCTGTTCAAAAGGGATAAAAAAAAAAAACCACATGTTTATCTTGAAGCACAATAATTGCTGTAGCTGCAAAGTCTGCATACAGTATGTAATGAAAAAAATTGTTCTCGATGGTTTATTGAGATTGTTTTTTTACTGTCCTGACCAGATCATTTTTTTCCTCAATACAGCAATTTTTATGACTATTTCAAATTACACATCACACAGCAGTATACAATGCCATAGTATAACAAAGATACAGCTGTCAACACAAGGGTTAAAATTAAATCCATACAATAGTCATTTTACATGAACAGATACAATCAGAACCCAACAGAAATTACAGCGCAGACATTGAAGAAAACCAGACGGTATAATAGATATAAAACAGAGAGTAAAAAATAATAAGATTTTACTCACCGGTAAATCTATTTCTCGTAGTCCGTAGTGGATGCTGGGACTCTGTAAGGACCATGGGGATAAGCGGCTCCGCAGGAGACTGGGCACAACTAAAGAAAGCTTTAGGACTACCTGGTGTGCACTGGCTCCTCCCACTAAGACCCTCCTCCAGACCTCAGTTAGGATACTGTGCCCGGAAGAGCTGACACAATAAGGAAGGATTTTTGAATCCCGGGTAAGACTCATACCAGCCACACCAATCACACCGTATAACTCGTGATACTATACCCAGTTAACAGTATGAAATAGAACTGAGCCTCTCAACAGATGGCTCAACAATAACCCTTTAGTTAAGCAATAACTATAAACAAGTATTGCAGACAATCCGCACTTAGGATGGGCGCCCAGCATCCACTACGGACTACGAGAAATAGATTTACCGGTGAGTAAAATCTTATTTTCTCTGACGTCCTAAGTGGATGCTGGGACTCCGTAAGGACCATGGGGATTATTATACCAAAGCTCCCAAATGGGCGGGAGAGTGCGGATGACTCTGCAGCACCGAATGAGCAACCTCTAGGTCCTCCTCAGCCAGGGTATCAAACTTGTAGACTCTTGCAAAAGTATTTGAACCCGACCAAGAAGAGCCCCTTTCCTCGTGGAATGGGCTTTTACAGATTTAGGGTGCGGCAGTCCAGCCGCAGCATGTGCAAGTTGAATCGTGCTACAAATCCAGCGAGCAATAGTCTGCTTAGAAGCAGGAGCACCCAGCTTGTTGGGTGCATACAGGATAAATAGCGAGTCAGTTTTCCTGACTCCAGCCGTCCTGGAAACATATACTTTTCAGGGCCCTGACTACGTCCAGTAACTTGGAATACTCCAAGTCCCAAGTAGCCACAGGCACCACAACAGGTTGGTTCACATGAAAAACTGATACCACCTTAGGAAGGAATTGGGAACGAGTCCTCAATTCCGCCTTAGCCATATAAAATACAGATAAGGGCTTTTGTATGACAAAGCCGCCAATTCTGATACACGCCTGGCCGACGCCAAGGCCAACAGCATGACCACTTTCCACGTGAGGTATTGTAGCTCCACGGATTTAAGTGGCTCAACCCAATGCGACTTCAGGAAATCCAACACCACGTTGAGATCCCACGGTGCCACTCGAGGCACAAACGGGGGCTGACTATGCAGCACTCCCTTAACAAAAGTCTGAACTTCAGGCAGTGAAGCCAGTTCTATTTTGGAAGAAAATCGATAGAGCCGAAATCTGGACCTTAATGGAACCCAATTATAGGCCCATAGTCACCTCTGACTGTAGGAAGTGCAGAAATCGACCTAGCTGAAATTTCTCCTTTGGGGCCTTCCTGGCCTCACAGCACGCAACATATTTCCGCCATACGCGGTGATAATGGTTTGCGTTCACTTCTGTCCTAGCTTTAAATAGCGTAGGGATAACTTCCTCCGGAATGCCCTTTTCCTTTAGGATCCGGCGTTCAACCGCCAGGCCGTCAAACGCAGCCGCGGTACGTCTTGGAACAGACAGGCCCCCTGCTGCAGCAGGTCCTGTCTAAGCGGCAGAGGCCATGGGTCCTCTGAGATCATTTCTTGGAGTTCTGGGTACAAAGCTCTTTTTGGCCAACCTGGAACAATGAGTATAGTTCTTACTCCTCTCCTTCTTATTATTATCATTACCCTGCGTAAGAGAGGCAGAGAAGGGAACACATACACCGACTGGTACACCCACGGTGTTACCAGAGCGTCCACAGCTATCGCCTGAGGGTCCCTTGACCTGGCGCAATATCTTTGTAGCTGTTTGTTGAGGCGGAACGCCATTATGTCCACCTGTGGCCTTTCCCAATGGTGTACAATCATTTGGAAGACTTCTGGATGAAGTCCCCACTCTCCCGGGTGGAGGTCGTGTCTTCTGAGAAAGTCTGCTTCTCAGTTGTCCACTCCGGGAATGAACACTGCTGACAGTGCTAACACATGATTTTCCGCCCATCGGAGAATCCTTGTGACTTCTGCCATCGCCATCCTGCTTCTTGTGCCGCCCTGTCGGTTTACATGAGCGACCGCCGTGATGTTGTCTGACTGGATCAGCACCGGCCGGTGTTGAAGCAGGGGTCTAGCCTGACTTAGGGCATTGTAAATGGCCCTTAGTTCCAGAATATTTATGTGTAGGGAAGTCTCCTGACTTTTCCATAGCCTTGGAAGTTTCTTCCCTGTGTGACCGCCCCCCAGCCTCGAAGGCTGGCATCCGTGGTCACCAGGACCCAGTCCTGTATGCCGAATCTGCGGCCCCCTAAAAGATGAGCACTCTGCAGCCACCACAACAGCGACACCCTGGCCCTTGGAGACAGGGTTATCCGCCGATGCATCTGAAGATGCGACCCGGACCACTTGTCCCACAGATCCCACTGGAAGATCCTTGCATGGAGCCTGGCGAATGGAATTTCTTCGTAAGAAGCTACCATCTTTCCCAGGGCTCGCGTGCATTGATGCACCGACACCTGTATCTGTATTAGGAGGTCTCTGTCTAGAGACGACAACTCCTTGGACTTCTCCTTCAGGAGAAACCCTTTTTATCCTGTTCTGTGTCCAGAACCATACCCAGGAACAGTAGACGCATCGTAGGAACCAGCTGCGACTTTGGAATATTCAGAAATCAGCCGTGCTGTTGTAGCACTTCCCGAGATAGTGCTACTCCGACGAACAACTGCTCCCTGGACCTCGCCTTTATAAGGAGATCGTCCAAGTACGGGATAATTATTTCGGCCATTACCTTGGTAAATACCCTCGGTGCCGGGGACAGACCAACGGCAACGTCTGGAATTGGTAATGACAATCCTGTACCACAATTTTGAGGTACTCCTGGTGAAGAGGGTAAATAGGGACATGCAGGTAAGCATCCTTGATGTCCAGTGATACCCTGAAATTCTCCAGGCTTGCAATAATCGCCCTGAGCGATTCTATTTTGAACTTGAACCTTCGTATATAAGTGTTCAAGGCTTTCAATTTTAGAATGGGTCTCACCGAACCGTCTGGTTTCGGTACCACAACATTTTGGAATAGTAACCCCTGCCTTGTTGAAGGAGGGGTACCTTGATTTCACCTGCTGGAAGTACAGCTTGTGAATTGCCGCCAGTACTACCTTTCTCCGAGGCAGCAGGCAAGGCTGATGTGAGGTAACGGCGAGGGGGAGTCGCCTCGAACTCCAGCCTGTATCCCTGTGATACTATTTGCAGAACCTAGGGATCCACCTGTGGGCAAGCCCACTGGTCCCTGAAGTTCCCGAGACGCGCCCCTACCGCACCTGTCTCCACCTGTGGAGCCCCAGCATCATGCGGTGGACTCAGAGGAAGCGGGGGAAGATTTTTGATCCTGGGAACTGGCTGCGGGTGCAGCTTTTTCCTTCTTCCCTTGTCTCTGTGCAGAAAGGAAGCGCCTTTGACCCGCTTGCTTTTCTGAAGCTGAAAGGACTGTACCTAAAAATACGGTGCTTTCTTAGGCTGTGAGGAAACCTGAGGTAAAAAAAATTTCTTCCCAGCTGTTGCTGTGGATACGAGGTCCCAGAGACCATCCCCAAACAATTCCTCACCCTTATAAGGCAGAATCTCCATGTGCCTTTTACAGGCAGCATCACCTGTCCACTGCCGGGTTTCTAATACCCTCCTGGCAGAATGGACATTACATTAATTCTGGATGCCAGCCGGCAAATATCCCTCTGTGCATCCTTTATATATAAGACGACGTCTTTAATATGCTCTATGTTAGCAAAATATTATCCCTGTCTTAGAGTATTAATATTATCTGACAGGGTATCAGACCACGCTGCAGCAGCACTATTTAAGCTGAGGCAATTGCAGGTCTCAGTATATAACCTGAGTGTGTATATACAGACTTCAGGATAGCCTCCTGCGTTTCATCAGCAGGCTCCTTCAAGGTGGCCGTATCCTAAGACGGCAGTGCCACCTTTTTTGACAAAAGTGTGAGCGCCTTATCCACCCTAAGGGATATCTCCCAACGTGACCTATCCTCTGGCGGGAAAGGGTACGCCATCAGTAACTTTTTTGAAATTACCAGTTTCTTATCGGGGGAACCCACGCTACTTTACACACTTCATTCATTCATCTGATGGGGGAACAAAACACTGGCTGCTTTTTCTCCCCAAAAATAAAACCCCTTTTATGTGGTACTTGGGTTCATGTCAGAAATGCGTAACACATTTTTCATTGCCGAGATCATGTAACGGATGTTCCTAGTGGATTGTGTATATGTCTCAACCTCGTCGACACTGGAGTCAGACTCCGTGTCGACATCTGTGTTTGCCATCTGAGGTAACGGGCGTTTTTCTAAAGCCCTGATGGCCTTTGAGACGCCTGGGCAGGCGCGGGCTGAGAAGCCGTCTGTCCCACAGCTGTTACGCCATCCAGCCTTTTATGTAAGGAGTTGACATTGTCGGTTAATACCTCCACCTATCCATCCACTCAGGTGTCGGCCCCACAGGGGGCGACATCCCATTTATCGGCCTCTGCTCCGCCTCCACGTAACCTTCCTCATCCAACATGTCGACACAGCCGTACCGACACACCGCACACACACAGGGAATGCTCTGACTGAGGACAGGACCCCACAAAGTCCTTTGGGGAGACAGAGAGAGAGCATGCCAGCACACACCAGAGCGCTATATAATGCAGGGATTAACACTATAACTGAGTGATTTTTCCCCCAATAGCTGCTTGTATACATATATTGCGCCTAAATTTAGTGCCCCCCCTCTCTTTTTAACCCTTTGAGCCTGAAAACTACAGGGGAGAGCCTGGGGAGCTTTCTTCCAGCTGCACTGTGAAGAGAAAATGGCGCCAGTGTGCTGAGGGAGATAGCTCCGCCCCTTTTTCGCAGACTTTTCTCCCGCTTTTTTATGGAATCTGGCAGGGGTATTTATCACATATATAGCCTCTGGGGCTATATATTGTGATTATTTGCCAGCCAAGGTGTCTTATATTGCCCTCAGGGCGCCCCCCCCCAGCGCCCTGCACCCATCAGTGACCGGAGTGTGAGGTGTACATGAGGAGCAATGGCGCACAGCTGCAGTGCTGTGCGCTACCTTGGTGAAGACCGAAGTCTTCTGCCGCCGATTTTCCGGACTCTTCATGCTTCTGGCTCTGTAAGGGGGACGCGGCGCGGCTCCGGGAACGAACACCAAGGTCGGGTCCTGCGGTCAATCCCTCTTTCTAGGAGCTCAGGAGAGCCCCTAGTGTGCATCCAGCTCAGCCGGGCACAGAAATCTAACTGAGGTCTGGAGGAGGGTCTTAGTGGGAGGAGCCAGTGCACACCAGGTAGTCCTAAAGCTTTCTTTAGTTGTGCCCAGTCTCCTGCGGAGCCGCTAATCCCCATGGTCCTTACGGAGTCCCAGCATCCACTTAGGACGTCAGAGAAAAGAGATTATACACATAGGCGTGCGCAGCTAATTTTATTAGGGGGTGCACAGCAGGAGGGGCATGTCTAGCGCCACCTTTTGGGTGTGTCTAGCACTATTTTGCATTTTCTCAGTAAAATCACATGGCTTAATCTAATTTCTCCCTAGTTCCTAAAATTAAAGAGAAATAAAATTAAACATAATGGATACTAACTGTCTGCTACGGCATAACTCCGAGCCCTAGCTGCTGCTGCACCCTATCACTGCTTGCACTTCCCCAACCTATCCCTGACCCAATGGCGGAAATAGAGAGTGGTGAGCCTAGGTGCATATGCATCACCCCCACACCCACACACACCCCACCCCTCCCTTGTACCCCCAGCACCTACAACCTGATTTTGAGTTGGACACTCTGAATAGTATAGGAGATTTAGGGGGCCAAACATTTGAGTTTTAACATAACACAAGTAAATTAAAATGTACACATATGCCATCATAGCCACATCTGCCTCTTTCTACGGCATCAGGCCACCCCTCCGCAGGACACCAGCACTTGTCACACATATCCCCATGCTCTCCAGCTACTGACAGTAGTGCCCCTTATTCACATTATCCAATACATTATGAGCCGAAATTCACATTATGCCACACGGTATGAGCCAAAATTCACATTACGCCACACAGTATGAGCCAAAATTCACAATACGTCACACAGTACGAGCTGGAATTTACAATATGCAACACGGTATAAGTCAAAATTCACATTACGTCACACTGTATGAGCCAAAATTCACATTATGTCACACTGTATGAGTTTCACCTATATTTCTATATGCTAATACTAAAAAGAGGTGGTGCTACCATACCAATATCATCATTATATATATATATATATATATATATATATATAAATACATACAGTATATATATATATATATATATATATATATATTCTGCAACTCGAAGGCGCTTCGTGACATTCCTAGATTTTAGATTGGGATATATATATATTTATATATATATATATATATATATATATAGTAGTCCGATAGACCCGGCACTCGTGCAGTCCCTCACTGCTGGATTACTTGCTAGCGATGCCTTCCAAAGAGAGGTACAGTAACTCCCTCCATCGTATAGCAATGCAGTAAGGCGGCGCTCGGAGACGTGCAAAGAGCTTAAGTGCACTTAAACTCTTTGCAAGTCTCCGAGTGCCACCTTACTGCATGGATATACACATATATGCACACTAACACACACACACATTATATATATATATATATATATATATATATATATACTGCTCAAAAAAATAAAGGGAACACTAAAATAACACATCCTAGATCTGAATGAATGAAATATTCTTATTAAATACTTTGTTCTTTACATAGTTGAATGTGCTGATAACAAAATCACACAAAAATTATCAATGGAAATCAAATTTGTTAACCCGTGGAGGTCTGGATTTGGAGTCACCCTCAAAATTAAAGTGGAAAAACACACTATAGGCTGATCCAACTTTGATGTAATGTCCTTAAAACAAGTCAAAATGAGGCTCAGTAGTGTGTGTGGCCTCCACGTGCCTGTATGACCTCCCTACAACCCACACAAGTGGCTCAGGTAGTGCAGCTCATCCAGGATGGCCCATCAATGCGAGCTGTGGCAAGAAGGTTTGCTGTGTCTGTCAGCGTAGTGTCCAGAGCATGGAGGCGCTAAAAGGAGACAGGCCAGTACATCAGGAGATGTGGATGAGGCCGTAGGAGGGCAACAACCCAGCAGCAGGACTGCTACCTCCGCCTTTGTGCAAGGAGGAACAGGAGGAGCACTGCCAGAGCCCTGCAAAATGACCTCCAGCAAGCTACAAATGTGCATGTGTCTACTCAAACGATCAGAAACAGACTCCATGAGGGTGGTATGAGGGCCCGGCGCCCACAGGTGGGGGTTGTGCTTACAGCCCAACACCGTGCAGGACGTTTGGCATTTGCCAGAGAACACCAAGATAGGCAAATTCGCCACTGGCGCCCTGTGCTCCTCAAAGATGAAAGCAGGTTCTCACTGAGCACATGTGACAGACGTGACAGAGTCTGGAGACGCCAAGGAGAACGTTCTGCTGCCTGCAACATCCTCCAGCATGACCGGTTTGGCAGTGGGTCAGTAATGGTGTGGGGTGGCATTTCTTTGGGGGGCCGCATAGCCCTCCATGTGCTTGCCAGAGGTAGCCTGACTGCCATTAGGTACTGAGATGAGATCCTCAGACCCCTTGTAAGACCATATGCTGTTGGGGTTGGCCCTGGGTTCCTCCTAATGCAAGACAATGCTAGACCTCATGTGGCTGGAGTGTGTCAGCAGTTCCTGCAAGATGAAGGCATTGATGCTATGCACTGGCCCGCCCGTTCCCCAGACCTTAATCCAATTGAGCACATCTGGGACATCATGTCTTGCTCCATCCACCAATGCCACGTTGCACCACAGACTGTCCAGGAGTTGGCGGATGCTTTAGTCCAGGTCTGGGAGGAGATCCCTCAGGAGACCATCCGCTACCTCATCAGGAGCATGCTGCCCAGGCAATGTAGGGAGGTCATACAGTCACGAGGAGGCCACAGACACTACTGGGCCTCATTTTGACTTGTTTTAAGGACATTACATCAAAGTTGGATCAGCCTGTAGTGTATTTTTCCACTTTAATTTTGTGGGGGACTCCAAATCCAGACCTCCATGGGATAATAAATTTGATTTCCATTGATCATTTTTGTGTGATTTTGTTCTCAGCACATTCAACTATGTAAAGAACAAAGTATTTAATAAGAATATTTCATTCATTCAGATCTAGGATGTGTTATTTTAGTGTTCCCTTTATTTTTTTGAGCAGTGTATATAGTTAGTGTTATTAAAAATGAAAGGAGATAATAATAAATAAAAAAAGATCTGCGGGTGCACTCGTGAAAAAAAAGATTTTATATATATATATATATATATATATATATATAATATATAGTATACGAAAGATGTGGCACTCCAATGATTCACTCCAAACCGTATTATGCGGTTTGAAGTGTATCATTGGAGTGCCGCCCTTCTTGAATACTGTATCCATTCATCTGTGAAGGCACCCAGGGTTAAGTATCCTCTAAGTGGATGCGGCATACCCCTGTTTGTGATAATATATATATATATATATATATATATATATATAAGAACGTATGGTGGCACTCAGAAAAAACGACAGCAGAGGCAACGCTGATGCGGTCAACGTTTCAGGGATGGCTCCCTTTTATCAAGACACAACCAGCAACCTGTGATACAAGACATATATATACAACACCGGTACCTTACAGGACTCTAATCGCGTGGCTCCATCCGCCTCTCCCTGCCGCCGGGCGATGACGTCATCAGCGCAGGCCTGCGCCGAGATTCTACGTCGGGCGGGTAGGGGGCGCGGCTACGCACACATGTCGGGGCATTGCTAGGCAACCGTAGACAACAGGAAGTGCAGACATACTGAGATATCGCTCCTACGAAAAACTAATACAAAAAATGAAAATAACAAACAATTAAAAGCACCTGAAAATGTGTATGTCAATACCGGGCAGCGCTATCTTATACAGCAGAATACATGATTGTAAGGGCAGGCAATGTAATTAATATGCTGGTATGTAAATAGCTATACATCACAACATAAATTATACTTCAGCAAAACCATCCTGAGAACAAAATTATATGCTCCCTCATATCTGTATAATTATACGATAGCATACATTATTTTACAGGCAGGCAATATAGTTAATATGCTGGTATGTAAATAGTTATACATTCTATACTAGAATGGCGTAACTTCAAAGCAACGTTATAAGCCACAATTGTGGCTCCAAAAAATGCATAAAAACACATTATAAGCCATGAATTGAACAAAATGTAAATGGTAAATTACAAAAAACAATTAAAGCTTAGAGCCTCGTTGAGGCCCAGCGGGTGAACCGTTTGGAGGGTGTGGATCCACCACGCCTCTTTTCTCAAAAGCGCCTGGCCTCTGTCACCCCCTTTATTACTTGATGGAACGTGATCGATCATTTTGTAGCGAATGGACGACAAACTATGGTTGCAATTTTTAAAATGTCGTGCTACTGGAAGATCGCTACCTCTGCCTTCTAAGGCTGCTCGTATACTAGACCTGTGTAAGGCAATCCTCTCCTTAAACTGTCTGATACTTTTGCCGACATATAGCAGCCCACAAGGGCATTTAATGTAGTAAACAATAAATTTACTGCTACATGTCAGTGTGTACTTAATGTTGAAGAGCTTGCCCGATCTAGGATGGTTAAAGGTGCTACCAGGTTCTAGACAACTACAGGTGGTGCACCCTGTACACCTATAGTTGCCCGGTTTGCGAGTCAAAAAATGTGGCAATCTTTCTTGACCCAAATCAGAGATGTCATTATGGACAACTATGTCCTTTATGTTGCGACCACGTCTATATGCTGGCATTAGTGTGGTATCCTTAAAACAAGGCAATTCCTTGTCTCTAGCAATCACTGGCCATATGCCTTTGGCTTGACGGTGTAATTTCTTACTAGCCGTCGTGTAATCTTGTGTCCAGATCATTCTATTGTGAACCCTTTCAGAATCTTTGGGAACTAAGGTGTCTTGTCTCGGTGTACTAAGCGCTTTCAACATCGCCAGCTTCAGAGATTCTTGGGAATAACCTCTAGCTTTAAATATTTCAGCCATATTCTGCATCTGAACTTTAGCATCTTCCTCATTACTGCAGATCCGTCTGATTCTCAGAAACTGCGAAAATTGAAGACTCCATTTCATAGGTTCTGGATGATGGCTATTGGCCCTCAGCAAAGTATTGCGGTCAGTAGGTTTATAATACATGCTGGTGACAATATTACAATCACTATCCACTGAAATAGCCACATCTAGATAGTGGACAGTGTTGTAACTAGACTCGAAGGTAAACTTAATAGCTGCATCTTTCTGGTTCACCCGAGACATCATCTCTTCAAAGTCCTGTGGTGTACCCGACCAAATCATCAAGATGTTGTCGATGTACCGACGAAATAAGATGATGTGTTGGGAGTATAACACATTATCAAAAAACTACTGCTTTTCTACTTCACTCATAAATATATTCGCGAAACTGGGTGCCACACACGACCCCATGGCGCACCCAGTTCGCTGGCGAAAGATTTTTTTATCAAACAGGAAATAGTTCCTGTCCAAGGTCAATGCAAGAAGTTTGACAAAAAAAATTGATATCAGGACCTGAGTATTCAGTGTTAGATTCCAGAAAAGCATGCATCACCGCTAAACCCCTATCGTGGGGGATACTGGTGTATAAATTAACTACATCAATGGTGCATAACAGATACCGAGCTGGGAGAGGTGAAAAGGATTGCAATACTCGAATAAGAGAAGTAGTGTCTGTCAAACATAGAGGCAATCCCAATATCACAGGCTGTAAATAAAAGTCAAGATATCTGGATAAATTATAATATAACGAGTCTCTGGCAGCGATGATAGGCCGTCCAGGCGGGTTTACTGCGTCCTTATGAAGTTTGGGGATCGTATAGAACGTCGGAATCTTGGGCCATGTGACACTTAAGGCTTCTTTGGTTGCCGCTGAAATGATATTAGTGGACACTGCTGATTGTAGGATCAAATCAAGTTCAATTTTGTACTGTACGGTAGGGTCCTCCTGGAGGATTTCATAAACAGCTGTGTCATTCAATTGCCGATAGGCTTCGTTTTTGTAGCTCGTTAGGTCTTGAACTACGATCCCGCCCCCTTTGTCCGCCGGGCGGATCGTAATGTCGTCATATTTTCCAAAATTACTGAGTGCCACCTGCTCATTTTTAGAGAGATTGTGGGGTCCTTTATACATTTGTGGAGTAGCTTCGTTAATGTAGGATTTCAAACAGTTGGAAAAACTTTTTATGCTTTTGTTTTGTGAGGATGGATTAAATAGTGACTTCTTGTAGATGGGGATTTTTTCAGATGAAGAGAGGTTCTCTTGAAAGAATTCTTTAAGTTTGATGCGTCGGTTCAATTTGAACAAATCCACCTTGTTGTTGAAAACATCTGGAGTACAGGTGGGGACAAAGGACAACCCTTTGTTCAGCACGTTAACTTCATCTGTAGTTAGTGATCTAGAAGACAGATTAAATACTATACTTTCTTCCGTGACGTTTTTGGCGGCTTCCCTCCTGTTTTGCCCCCCCCGACGGGTCCTGGCTCTTTTGTACGCTCGTTTTTTGAGCGAGTCTTTACTCCTGAATTGGATTTCTTTGAGGTGGATGCCGTAACACATTCCGTATCACTTGATGAAATGGCTGTACTTGATTGATCAGTCTCCAACGGAAATTTCCTAGGTAGTCGACGTTGTCTAGAATTTCTTTGTGATCTCTGGCCTTTGTTGTACACCCAACTATAGACCTGATTTAGGTCGTAATCACGATTCACCGTTGTGCGTTTGGCTTTCTTAAAAGCTATAAGGTCAGATTGATATTTTTCAATTTGTACTGACAATTTCTATAGCCAATCAAGCGGTGCTTCTGATTGAATTTTAGAAAGGTGAATGTTTTCAAAGGCCTCAATTTTCTCTTTAGTGATCTCAAGTTCTCTTCTAGACTCTGCTACCACCAATAGAATTAGATCAAGAGAGCAACGATTGAGCACTGCGGCCCATTTGCGGCAGAACTCCGGGTTCTGACGCTCGATAGTCGGGGTGTTCCTAATGCGGAAGCCTCTTGGAATACGTTTATCTCTAAAATAATCTGAAAGTGTCACACCATGTAACAAAAAGTCCACTTCCCTCTTTCTTAATTTTGTTAACTGTGAAATCAAAGCATCAACAGATTCCTCGTTAGTTGCCGTTAATGCCGAAGATGGAAAAAGGATCGATTCTGCCTCTGTGTCCGTATGTGTGAGAGTGTCTCCCTCAGGTAACACAGGGATGCAGAAGCCAGGTACATCTTCAAGTGCAGACATATCAAATCACCACATGTGTAGGGAATTATATACAGTGTAAGTCCCACATTCACTGTGTCTGAGCATCTATAAATACATGAATATGCAGCAGGTGCCTAGACTGGCAGCAACACAAAATGTAACCACCTCAATAGACACAGACAAAAGTACGGCACTCACGCTTGCAGTAGTAACAACGAGTCCGGTGCCTAACCTCTCAGAATGAGCATGTTTACATACCAGCATATTAATTACATTGCCTGCCCTTACAATCATGTATTCTGCTGTATAAGATAGCGCTGCCCGGTATTGACATACACATTTTCAGGTGCTTTTAATTGTTTGTTATTTTCATTTTTTGTATTAGTTATTCGTAGGAGCGATATCTCAGTATGTCTGCACTTCCTGTTGTCTACGGTTGCCTAGCAATGCCCCGGCGTGTGTGTGTAGCCGCGCTCCTACCCGCCCGACGTAGAATCTCGGCGCATGCCTGCGCTGATGACGTCATCGCCCGGCGGCAGGGAGAGGCGGACGGAGCCACGCGATTGGAGTCCTGTAAGGTACCGGTGTTGTATATATATGTCTTGTATCACAGGTTGCTGATTGTGTCTTGATAAAAGGGAGCCATCCCTGAAACGTTGACCGCATCAGCGTTGCCTCTGCTGTCGTTTTTTCTGAGTGCCACCATACGTTCTTCTACATGCTCATTCTGAGAGGTTAGGCACCGGACTCGTTGTTACTACTGCAAGCGTGAGTGCCGGACTTTTGTCTGTATCTATTGAGGTGGTGACATTTTGTGTTGCTGCCAGTCAAGGCACCTGCTGCATATTCATGTATTTATAGATGCTCAGACACAGTGAATGTGGGACTCACACTGTATATAATTCCCTACACATGTGGTGATTTGATATGTATGCACTTGAAGATGTACCTGGCTTCTGCATCCCTGTGTTACTTGAGGGAGACACTCTCACACATACGGACACAGAGGCAGAATCGATCCTTTTTCCCTCTTCGGCATTAACGGCAACTAATGAGGAATCTGTTGATGCTTTGATTTCACAGTTAACAAAATTACGAAATGTCACAACTGAGGGCCTGAGCTGACGGGAGGCAGCCTCAGTTGTAGGGGCTGAGATGTAACGGAACCTGGGAGGTTGTATCAGACCCCTAGACATGTAAGTAACATGTAGAATAACTGCCCGAAGGCGTGACCACGACAACCAGGATAAAAGTCAATGATGTTTATTATGACAAACTCCGTAACACAGCAGCAGTAAAGGAAACATAAAAGTCAACAGAGGATAAATACAATTCCTGGGTACTACAGGGTGGCAAGGGCCACAGGCACTGGTAGTGTGAGACAGTTCTTATAATCTTCTAGTTGGAAAGTCCTTACCAGGCCTGACTGTAGCAATGGAGAGAACCCAGGATCGTACCAGCTGGTGTTCCAGGAAAGGCTGGGCTGCTGAAGATAAAACGGCTGCTGTGGATACTGGCTGGAACCAGACTGTTGTTGGTACGGAGTGGATACTGGCTGGAACCAGTTAAATAATAAACGAACTTGAGAGCGATGAAATAATAATGAAGTTTGGAGTTTGAGAGCGGTGAAATAATAATACCGGTGGAGAGTGGTAAACTGCAGAAAGGACACCGGCCCTTTAAGAGAAGCTGTACACTGCTGGAAGCTGGGCTGGAAGCAGGTGATTGATAATGAAGTTTGGAGTTTGAGAGCGGTGAAATAATAATACCGGTGGAGAGTGGTAAACTGCAGAAAGGACACCGGCCCTTTAAGAGAAGCTGTACACTGCTGGAAGCTGGGCTGGAAGCAGGTGATTGTTGTAACTGGAAACAGGTGAGTCCAGAATGGATCGGAGAGTCAGGCTACACCGCAGATGGAATGCTGGTGCGGGTCTCTATAGCAGAAGTCTGGAGACAGGAGCTGGAACCTGGAAGACAACCACAGGAGAGAGACAAACTGGAACTAGGTTAGACAACCAAAGCACTGACGCCTTCCTTGCTCAGGCACAGCTTACTTATACCTGCAGCAAGGAAGGGGTTGGCTAGGCAATTATGCAAATCAACAATACAGACAGCAGATTGGTGGAAATGCTCAGATGACAAAATCCAAGATGGCTGCGCCCATGCAGACACTTGGAGGGAAGTTTGGTTTGTAATCCATGTGAGAATTGAAACAGTAATGGCGACGCCGGCCACAGGAGACAGGAGACGCCAGACTGACAAGCGCACATTTAACCACGCGGGCACAGCGGAGGCCGCGGCTGATGAAATCACCACTCTGACATTCTGCATGTGGAAACTCAGGAACAGCGGGATCAGGTCCTGGAACGCTGAGCCAGCCTTAGGAGGCATCTGAAGGGTAAGTAATGGCGTCCAGATACCCGGATCGTGACAGCACCCCCCCCTTTAGGAGTGGCCACAGGACACTTCTTAGGCTTTAAAGGAAACTTTGCGTGGAAATTTCGGACCAAGGCAGGAGCATGGACGTCTGAGGCATTGGTCCAAGAGCGTTCTTCAGGACCATAGCCCTTCCAGTCAATGAGGTATTGTAACTGACCGTAACGGAAACGTGAGTCCAAAATCTTGGCCACCTCGTACTCGACTCCCCGTTGAGTCTGAACTTTGGGAGCTGGAGGAAGTGCGGAATGAAACCGATTCAGGATCAGCGGTTTCAACAAAGAAACATGAAATGTCCTGGGTATTTTCAAGAAGGATGGTAACTGTAACCTGTAGGCAACAGGATTGATGACTTGTTCAATCTTGAAGGGTCCGATGTAGCGAGGTGCAAATTTCATGCTGGGAACTCTCAACCTCAAATTCTTCGTGGACAGCCACACACGATCACCCACCTTGAGAGCAGGAACCGCTCTACGCTTCCTATCGGCAAACTTCTTATACCTGAATGAGGCTTTAAGCAGGGCTGCGCGGACGTTCCTCCAGTTATTTGAAAACTGACGCAAGGTGACATCCACTGCTGGAACAGAAGTTGCGGGAAGCGGTTGGAATTCTGGGACTTTAGGGTGGAATCCATAATTAATGAAGAATGGTGTAGAAGAAGATGAGGAATGGTATTGATTGTTGTGGCTGAACTCGGCCCAAGGAAGGAGTTGAACCCAGCCATCTTGAGAGGAAGACACATATATACGGAGGAAGGCCTCCAAGTCCTGATTCACCCTCTCGGTTTGACCATTGGTCTGAGGATGGTAAGCCGTGGAAAACTTTAACTTGACTTGGAGGGCTTGACACAAACTTCGCCAAAATTTGGCTACAAATTGTACTCCACGATCCGAGATGATCTCTTCAGGAAGACCGTGAAGTCGGAAGATCTCTTGTATAAACACTTGAGCCAACTTGGTAGCTGACGGAAGACCGGTGAGAGGGATGAAATGTGCCATCTTGGTGAACCGGTCAACTACCACCCAGATGGTATTAAACTTGTTGCAGATAGGTAGATCGGAAACAAAGTCCATCGACAAATGGGTCCAAGGTCGACGGGGAACAGATAATGGAACCAGTTGCCCCGCAGGCGACTGGCGGGAGACTTTGTGTTGGGCACACTTTGGGCAGGAGGCAATAAATTCCATAACGTCCTTCTTCAGAGTTGGCCACCAGTAGGACCTAGAAATAAATTCAAGGGTTTTCTGAATGCCTGTATGTCCAGCAAAACGGGAAGCATGGGCCCAATGCATGAGCTTCTTCCTTAGAACTGGCTTAACAAAACTTTTCCCTGGTGGAGGCGTAGAGTCCATCCCTACCGTGGAGAATGCCAACGGATTAATAATAGGATGCTTGTCTGCAGACTCGGACTCATTTTCTTGCTCCCATGAGCGGGAAAGGGCATCGGCCTTACGATTCTGAGAACCAGGACAGAACTGGAGTTTAAAGTCAAACCTAGAGAAGAAAAGTGCCCATCTGGCCTGACGAGGATTCAGACATTGTGCGCCTTTGAGATATAAAAGATTTTTGTGGTCGGTAAGTATGGTGATTGAGTGGGAAGCTCCCTCCAACAGGTATCTCCACTCCTCCAGAGCGAGCTTGATGGCTAGCAACTCCTGATCGCCAATGGCATAGTTGCGCTCAGCTGGGGAGAACTTCCGGGAGAAGAAACTGCAAGGATGTAGATGTCCATCTTTGGCCCTCTGGGATAACACTGCTCCTACTCCAACGGAGGAGGCATCTACCTCTAAGATAAAAGGAGAGTCGGTGTCGGGCTGTTTCAGAACTGGTGCAGAGATGAACCGTTGCTTCAGAAGGTGAAAGCCCTGTGTAGCTTCCTCGGACCACTTGGACGGATTAGCACCTTTCTTGGTTAATGCAGTGATAGGCGCCACAATGGTGGAAAAGTCTCGTATAAATTTTCTATAATAATTGGCGAACCCTAAGAACCTCTGGACCCCTTTGAGGCTTAAGGGTATAGGCCAATTCTGGATTGCTTGGAGTTTCTCAGGATCCATCTCTAGTCCGGAACCGGACACAATGTAACCTAGAAACGGAATGGTTTTAACTTCAAACACACACTTCTCCAATTTACAATAGAGGTGATTGACACGGAGACGAGAAAGAACCTCTTTAACCCAGAAACGATGATCTTCGAGATTATTAGCAAAGATGAGGATGTCGTCTAGATAAACCACGACATGGCGGTACAAGATGTCCCTGAAAATCTCATTCACGAAGTGCTGGAAGACTGCTGGAGCGTTGCTCAATCCGAAGGGCATGACGAGGTACTCATAATGTCCGTCACGGGTGTTAAAGGCGGTCTTCCACTCGTCACCCTCACGGATTCGGATGAGATTGTAGGCACCCCTCAAGTCCAGCTTTGTGAAAATAGTTGCACCACTAACTCTATCAAAGAGCTCGGTAATCAGGGGTAAAGGGTATCGGTTCTTGACGGTAATGTCGTTCAGACCTCTGTAGTCGATGCACGGACGCAGACCACCGTCTTTCTTCTTAACGAAGAAGAAGCCTGCGCCGGCTGGAGAAGAAGATGGTCGGATGAAACCCTTCGCCAGGTTCTTTTTGATGTACTCTTCCATGGAGTGTGTCTCAGGCAGAGACAACGGATAAGTTCGGCCTCGCGGTGGAACCTTCCCTGGAATGAGGTCGATTGGGCAGTCCCATTCTCTATGAGGAGGAAGGATATCAGCAGAGGCTTTACTGAACACGTCCGTGAAGTCTTGATATGGAGGAGGCGGAACATCAGATGACCTGGGGAAGGAAGAACAAACAGGAAGAACTTTGGCTAAACAAGTCTCAGCACAGGAGGGACCCCATGCCAGTATTTGCGTAATCGTCCAGTCAATTGATGGGTTGTGGAGACGGAGCCATGGAAGGCCTAAAACCACTGGATGTGTGGCTCTTGGAATCACTAAAAAAGAAATATACTCAGAATGAAGAACTCCCACTCTCAGACGAACTGGAAGAGTCCTTAAGGAAATGACTGCGTCAAAAATCTTGCTGCCATCCACGGCAGTCAAAGAGATGGACGAGGACAGTCTCTCGGTGGGTAGGGACCACCGTTTAACATAAGCTTCGGTTATGAAATTCCCAGCTGCTCCGGAATCAAGGAGGGCAATGACGTTCCTGTAACGGTGAGCAATTTGGAGCGACACTGGGAGGTTACAGTCATGAGGAGATGGAGAGGAGATCATTACTCCTAGCCGGCCCTCTCCTTGGCGAGCTAGGATCTGGAGTTTCCCGGACGTTTGGGACAGGCATTGATAGTGTGCGACGGAGCTGCACAGTAGAGACAGAGAGACTCAGAGAGACGTCTTCGGCGCTCAGCGGGAGATAGACGGGAACGACTAATTTGCATAGGCTCATCCTTGGATGGAGATGGTTGACGAGGAGGAGGAGCAGAAGATTTAGGAGTAGATGATCTTCCTCGCTCGGTTGCTCTCTCTCTGAAACGTAGATCAACCTTCGTGCAAAGAGAAATTAGCTCATCCAACTTAGAGGGCAAGTCTCTGGTAGCTAACTCATCCTTGATGCGTTCTGATAAGCCATGCCAGAATGCAGCATACAGGGCCTCGTCGTTCCATGCCAGTTCGGATGCCAGGATTTTAAACTGTATAAGATACTGTCCCACAGTACGTGTTCCCTGGCGTAAACGGAGAATCTCAGATGAAGCAGATGTTATCCGGCCTGGCTCGTCGAAGATGCGCCTGAATGTAGCTACAAAGTCAGTATAGGAGGATAGCAGGGGATCAGACTTCTCCCATAAAGGTGATGCCCAGTCAAGGGCTGAGCCACTGAGAAGGGAGATGATATAGGCAATTTTGGTACGGTCACTGAAGAAATTGCCAGGTAGAAGCTCAAAGTGGATTTCACATTGATTGAGAAATCCCCTGCAGAACCTTGGAGATCCATCAAATTTTGCTGGCGTTGGAAGATGAAGATGTGGACTGGAAATGGGTAAGGTGGGTGGGGTTACAGCTGGTGTCACTGTAGTGGACGCACCGGACGTGCCAGGTCCACGGAGGGTCGTTTGAATCCCATCCAGCCGTGTAGAGAGATCCTGGAGACAGCGGATGATGTGGCCCTGTGCAGCCTCCTGATGTTCAAGTCGGGCTGCCAGTTCTTGCATCGGCCTGGCCGCTTGATCCTGGTCTCCGGCTGGATTCATTAGGTCAGTGCTTACTGTCACAACTGAGGGCCTGAGCTGACGGGAGGCAGCCTCAGTTGTAGGGGCTGAGATGTAACGGAACCTGGGAGGTTGTATCAGACCCCTAGACATGTAAGTAACATGTAGAATAACTGCCCGAAGGCGTGACCACGACAACCAGGATAAAAGTCAATGATGTTTATTATGACAAACTCCGTAACACAGCAGCAGTAAAGGAAACATAAAAGTCAACAGAGGATAAATACAATTCCTGGGTACTACAGGGTGGCAAGGGCCACAGGCACTGGTAGTGTGAGACAGTTCTTATAATCTTCTAGTTGGAAAGTCCTTACCAGGCCTGACTGTAGCAATGGAGAGACCCCAGGATCGTACCAGCTGGTGTTCCAGGAAAGGCTGGGCTGCTGAAGATAAAACGGCTGCTGTGGATACTGGCTGGAACCAGACTGTTGTTGGTACGGAGTGGATACTGGCTGGAACCAGTTAAATAATAAACGAACTTGAGAGCGATGAAATAATAATGAAGTTTGGAGTTTGAGAGCGGTGAAATAATAATACCGGTGGAGAGTGGTAAACTGCAGAAAGGACACCGGCCCTTTAAGAGAAGCTGTACACTGCTGGAAACTGGGCTGGAAGCAGGTGATTGTTGTAACTGGAAACAGGTGAGTCCAGAATGGATCGGAGAGTCAGGCTACACCGCAGACGGAATGCTGGTGCGGGTCTCTATAGCAGAAGTCTGGAGACAGGAGCTGGAACCTGGAAGACAACCACAGGAGAGAGACAAACTGGAACTAGGTTAGACAACCAAAGCACTGACGCCTTCCTTGCTCAGGCACAGCTTACTTATACCTGCAGCAAGGAAGGGGTTGGCTAGGCAATTATGCAAATCAACAATACAGACAGCAGATTGGTGGAAATGCTCAGATGACAAAATCCAAGATGGCTGCGCCCATGCAGACACTTGGAGGGAAGTTTGGTTTGTAATCCATGTGAGAATTGAAACAGTAATGGCGACGCCGGCCACAGGAGACAGGAGACGCCAGACTGACAAGCGCACATTTAACCACGCGGGCACAGCGGAGGCCGCGGCTGATGAAATCACCACTCTGACATTCTGCATGTGGAAACTCAGGAACAGCGGGATACGGTCCTGGAACGCTGAGCCAGCCTTAGGAGGCATCTGAAGGGTAAGTAATGGCGTCCAGATACCCGGATCGTGACACGAAAGAGGGAAGTGGACTTTTTGTTACATGGTGTGACACTTTCAGATTATTTTAGAGATAAACGTATTCCAAGAGGCTTCCGCAGTAAGAACACCCCGACTATCGGGCGTCAGAACCCGGAGTTCTGCCGCAAATGGGCCGCAGTGCTCAATCGTTGCTCTCTTGATCTAATTCTATTGGTGGTAGCAGAGTCTAGAAGAGAACTTGAGATCACTAAAGAGAAAATTGAGGCCTTTGAAAACATTCACCTTTCTAAAATTCAATCAGAAGCGCCGCTTGATTGGCTAGAGAAATTGTCAGTACAAATTGAAAAATATCAATCTGACCTTATAGCTTTTAAGAAAGCCAAACGCACAACGGTGAATCGTGATTACGACCTAAATCAGGTCTATAGTTGGGTGTACAACAAAGGCCAGAGATCACAAAGAAATTCTAGACAGCGTCGACTACCTAGGAAATTTCCGTTGGAGACTGATCAATCAAGTACAGCCATTTCATCAAGTGATACGGAATGTGTTACGGCATCCACCTCAAAGAAATCCAATTTAGGAGTAAAGACTCGCTCAAAAAACGAGCGTACAAAAGAGCCAGGACCCGTCGGGGGGGCCAAAACAGGAGGGAAGCCGCCAAAAACGTCACGGAAGAAAGTATAGTATTTAATCTGTCTTCTAGATCACTAACTACAGATGAAGTTAACGTGCTGAACAAAGGGTTGTCCTTTGTCCCCACCTGTACTCCAGATGTTTTCAACAACAAGGTGGATTTGTTCAAATTGAACCGACGCATCAAACTTAAAGAATTCTTTCAAGAGAACCTCTCTTCATCTGAAAAAATCCCCATCTACAAGAAGTCACTATTTAATCCATCCTCACAAAACAAAAGCATAAAAAGTTTTTCCAGCTGTTTGGAATCCTACATTAACGAAGCTACTCCACAAATGTATAAAGGACCCCACAATCTCTCTAAAAATGAGCAGGTGGCACTCAGTAATCTTGGAAAATATGACGACATTACGATCCGCCCGGCGGACAAAGGGGGCGGGATCACAGTTCAAGACCTAACAAGCTACAAAAACGAAGCCTATCGACAATTGAATGACACAGCTGTTTATGAAATCCTCCAGGAGGACCCTACCGTACAGAACAAAATGGAACTTGATTTGATCCTACAATCAGCAGTGTCCACTAATATCATTTCAGCGGCAACCAAAGAAGCCTTAAGTGTCACATGGCCCAAGATTCCGACGTTCTATACGATCCCCAAACTTCATAAGGACGCAGTAAACCCGCCTGGACGGCATATCATCGCTGCCAGAGACTCGTTATATTATAATTTATCCAGATATCTTGACTTTTATTTACAGCCTCTGATATTGGGATTGCCTCTATGTTTGTCAAACACTACTTCTCTTATTCGAGTATTGCAATCCTTTTCACCTCTCCCAGCTCGGTATCTGTTATGCACCATTGATGTAGTTAATTTATACACCAGTATCCCCCACGATAGGGGTTTAGCGGTGATGCATGCTTTTCTGGAATCTAACACTGAATACTCAGGTCCTGATATCAATTTTTTTGTCAAACTTCTTGCATTGACCTTGGACAGGAACTATTTCCGGTTTGATAAAAAAATCTTTCGCCAGCGAACTGGGTGCGCCATGGGGTCGTGTGTGGCACCCAGTATCGCGATGATTTGGTCGGGTACACCACAGGACTTTGAAGAGATGATGTCTCAGGTGAACCAGAAAGATGCAGCTATTAAGTTTACCTTCGAGTGTAGTTACAACACTGTCCACTATCTAGATGTGGCTATTTCAGTGGATAGTGATTGTAATATTGTCACCAGCATGTATTATAAACCTACTGACCGCAATACATTGCTGAGGGCCAATAGCCATCATCCAGAACCTATGAAATGGAGTCTTCAATTTTCGCAGTTTCTGAGAATCAGACGGATCTGCAGTAATGAGGAAGATGCTAAAGTTCAGATGCAGAATATGGCTGAAAAATTTAAAGCTAGAGGTTATTCCCAAGAATCTCTGAAGCTGGCGATGTTGAAAGCGCTTAGTACACCGAGACAAGACACCTTAGTTCCCAAAGATTCTGAAAGGGTTCACAATAGAATGATCTGGACACAAGATTACACGACGGCTAGTAAGAAATTACACCGTCAAGCCAAAGGCATATGGCCAGTGATTGCTAGAGACAAGGAATTGCCTTGTTTTAAGGATACCACACTAATGGCAGCATATAGACGTGGTCGCAACATAAAGTACATAGTTGTCCATAATGACATCTCTGATTTGGGTCAAGAAAGATTGCCACATTTTTTGACTCGCAAACCGGGCAACTATAGGTGTACAGGGTGCACCACCTGTAGTTGTCTAGAACCTGGTAGCACCTTTAACCATCCTAGATCGGGCAAGCTCTTCAACATTAAGTACACACTGACATGTAGCAGTAAATTTATTGTTTACTACATTAAATGCCCTTGTGGGCTGCTATATGTCGGCAAAAGTATCAGACAGTTTAAGGAGAGGATTGCCTTACACAGGTCTAGTATACGAGCAGCCTTAGAAGCCAGAGGTAGCGATCTTCCAGTAGCACGACATTTTAAAAATTGCAACCATAGTTTGTCGTCCATTCGCTACAAAATGATCGATCCCGTTCCATCAAGTAATAAAGGGGGTGACAGAGGCCAGGCGCTTTTGGGAAAAGAGGCGTGGTGGATCCACACCCTCCAAACGGTTCACCCGCTGGGCCTCAACGAGGCTCTAAGCTTTAATTGTTTTTTGTAATTTACCATTTACATTTTGTTAAATTCATGGCTTATAATGTGTTTTTATGCATTTTTTGGAGCCACAAGTGTGGCTTATAACGTTGCTTTGAAGTTACGCCATTCTAGTATAGAATGTATAACTATTTACATACCAGCATATTAACTATATTGCCTGCCTGTAAAATACTGTATGCTATCGTATAATTATACAGATATGAGGGAGCATATAATTTTGTTCTCAGGATGGTTTTGCTGAAGTATAATTTATGTTGTGATGTATAGCTATTTACATACCAGCATATTAATTACATTGCCTGCCCTTACAATCATGTATTCTGCTGTATAAGATAGCGCTGCCCGGTATTGACATACACATTTTCAGGTGCTTTTAATTGTCTGTTATTTTCATTTTTTGTATTAGTTTTTCGTAGGAGCGATATCTCAGTATGTCTGCACTTCCTGTTGTCTACGGTTGCCTAGCAATGCCCCGACGTGTGTGCGTAGCCGCGCCCCCTACCCGCCCGACGTAGAATCTCGGCGCAGGCCTGCGCTGATGACGTCATCGCCCGGCGGCAGGGAGAGGCGGACGGAGCCACGCGATTGGAGTCCTGTAAGGTACCGGTGTTGTATATATATGTCTTGTATCACAGGTTGCTGGTTGTGTCTTGATAAAAGGGAGCCATCCCTGAAACGTTGACCGCATCAGCGTTGCCTCTGCTGTCGTTTTTTCTGAGTGCCACCATACTTTCTTCTACATGCTCATTCTGAGAGGTTAGGCACCGGACTCGTTGTTACTACTGCAAGCGTGAGTGCCGGACTTTTGTCTGTATCTATATATATATATATGTATATATATATATGTATACATATATATAGTCCATGTACTCCGGCTCTCCATTGAAAAGTTTACTGCTCCGGGTGCTTCCGTGATCGATCACATAAACAGTCAGCAGACATGGCACTCCTGGTGACTTGTTGAATAAAACTCGCAGGTGGCCAATATATATATATATATATATATATATATTATATATTGCCTACCTGCGAGTTTTATTCAACAAGTCATCAGGAGTGCCACGTCTGCTGACTGTTTATATATATATATATATATATATATATATATATATACACACATAGTCCCATGGATTCGGCTCTCCTGTAGTTTCATAACTGCACCGGGTGCCTGCGTGATTCGTGGAATAGATAAGCAGCAGACGTGGCACTCCAGGTGACTTAGAAAATAACAGCTCTTTAGACAGGCAGATGTGTAAAATACGACGTTTCAATGCCGCTTTATTTGGGCATTTTCCTCAGGTATAACAAACAACAGTAAAGTCTTACCTTATAAAGGCTTTCAATCACCCAGTGTGAAACAACGTGTGCCAGGCAGGACGCCCGCCGCTCCGTTCGGCGCAGCGGAAGTGACGACGCACTACTGAATGGTCTCAAATTCCGTGATTTTAGCTTTAATGGCGTTCATCTCTTTAGTAGATTGCTCTATTATTAGGAGCATCAAGTCCATGGAGCATTTATTAAGGATACCCACCCACTTTTTACAAAAGGCCAAATCATTACGGCCTATAGTGGGTGAGTTCCTAACCCGTAAGCCACGGGGTATTTTCTTGGCTCTATAGTAGTCTGAGAGGGAAATGCAATGGCAATAATAATCAATTTCTTTGCGATGTAAACGGAGCAATTCACGTTAGGAACTATCAGGTGTATTTGCTTCCTCCTGTGCATCCATTATCTCGCTATATAATATTTCATCTGCCTCAGCTTTTGAATAACCATGCAAGTCTCCTATAGCATAATTAGAAAATTGAGGACATCCCCCTACCTCAGAGCTTGATTCCGCCATACTGATATACGAGAGACCAACAAATTACACAGCCCAAAAATAGCGTATTCTTCACGGAAATAGATATGCAAGGGGGACTCCAATGCACCTTCCAATAAACAAACAAACAACTGTGCAAACTGTGCAGAGACAATGTGCTGTGCAAAATACGCAAACAAAGTGCAAGTGCTAATATTAATGTCCTGTGATGAACATTAAGTGGCAGAGGAAACAGAGTGAATTGATTCGCTTGTAACATATGCAGGGAGCCTTGATACAAAGTATGTCAGAGATGCCACTCTAACAACTTACTGATACATAGTCCCATGGCACTCCAGGTGACTTAGAAAATATATGTAGGTACAGTATATAACTTGAAAAAATTTTTTTATTGTTGTACGGGTGCTGACATCGAGCAATGTCTTACATACAGGTTAGTTCATCTTACAAATGCGTTGATTGATGTACTATACGTTAGGATGTATATGCTCTCTATTAGTACCGCTTGCCTATGGTGTGTTTAGATAGTACTACATATGTATGTTATGCTTTCAGTGTCCCGATGCACCGTTTGTTGTATGTTGCCATGGTGATGGGGAGCACAGCAGCAGGAGGTGACGTAGTGCGTCGTCACTTCCGCTGCGCCGAACGGAGCGGTGGGCGTCCTGCCCGGCACACGTTGTTTCACACTGGGTGATTGAAAGCCTTTATAAGGTAAGACTTTACTGTTGTTTGTTATACCTGAGGAAAATGCCCAAATAAAGCAGCATTGAAACGTCGTATTTTACACATCTGCCTGTCTAAAGAGCTGTTATTTTCTAAGTCACCTGGAGTGCCACGTCTGCTACTTATCTATATATATACACATATATATATATATATATATATATATATATATATATAAATATAAACTGAGCCAAGCATTCAGTAGTTTCCTGAGTGCACCTATAGATTATAGGTGCATTCAGGAAATTACTAAATGCTTGGATCAGCTACTACAGTATACAGTATACATGTAAAAAAAAAAAAAAGGTTGCATAATGTAACACTGAGTCTCACTTGATAAACCCAGACTCAGCTCAGTGTATCCTTTGCATTTGCGGCAGCTCCGAGTCCTCCTGGGCTGTGGTGTTGGCAGGGCACACACAGTTGACTGAGAGCGCGGACGGGCTGGGAGGGAAGGCAGCGCGCGCGCGGTGTAACAGCATCACATCGCGAGGAGGAGCATGACGTCGCTTCCCCCCGATTCGGCCGTAAATGCTGTATATCGTCCGCAGCGGGCGGCGGGCGCAGCGGCGGGGGAGGCACAGTGCGGCAATGAGCAGCAGGCTGGGGCGGCGGCGTCTCGAGTGCCGGAGCTGTGCTTACCGAATTCTGCAGCAGACAAGGCGTGCTGGGGGGTGCCGAACATTAGGGGGTGCCTGTGCGCACCAGGCACCCCCCGTGCGCACGCCTATGATTATACAACCCTTACCAAAAAATATTGAATATTCACATAATTCCCTGCCCTGTTATGAGTTTACAGTCTAAAGGGGACATGTACTAAGCAGTGATAAAAGTGGAGAAGGGAGCCAGTGGAGAAGCTGCCCATGCCAACCCATCAGCTGCTCTGTATATTTTTAAAGTATGCCAATTATAAATGTTATGTCAATGCTGATTGGTTGCCGTGGGCAACTTCTCCACTGGGTCACTTCTTCACTTTTATCACTGCTTAGTACATGTCTCCCTACATTTTTTTTTTTTAATCAATAGTTTTTATTTCTTTTTTAAACAATAACAGACACAACCGGACATGACAGTACTCGTACAATCCAATATAAGTATGAGTTAACTGAACAGGCTATCCGGCAAAATTATTACAATGCATTAACAGTGCAGCTGTGTTTACAATGTCATTATCAAGCACTGCCGAATCCGGCTCAAAACAAACATAAGATTAACATTTAGCAGATAGAGAAAGAAGGTAGAGTAGAGCAAGAAGAGAGATGACACATTGAGACACATAAGGGATAACAAAGACACGGGTTAAGTTCCTCTGATGAGAGCGTTCCTAACACATCTGATCGATTATCGGTCTAAATTAAGAGTGGTATATACTAAATGTAGGCGTGAGCCTCAGGCATCCTCAGATTGTGGAGAGTGTAACTGCGACAGTTCTATAGGGTTGGTTGCCACCATAGGAAGCCCTGCCCTTTCCCGAAATATTTTCCACTTCAGCCAATAATTCAGTACTGATGATGGTGAGGTCGTATCATAACCTCCCGACGTTTCAAATAAATAGTGTTTATGTATGCTGTTAATAATGGCATGTAGGGTGGGTACATTTGGTGTTTTCCAGCGCTGTCCAATTGCAGCTTTAGTAGATATGAGAATATGGCCAGCAATATATCTATCCCCGCTCATAAGGTCGGGTGAGGAGTAATGTAATAAGGCAAACATAGGGGTCATAGGGACCTCAACCCCTAACACTTCCCGGAGAAGAGAGAACACTTCAGTCCACAGCGACCTCAGAACAGGGCATTCCCAGAAAACATGTAGGATGTTACCCACATGGCCGCAATTCCTCCAGCATAACCGGGAAGTCGTAGGCCAAATGATGTGAAGTCGCTGTGGGGTGAAGTACGCCCTTTGGCACAATTTGAAGTACATCTCAGAGTGCTGCAGGCATCTCGAGATCCGAAAGCACCTCGAGGAGATGGAGTCCCACTCCTCCTCCCGCAGATCAACGGAGAGATCCCTCTCCCATTTCAGCTGTGAAGGAAGCTTACCCTTTTTAGTGAGGAGGGTTATATACTGGTACCATTTTGATATCCCGCCCCCATGGTCAGGGGAAGACAGCCGGAGGCGGAGGGAGGCCTGAAGGGGGACGGGTGCCGCCCCCTCCCTCCCACAAGACTGCAGCCAATGTCGAATCTGCAAGTATTTGAAGAAGTCATGTCTCGGGATACCAGGATTACTTAATAATTTAGAAAAGGGCACCAACCCTCCCTCTGAGAATAGGTCTCCTAAATGCACAACCCCAGCACGGATCCAGTTGTCCAAACCTAAGTTGGGTATGAGATTAGCAATAGTCCTGATTTCTAAGTCAGCCGCAGGCAATATGATTTTCGGATCCGACGCGGCGACATTATGCCAAAGCTTCAGGGTACATCTAACCGATTCCCCTGGGCCCAATCGCTTAGGGACACTTTGAGCAGGTATCAGAAACATATCTCTCAGGTCGATCGAACCCATAAAGGACCTTTCTATAAGGACCCAAGGTTTGGGGCTGTGTAAGTCGAACCAATCTCGAGCCTGGCTGAGAAGGCATGCGGAGTGGTACGCCTCTAAGTTAGGGTATGCCACCCCCCCAACCGATTTAGGCAACATCAGGACCTGTCTAGCTATGCGGGGTCTCGCCCCCTTCCATATAAACTGAGAAATAATTATGTTAGCTTTCACCAGGAGAGGTCTGGGGAGGTTACGAGGTATAGCACGGAACAGATAGAGAAGTTTAGGGAGTAGTATCATCTTGGTCGCAGAAACTCTCCCTAGCCAGGATATTTCATGAAGGGACCATTCTTTTATTAATTTTCCAAAGGCGCTAAGAAGGGGTACATAATTACAATCATACAAGTCTCTGTCTAGGGAGAGGTGAATGCCTAAGTACTTAATGGATCTGACCTGCCACGCATATCGGTATAGGTCTTTGAGTCGGGTCACAGTACGAGGTGGTATGTGGAGCGGTAGGGCCTCAGTCTTGGTTGTGTTCAACTTATAGTATGAAATGCTAGAGTATCGAGTCAGCACGTCATGGAGCGCAGCTAGTGAGGTATCAGGGCGAGTTAAGCAAAGTAAGATGTCGTCAGCAAATAAATTGATCTTATGAGTTAAACCCCCAATTTCTGGGCCAGTAATCGTTGGTTCATTCCTAATTTTTTCAGCTAGTGGCTCAATAGCTAGGGCGAATATAAGGGGTGACAGGGGGCAGCCCTGTCTAGTTCCATTGGTGATTTTAAAAGTCCCTGACAGACAACCGTTAACAAACACCCTTGCAGAGGGGGCAGAGTACAGAGCGAGAACAGAATCCAAGAACCTCCCATCGAACCGGAATTTATCTAAAACCGCTCTCAGATATCCCCAATGGAGTCTATCAAACGCCTTTTCGGCATCTAGAGAGAGTATGAGGAGGGGTGTTTTATGCGCATCACAGTGTTCGAGAATGTTAAACACCCTCCGGGTATTGTCCGGGGCTTGTCTGCCTGGGACAAAGCCCACCTGGTCAGCCGCTATAAGAGAGGGGAGCAGGGGGGAGAGACGGTTGGCAATTAATTTTGCATAGAGCTTAACGTCTGTGTTCAGCAAGGCTATAGGTCGGTAATTTTGTACTGCTGTGGGGGGTTTGCCAGGTTTTGGGATGGCAACTATCTGCGCCTCCAGCATTTCTTTGGGAAACCTACCCACGTCCGATGCCTCGCTGAAAACAGACAACAGTAGGGGAGCCAATTCATTCTTGTATGCTTTATAGAAATTGGAGGGGAAGCCATCGGGGCCAGGGGCCTTGTCCTTCGGGAGAGCAGAGATAGCTGCGTCTAGTTCTTCTAAAGTCCAGGGGGCATTAAGAAACAGGTTAGTCGCGGAATCTAGCGTCGGGAGGGAAATTTCTTTCAAGAATGACTGAATATCAACCTCTCCGGGTTGGGGGGTGGACGGGTCAGACCTTAAGTCATACAACTGGGAATAATACTCTGCAAAGGTGTTTGCTATATCATAGGGGTCTGATACCCTAGATCCCGACGCAGAACATACATAGTGTATCCTGGCTCTGGCTCGTTTAGCCTGTAGCTTCCGAGCCAAAAGGCGTCCAGCTTTATTACCTAGTGCATAAAATCTCTGATTTAGTCTAGTAATGTTACGCTGCACCTCCCTAAGTGAAAAAATGTTCACTCTTTCCCGGGCGGCAAGTAGAAGCTTATGGGTAGTCTTATTAAGCGGGTTCGTTTTATGTAATGATTCCAGTCTAGCAGCCTCTCTATCAGCAGACAGGCGCTCTGCTAGTTGAGAGCGTTTTAGTCTGGCAGCAGTCTGGATGGCTATGCCTCTAATCACCGCTTTAAAAGAGCACCAGTTGTTAAAGGTCGAGGTATCATCTGATTTGTTTGTGTCCAGATATGTTAGTATAGATTGTCGAATATTGCTAAGAGCATCGGGATTATTGAGCAGAAATCTCCCCAGTCTCCAAGGCCCTGGGGGGATCCTACTCGTCTCCAACTCCCATACAACCAGTACAGGGGAATGGTCAGACCAGGTCATTGGCAATATTTTGATTTCCCCAATAGCCGTCAGGGTCTCTTTGTTTGTCAGAACAAGGTCTATCCTAGAGTATGTGCAATGTACATGTGAGTAGAAGGAATAATCCCTCTCTGTGGGGTGCTTAGTTCTCCATGCATCATATAGGTCGAATTCCCCCAGTAACTGGCGGAGACTAGACCTACCGTCCCCAGTATTCCGACCTCCCAGCCGGGTATCTCTAGTGGTACTCGATCTGTCTAGTAAGGGGTCGACCACCAGATTAAAATCCCCCAAGATCAAAACCGACCCCTTAGTATGTTTCTGTAACAGAGCACACAGTCTCCTGCAGAAAGTGAGCTGACCAGTATTAGGGGCATAACATGAGACTAGAGTGACCACAACACTCTCCAGTAACACAATTAATATGAGATATCGACCCTCAGGATCTGCAATTTGGGACTCTAAGGTGATAGTGCAGTTCGAAGAGAATAGTATCGCCACTCCGGCCTTTTTTGTAGGGCCACTGGCCATATAACAAGTAGGGAAACGGTTATCGTAGAATTTAGGGGGATCTATTTTTTTGAAATGGGTTTCCTGAACCGCGACAACATTCGCCTTCATTTTATAGAAAGAGGACAGCGCTAGTTTACGTTTCTGAGGGGAATTTAATCCCTTAACATTAAGTGAGACTAACCTGACCATGACAGAGTAGTACAGGAACTTTCAACCGCTGAGTCCAACGTCTAGGAGCACAACCCTGAGGAAGACAAGACACATAGGGGAGACAGACCGGGGAAGACAAAAGAGAATTATGAGAAAAAGAGAGAAAACAGACCCCATAAAGATATAGGGCCACAGTAAGGCGCCAAAACATCCAGCGCCCCACCCAATTAAATAGAGAGGTTGGTGGCCAACCTCCCCGCAACCTAAGAGACGAGAATTATATATCTCGGTGTGAGTACACCCACACGGGTTGTAATTCTCATAACTTTAGGGTATAGTGCCACCTAAACATACAACGCTGGACGGCTATAAAGGAACTGTTGTAATTAGATTATCAGTCGAGATTTTGTAGAGAAGAGACAACAAATTAACACTGTAATTCTCATACATTAACTCCTGCTATAATGCAATAGATAGCAAACAGAATATAATCGTCTCTGAGGCATTAGCCGACTGAAATCTCACTAGTATCCGTCTTTGCAGTGAACTGTCACGGCCCGGGTAGACGTTCTAGGTAAAGGCACCAATGGCAAGTGAGTATGATCAGTATACCATTACTTCTCAACCGTCGACCAGTCCTGCTGGAGTCGGCGGTCAGGTGAGCTGGGCCCGGGGTTGCCCCCCAGGTTCCACTTTTGAAGGAGCTTCAGGCCCTCGTCAGCCGAGGAGACGGCTATGGTAGAACCATCTCTGGAGATCAACAGGCGAGTGGGGAAGCCCCATCTATAAAGGATGCCAGCCTTCCGAAGAACAGCAGTGACCGGATGGAAGGAGCGTCTTTTGTTGAGAGTGTACTGCGACAGGTCTCCATATAGTTGAAGCTTTCCCAAGGCTTCTGCCGTATCAGAGGTTGGTCTAGCCGCCTTAAGCAATGATTCTTTTATATGATAGAAGTGAACCCTCATAAGAACATCTTTAGACGATCCCTCTGGGGCACCTCGGGCCTTGGGGATTCGATGTATTCGATCCAACAAGAGATCTGAGGAGCTGGCAGTAGGCAACAATTTTTTGAAGATCTCCATAGTATAATCGTGGAGACTGCTGTTAGAGATCGAGTCGGGGACCCCTCTGAGTTTCAGATTGTTCCTACGCGAGCGATCTTCCAAATCCGCTACTTTGTCGCGTAAGAAATTCACTTCACCCTCAAGGGTATCATGGGAGTCTATCAGTGAGTTGTGTGAGCCAACTACCTCGCCCATCTTAGTCTCCAATTGATTTGTTCTCTCCCCCAGGTCGTCGATGGAGCTCTGGCAGGATTTCAGCATGGCTCTGAACTCAGAGGTCACTTCATCCTTAAATTGATGCAGCAACAGCTTCATACTGCCGACTGTTAAGGCTTCACCGTCTTCAAGACGCATTGAGGGGGATGCGTCCCTGAAAGTGGGCTCAGATGGTAAAAGAGAGGACCGCTTGGGCTGAGGAGAGGGGCCCACCCCAGGGGTTACATCTTCTGTGGGTTTGTTACGGAAAGAAGAGGGTTTGAAAAAGGCGACTTGATTGACCGGTTTGGAGGCTTTATTCTTTCTTGGAGCCATGGCTTCTGTTGTTGCGGAGATTAGGCGGGTGCGATATTAAGGTGGCACAGGTGTCTTCAATCCCGTAGCATAGCGATCCGGTGTAGGTATGTATTAGCTAAAATGGTTGCGGGGAGGTATTAGGAGGGCATTGTAGCGAGAAAATCACATCTCAGTGCCGCGCGGGCAGGGTGAGTGCACTAGATCGAGTAGCGATTCACGTCCCTGTCCGGAGGATATCAGTCGTAAAGATCAGCTCCTTTTCAGGTGTGTAGATATGTAATGTGCCTCACAGCCAACCCCAGAAGCAGGTCTACCGGCGGCCCAAACAGCAGATGTACAGCAGCGGACCGTTTAAATAAGTACTCTGGGTCTGAGTCTATAATGCGGCTCCTGGAACAGGCCCCCAGGTGGTACTGCTAATATGGTAGTATCGTGGCCCCTCCGCCTTCCAGCTTTGAGGCATCTATTGTGGCCTTCCGCCGATGGTAAATGCGGGCTGCGGTTAGAAGGATCTGGCCAACGAGGCAGCTCACCAAATCCGGCTTCTCCGGGTCTCCTGTCCCGCACGTTGCCCCGGGGGTCCCGTGAGCCAAGATGGCCGCCGCACTGGAGCCTGTGTAAAGAGAGGGGTCTTTTTTCTCTGGACTGCTCTCCTATGTGGGGCTGCAACTCTGATTTCGGCTCAGCTGGCCCCGGGCCCTAGGTATATGCGGGGGCGCCCGCAGAGCGGTTTAATTTGTGGCTGGCGGGAAAGTGGAGGCCTCAGTCGGGCTGGCGGTTCTCCGCGGCAACGGCCGGGGTATGCAAGGAGGGAGAGATCCAGCCACCTCCGTGGGGACCAGGCTTCAGGTCGCTCACCTTCACTGGCCTTCTGGTGCCTCCCTCGGGTCTCCGCCGCCTCTCCTTCCGTCTTCCGTCTCTCAAAATGGCCGCCGCGCCTATTCCGGAGCCTGCGTCTCGGCTCCCCGCACCTCCCGGGTCCTCTTCGTCGGTCAGCGAGGGTTGCCCTGGAAGCTGCAGCGATGTCCCAGCTGAAGGCAAGTTTTGTCCGCACCTCTCAGGCTTCTCGGGCCGTTCGTCAACCAGCCCTGGGGATAGCTTAAAAATTTAGGTCCCGGTTTCTGTGCAGCGAGTAGGCCGCAATCCGCGGGAGCCAGGAGACCGGCTCCCCGATTCCGCAGCTCTCCCTCACTGCTCTCCCCGCTGCCTAGGGCTAGCATATAAGGCACTTAGGGGTGTAAATAGTTTGCTGGAGCTGGTTTATAGTGCTTAAACTCCCAGATCCCTGGGAGCTCACTGAAAACGCAGCCTATTCCTTCAACCTCCTGGCCACGCCCCTCTCCCTACATTTTTTACCACAAAAACAGACACACACACACACCCCGACAGCGAATACCAACATATCTGGGTAAGTATTTTCACTGTACCCCTAATGCTAACCCGAACCCACCCCTCCTGCATCCTAACCCATAACCTCCCCCTCCTGCAGCCTCTCCATAACCGACCCCTCTTGCAGTCTAACTCTAACCTCTCCCACCCCTGCAGCCTAATCCTAACCTCACCCACCCCGCAATCTGACCCTAACCTTCCCCCTAGTGCCTAACCATAAATCGACTCGACTACTTACTGGCAGTATCTGATGAGTTTTTTCTGTCAGGTTTCCGCTATCGGTCTTCTGACTGTTGGGATCCCGACTGCCGAGATTTTGACCGCATCCTACACACACACACAGACACGCTACCAGTATGATTTTGAACTGTGGGGAGAACCTAGACAAACATGGGAAGAACATACAAACACTAATGTACTGTGTATACGGCCACTAAGGACAAGTTGTCCCCAATATGCAGAAAGTGCATTACAATTCTGTGTTGTACACCACAATATTCTGCTGTGGTCTGAGGTGGAAAGTAACGAGCCCGAGGAGGCCACAGACACTACTGGGCCTCATTTTGACTTGTTTTAAGGACATTACATCAAAGTTGGATCAGCCTGTAGTGTTTTTTTCCACTTTAATTTTGAGGGTGACTCCAAATCCAGACCTCCATGGGTTAATAAATTTGATTTCCATTGATAATTTTTGTGTGATTTTGTTGTCAGCACATTCAACTATGTAAAGAACAAAGTATTTAATAAGAATATTTCATTCATTCAGATCTAGGATGTGTTATTTTAGTGTTCCCTTTATTTTTTTGAGCAGTATATATATATATATATATATATATATATATATATATATACATATACACACACACAGTGCCAGCTTACGTGCCTGGTTTAGGAATAATCGTCATATTTGAACCTGAACAGTATGAAGCTCTGTCAGGAACATGATGGTTCTCCTTGAAAGCAACCTCACTAAACGACTTTCTGAAGGTATCCAGCTAAAAGCAGCAATGAAAAACACTGATAAAACCGATACCTTAATGTGGCATGTACATGAACGCAGGTGTGTTGGCGAACCCACTAAGAACAATGAGCTCACTGGACTGTGCAACAATAACCTAACTCTTCATTCTGATTCAGTGGTATCAAGACTAAAGATAAAGGTCAAAAACAATTGCTGACCATCTGTAAGAAAATGAATCTAGATTGAACCCCCCCCCCCCCCCCCCAAAAACAAAACAAAAAAAAAAAAAACCTATTATCCAAAGTTGTTTTCAAAAACCTTATTACTATGAGAAAACAATGACTATGTAACTATTATGCAGCTAAATGATAAAACATATTGTGGCCTTACACTTTCAGTCATATTTTCATTTGAAGAAAACAAAGCCTGTGTGGCATACAATACAATGGATTACTGTATATACTGCTGTTCATGAGCTGAATTATAATAAAGAATATCCAGGACACACACTGCGATTTTACGTAATATTTTAGTTATCTCTTGAATTTAATTTTTAACATTTTCTGCTGCGTGATTAACTTTCTGAACTCCCACAAGTTGGATCCTCTCCAATCTGGCTTTCACGCTGCATTCCTGTGTCAGTTCGTTCTGTCTGTCAGCAACCTTTTTACATATTACAAAATGCAAAGGTGTTATACACACTGGGGGTGATGCTGAGTGATTTATACACCAGCTTGCCTACCGTGATTTCACTCTGCGCATGCTCAGAAAAGCGGTCATGCGTATACAGTATGTGTTCCTTAGGAGTGTGTGACACTGTCATTTACAATTGCTTGTGGCTGTATAGGCAGAGCGGGGGGTCTTCTAATCTAGACTATGTATAGTAATGGAGTGTTTTGGACATTTGAAGATATATGCAGAGAAAAAAGATTTGCAAGGGGTCAGTGACAGGTGTAAGAAGCAGATGATGATGATGACGGTTCCGAGAACTAGAGAACTGCATGTGATTCGCTGCTTGTGATGCTCTGTTGACACTGATTTGTGCTCTCTCGGTCATGTGGGCATATGCTATGTTTTTGTGTGTGTGTGTGTTACTTACTCATACACAAGATAGGTAGTTCTTTCCGCAATATAAGAGGCTTTTAGCATTTTATTAATGCCCTATATATTTGCAAAATAAATAAATAGTTAAAAACATTGGCACAAGTTGGACATAAAGGTGTGTGACATCTGCCTGGAATAAACCAGGTCCATATGCTACTGTTGCCAACGAGATGTTGCTGCTTTGCATATGGTCGCAATTGTACATTTTTTAATTAACACAATGATTTGGAGCACAAATGCAGTAATCCCAGTGTTTGTACTGATGAACTTTTTGCATCTCCAAAGGCGCATACACCCGGTGCGAGGGGTTGTCACTGCCGATACTGACTATATTGTGCCCGGAGGCATGTAGTCAGTATCTGTCCTGCCTGCTCCCACTATATTTTCTTGCAATGCCGATCCTGCGGGACCGCACATCGGCATCACAGGCTTATACACACGTTGCAATATGCACTATGTTTCTGTGCGATATGGACTATATAGTCCATATCGCATGGAAAATCGCACCGTGTGCATGCACCTTCAGGATAAGTGATAAATATTGATCATTTTTCATTAGCACATATTATTTGAGGTACTTGGTGATGTCAGTGGTTCCTAGCAAACTGACATTTTGCATTCGCTTGCATATTGCTTCAGTCCAGAGTACAGGTCATCTTGTAAAGTGCCGCACATCTAACTGGGCAGGACAGGCTAAGTAATAACATGAATCTCAGTGAATGCACTGCATTTCGGGGGAGGGGCCATGATGACAAAATTCACCCATACATTATGCGAGGCTGTACATCGCTATCGCTGTAGGGGATACACGCGGCGAGATCCGTGCTTAACTTTTAAGCATGGATCTCTCCATGTTTACCCCCCTTTAGAGTATCGCACTCAGTTGGGTTTTTGCGGCCAATGGGCATACATGGGAAGAGACGGAGAGGTGACCAGAAGAGACCACAAAACGAGGCTGAATCATGGGTGTATCATTTGTGTGTTTGGGAATGCTGCTGCTTTCTCTTTCGCTACAGCATAGCCGCATAGGCCACTTTCAGAGATGTTTAGACAGTTGAATATGAACGACTCACAGATTACTAGAGTTGAGGTTTGGCGAAAATATTGTCGATGTTGGAGTTTCTCAACCATGTAAAGTGAGCGTTATTCATTCTAGAACTATTGATTATGATGAATCACAAAGGGCTGTACATGATGACCTGAGATGTAGTTGGAATCCTGGCGGTTGGAATCCCGACAGTCAAAATACTGACGCCACAATCCCGAACGCCAGAATGCCGGCAGCGCCGCCACAGCTATTCCCACTTCTGTGTGTCTACGACACAAGGGGGAATAGAACCTGTGGCGAGCAAAGCAAGCCACCGAGCCCCTAGCGTGGCGAGCATAGCAAGCCTGCAAGGAGCTTCGGTCCGCTCACCCCCTTGCCGGCATTCTGACGGTCGGGATTCCGGTATCAGCATTTTGACCTCTGGGATTCCGACCAACGGGATCCCTACCCAGCCCGATGACCTAGCTGAGACTCTGACAACCTGTGGGCAAGCCATAAATGTGTTCATAGGTGATATTCCTTTAGATGTGGGATACTGTTCAAGCATTTCCTAAACCCATTTACCACAGTATTTTCACCATCTCATTTTTCATTCTAAATTATTTATTCTAAATTCTGTTGTTACAAGAAAAAATGTATATTGCAAGGAAAATGCAGCTGCCAAAACATGCCCTGTAATTACTATATGATTTCTGAGATCCAGCCAGTAAAGACGACAAGCAGCTAATAAAAGTAGTACAACCAAAATACTTTGCTAGCTTTAAAACACCAACCAAAACGTCTTTACATTATGCATAAGACTTTGAACAACATTGGTGGTGTGAAGAAGTCAGAACTTTAGAGAAAGTAATCTACACATAACATGCATTACTATAACCCTTTAATTGGCATCTATACTTAATGAGCTGCTTGCCTACATTTTAGGAAATTAAATTAAAAAAAATGAAGAAAAAAAAATCTAATGTATTTTTTAAAGGGTGCCAGCCAATTGTGGATACTGACAATCATAAGTTCAGGAATTTACAACCCTCTTTGAATCCATATTAGTACAGCTGGTGCGCAGATGATACGCAGTTTTCTGCTGATTCTTTTGTACAAAATGTCAATATGCTTTGTGCTTATTCCAAACCACCAATTTCAAGATACAGTAGATACTGACTTTCTACATTTATTATTTGCAGACAGTGGAAAGTGAATTTGTTTCTGTGTTCCAGGGTTTCAGGAGTACCGTATGATGTACCCGGATTAACTGGTTTAATTTTAGAATCAAAACAAGAAAATATGTTTTAAACAATAAAAACAACAAAATATCAACCCAGAGACAATGAACAGTCAGTTAAGACTGTATAATAGCGCTATACTCTCACAAGAAAGCCCAGGGACCGAGAGGTGGAGCAGTGGGCAAAAAATACATTTGTGTTTATTTCTCTTACGTCCTGAGGTCCATTTAGTACCATGGGGTATAGACGGGTCCACTAGGAGCCATGGGCACTTTAAGAATTTGATAGTGTGGGCTGGCTCCTCCCTCTATGCCCCCCCCTACCAGACTTGGTTTAGAAAATGTGCCCGGGGAGCTCCTGAAGAACTTTCTGCATTTATTTTCTGTTTGTTATTTTCAGGAAGGGCTGGATGGCACCAGCCTGCCTGCTTCGTGGGACTTAGGGGGGGGGAACGGCCCAACCTCTTGAAGGGTTAATGGTCCCGTTCCCCGTGGACAGGACACTGAGCTCCTGAGGGACCTATTCGCAAGCCCATCACGGCGAGCGTACAGTCCCGCAGCATGCCGCCACCCCTAACAGAGCCAGAAGAATGAAGAGTGGTGAGTACTGAGCTGGCGTCCCGGCTAGCGGGGCGCCGGCCATTATGGCGGCATGAGGGTACAGAGACGCACGGCTTCTACACGGGGTGGAATGCGTCTCCGGACACAGTACACAACTGCGTCCACGTACACCGTTCACAGTACTCATACTGGCACAACAGCCTTAAAATGTTTTTCTCAATTTTAAGCACCAGATTCCTCAGCCAGCATAAAAAAAGCGGGATGACCGCGCACCATTGAAGGGGTGGGGCTTCACTATGAGAGGATCCAGCAGCTCACCAGCGCCATTTTCCCTCTGCAGTGGACACAGATGCTGACAGGACAGGGACGCGCTGCTCCTCCAGTGTGACTCCAGATTACCTCAGTGGTACCAAGGGAGGGGTCATAGCAGGGGAGGAGCGACTATTAGTGTACTAAGTCCCCTATCAGGGTACTTAGTCTGCGACCCGGCTAAGCTTGGCATTAGCGGTAAGGGCGTGGTGGGGGCTGGCTCCAAACAACTCTGTGTCTCCCTGAAGGGCCCTCTGTGGGTTACTTGTGCTTAACCTTTTCCTGTGTGTGTGTCACACAGATGCACGACACCCGGGTTGGCTTCTGGACATCACGAACCATCGATTACCAATGCCTTTTCCAATGGAAGGACCTTTTGTGACTCCGTGTCCAGTATCATTCCCAGGAATGAGAGCCTCCATGTTGGCTCTAGGTAAGATTTCGGAAGGTTCAGAATCCACCCATGATCCTGGAGGAGTTTGGTTGAGAGAGCAATGCTGTCCAGCAACCTTTCTCTGGATGGCTGACAAATTAATAAGAGATGGTTTGCTTTGTGTATAAAATTATAAACAATTTATTAACATTACATATAAAAACAATTAAAAAAGGAAGAAATATATCCCTATTACCACTAATTGGTAGAGTTCATTCATCTTATCTGGATAAGCTTGTTTTGTGCAGTGTGCCACTTTCTTATATGACTAATAGTCCAATCCTTATGACTAGGACAATCTCCCCAGATGTATACACTGTAGTATGCAGATAATTACCGGATCCACAGAAACGTAGGCATCAGCATTAGGACAAGTCCATTTACAGCTGTAGGTGTGGGCCAACCGGTTAAATGTATTTCATCCAGTGATAGGAGGGAGAGTCCAATTTTTGCCAGAGGATGACAGAGGTCCCGTGAGTCCGTTAAGAAAGTGGAGTCCAGATAAATGTAGGAAAAGCTCAACGCGTTTCACTGGCACAAGTATAATCCAGCTTCCTCAGGAAGGACTCACGGGACCTCTGTCATCCTCTGGCAAAAATTGGACTCTCCCTCCTATCACTGGATGAAATACATTTAACCGGTTGGCCCACACCTACAGCTGTAAATGGACTTGTCCTAATGCTGATGCCTACGTTTCTGTGGATCCGGTAATTATCTGCATACTACAGTGTATACATCTGGGGAGATTGTCCTAGTCATAAGGATTGGACTATTGGTCATATAAGAAAGTGGCACACTGCACAAAACAAGCTTATCCAGATAAGACGAATGAACTCTACCAATTAGTGGTAATAGGGATATATTTCTTCCTTTTTTAATTGTTTTTATATGTAATGTTAATAAATTGTTTATAATTTTATACACAAAGCAAACCATCTCTTATTAATTTGTCAGCCAGCGCGGGTATACACTTTCTTTCGCTCCAGTCAATATTTTGAGGATTTGACCTTCCTCATACCTGCTGCTGTTGGTTGCGCACTTACACATTCTCTCCTTTCTCTGGATGGCACCTCTATCAGGAGATTGTCCAGGTACGGAATTATGTTCACTCCCTGTTTGCGGAGTAGAAACATCATCTCTGCCATCACCTTGGTGAACACCCTCTGTGCCGTGGAGAGACCAAATAGCAGGGCCTGGAACTGGTACTGTCACATTTACATGATGTCAGGCAAAGAGTGTGTTTCTTGTACAGCGGAGTGTTCCTCTTCACCAGGAGGCTCACTACTGGGTATGCAGGGATCACTGTACCGGAGTGGGTTAATTCTCTTAAAGGAATGATCTCCACTTTTTCTACAAAATTGTCCCTCAATGAGAAAGAGATGCAATACTTAAAACAGACTGTGGATGAGTTTATGAACTCAGTCCCCAAAACAGCGTCTCAATCCCCTCCCATTTGTCCGCAAAAGCGATCTCTGGCCCATATCCTGCAGTCTGACTCTGACGCTGACAGGTCAGACATGGAGGAGGGGGAGGTGCACTCAGGGTGAGGGGATGCAGCTCTGTCACAGGGAATAGAGGCTCTTATAGAGGCTATCAGAGATGTTCTGCATATTCCTGATAAGGTGTAAGAGGGGTGTGAGGAATCTTATTTTAATGTAAAAAACAACATCATGCCAGGATCCCTGGGTCATAGATCTCATTTCCCAGGGATACAGACTGGAGTTTCAGGAGCACCCACCTCACAGATTCTTCAAATCAGGCTTACCAGTTTCACAGGAAGCAAGTATAACCTTACAGGACGCCATCCAAAAACTGGTACAGACTCAGGTCATTGTTCCAGTTCCACCTCATCTACTAAACAAGGGGTGCTATTCCAACTTGTTCGGGCGTAGTCCCGAAGCCGGACGGTTCGGTAAGATCAATTCTGAACCTAAAGTCTTTGAACGCATACTTACGAGTGTTCAAATTCAAGATGGAGTCTCTGAGAGCAATGATCTCAGGTCTGGAGGAGGGGCAATTCTTTGAGTCTCTGGATATCAAGGATGCGTACCTTCATATTCCGATCTGGCCGCCTCATCAGACTTATCTCCGGTTTGCACTGCAGGACTGTCACTACCAGTTCCAGGCCCTGCTATTTGGTCTCTCCACGGCACAGAGGGTGTTCACCAAGGTGATGGCAGAGATGATGTTTCTACTCCGCAAACAGGGAGTGAACATAATTCCGTACCTGGACAATCTCCTGATAGAGGTGCCATCCAGAGAAAGGTTGCTGGACAGCATTGCTCTCTCAACCAAACTCCTCCAGGATCATGGGTGGATTCTGAACCTTCCGAAATCTTACCTAGCGCCAACATGGAGGCTCTCATTCCTGGGAATGATACTGGACACGGAGTCACAAAAGGTCCTTCCATTGGAAAAGGCATTGGTAATCGATGGTTCGTGATGTCCAGAAGCCAACCCGGGTGTCGTGCATCTGTGTATTCGCCTTCTGGGGAAAATGGTGGCCTCTTACGAGGCACTTCAATATGGAAGGTTTCACGCAAGACCCTTCCAACTCGATCTGTTGGACAAATGGTCCAGATCGCATCTTCACATGCACAGGGGATCCGTCTGTCGCCAAAGGCCAGGATCTCCCTTCTGTGGTGGCTACAGTCTTCTCACCTCGTCGCAGGATGGAGGCTCGGAATTCAGAACTGGATTCTGTTAACCACAGATGCAAGCCTCAGAGGTTGGGGAGCAGTCACTCAGGGGATGCAGTTCCAAGGAAGATGATCAAGTCAGGAAGTCATCCTTCCAATCAACATTCTGGAGGTGGCGATAGACGCCCTGACAACTCCGTGGGTCTATCAGATGGTGTACGTGTTTCCTCCACTTCCTCTGATCCCAAGAATTCTAAAACGAATAAAAAGGGAAAAGGTTCATGCAATACTCATTGCTCCGGACTGGCCAAGAAGGGCCTGGTATGCGGACCTTCTGGAAATGCTCCTCGAAGATCAATGGCCTCTACCTCTTCGCGAGGATCTTCTGTAACAAGGCCCATTTGTCTATCAGGACTTCCGCAGCTACATTTGACGGCATGGAAGTTGAACGGCTGATTCTAGCCAGGAGAGGGATCCTTAACAAGGTTATCCCGACTATGATCCAAGCCAGGAAGGGGGTAACATCTAAGCATTACCACCGTATTTGGAAGAAATACGTCTCTTGATGTGAGAGCAGAAATTATTCTGCGGTGGAGTTTCATCGGGGACGTTTTCTGCTTTTTCTGCAGGCAGGCATGGATGTGGGCCTGCGTCTGGGCTCCATAGAGTTCACATTTTGGTCTTGTCCATTTTCTTTCAGAAACAATTGGCTTCTCTCCTTGAGGTCCAGACGTTCTTGAAAGGTGTTCTGCACATCCAATCTCCCTTTGTGCCTCCTACAGCACCTTGGGATCTCAATGTGGTACTGCAGTTCCTCCAATCAGACTGGTTTGAGCCTTTACAGGAGGTGGGCGTAAAATATCTTACGTGGAAGACCGTCACACTGTTTGCCTTGGCTTTAGCAAGAAGTGTGCCGGAGCTGGGGGTTTTGTCTCACAAAAGGTCTCTATTTAATTTTCCATGAGGACAGAGCTGAACTCAGAACTCGTCAGCAATTTCTTCCTAAAGTGGTGTCCACTTTTCACATCAACCAACCTATTGTGGTTCCGGTTGTCACCTACACCTATGCTACTTCAAAGTCTTTGGATGTTATGAGGGCTTTGAAGGTGTTTGTGAAGAGAACAGCTCGTCACAGAAAAACACACTCGCTGCTTGTACTTTGTGATCCCAATAAGATTGGGTGTCCTGCTTCAAAGCAGACAATTGCATGCTGGATCGGACTTACTATCCAGCATGCTTATTCCACGGCAAGTTTGCCGTGTCAAAAATCTGTATAGGCCCACTCTACTAGGTCGGTGGGTTCTTCCTGGGCAGCTGCCTGGGGTGTCTCGGCTTTACAGCTCTGCCGAGCAGAGACTTGGTCAGGTTCGAACACGTTTGCTAAGTGCTGCAAGTTTGATACTTTGGCCTCTGAGGACTTTCAGTTTGGTCAATCAGTTCTGCAGGAACCTCAGCACTCTCCCACCCGGTTTGGGAGCTTTGGTACATCCCCATAGTACTATATGGACCCCAGTATCCTCTAGGATGTAAGATAAAATAGGATTTTAATTACCTACTGGTAAATCCTTTTCTCGTAGTACGTAGAGGATACTGGGCGCCCGCCCAGTGCTTTGTTCTTCCTGCACTGTTACTTGGTTAAGTAATGTTGGTTCAGCCGTTGCTGTTCCTGTTTTAGGTTTGGTTAGCTGGGCTTTCCTCTTGTTGTGTGTGCTGGTTCGGAATCTCACCACTATCCTTATCTATCCTTCTCTCGAATTATGTCCGTCTCCTTGGGCACAGTTTCCTAGACTGAGTCTGGTAGGAGGGGCATAGAGGGAGGAGCCAGACCACACTATAAAATTCTTAAAGTGCCCATGGCTCCTAGTGGACCCATCTAACCCCATGGTACTAAATGGACCCCAGTATCTTCTACAGACTACGAGAAAAGGATTTACCGGTAGGTAATTAAAATCCTATTTTCCCACTTGCAGAGTGCAGGGATTAAAGCATAGGAGAAAATCACTGATGCTAAACAATGACAAAGTCCTATGGGTAAATTTACTAAAGGTCGATTTTAATAGATTTCAAATTGATCTAAATCACTGTAAATCGATATTGATTTCAGGGGCTAAAACACACATTTAATAACACTCAAAAATCGATATTAGAAAACTGTTTGTTAGTAAATGTGCGTTTTAGCCCCTGAAACACAACATTGCTTTATATCAATTTACAATCAATTAAAATGAACCTTTAGTAAATTACCCCCAGATCACCATTCACTTGAGAATCTTTGGAACCATTTCCAAATTGCAGTCCACAAGCATCATCAAAGCCATCCAACAACCTGAATCAGATCTGTAAGGAAGAACAGGCAAATACCACTCCCAAACTGTATTTACTTACAGTATTAAGCGCCAGTATATTCCAGTGCATTTAATTCGTTTAAAGCTGTTAATTGTGGCAAAAGGTGGCTCTTCAATGTACTATACTATTCTGCAGAGGTTGAGTATTTATGCTACCAGTAGTTTTCAGTTTTAATAAAAAAACAAATAACAGCAAATTAATACGTTGTTTTGGTCATTTCTTTGGTAGGGCGACAGGACTAATGTTAGCCTCAAGAAGCTGCATCAACCTACATTTAATGACGGGATACATTTTCCAAATATTCCTGTTTATAATCAAGCCTCCCTGATTCTTGACCGATCGGTTACAAAACCATGATGCTTACGCTAACACACCCTTGATTCGCGGTTCTTACCTACAATGGCTCTAAAATACTTTCTTCATAAACATGACCAGGAGGTTTTGCGACAATCCCCTACTAATGACGACTAGAGGACCCCTGGCACATGATGTGCAACAAAGGTTGCCTTAATGCTCATAAATCGATCCACCTCCCATTCCTACGTAACTTAGACTTCCAAGGGGGCGGCCTATCCTTTTAAAGTCATCTACTTTACTTCAATGCGAGACGACCTCTGACATTCCTCGAAGCAACTGCTAATTTCGAGACTCCGCTAGCTTAGTTTCAGACACAACATTACATAGCCTCCGTGGTGCAGGTATTCTCAGATGCCGACAGTGATAATTCGTTAGACCAATGTCTTTATAGATAAATACCCTAACGTAAGGCCATCTCTATCTATTATAGATTCCTAAGATAGGACCTAGATTATGACTTGGTCAGTCAGTGGGTGCGCCAATAGCTGACACAATTCCCAACCCTTTCCATTGATGACTTAGTACGAGGATTGCTGAGATCGCGCACACTGTTGCAAGTACAGATGTGTCCTCATATCTTTGCTCTGTGCGTTACAAGTCGCGCTACACATAACGTATGCCGAGTGACTCGGTAGTGCCAAGCATCTTTTTTGCATTTTTTTCCGCAAAAATGCATCTTAGACAAAAAGTTCTGTGTGTGACTGCGACTGTATTTGCAGACAAAATGCTATGCTACAGTGTTTTCCTGGAAATCACTGTAACGTGGCATTTCGGATGCAGTTAGAGCCGCAATTACACACAGAATATAGGCATGCCACATATCATTTTAATCAGCAGAAGCTTGCTCGTGTAACCTATTACATAACTTTGTGTCTAAGACGCATTTTTGAAGAAAGAAATGCAAAAAAGAGGCTCTGTGCTCCAGAGTTCCGCCACGGCATGGCACGACTTCAAGGGCTGTTTAGTGTGACTGCAGTAAGGATGTAAGAGGACACATCTGTACGTATAACAAGCTCTTATTAAATATGTATCATAAAATTTATATGTCCCCCCACGGACGGTATAGAATGGGTTTATCTAATTCTCATACTTGCCCTAGATGTGTCAGGGAGGAGTCACTGTCTTTGGGAGTGTCCAGTGGTCCAGGGCTTCTGAAGGTGGGTAAGGCAAGAAGTTGAGACACCACCTGGTCAACTTTGCGCATTTTACTCCTGAAAGGGCTGTTCTGGGTATTTTTCTGAGGGGTAGAGACTTACTCCAAGCAGTAGGAAATTATTACTTGTTATTAGTGCTGCAGCAAGGAAGACCATTTTACAAGAATGGATACACCCAAACCTTGTTCATTTTCAATTATATAGGGAGAACCTTATTTTTTAAATGGACTGGGTGAAGACTGTTTGATAAGGAGAAGGACTCTTCCTTATTGAAAAGTTTTATTGCAACTCTGCCAACCTCAACGCAACCCCAGACTTAAGACAGCATTCGTCTGACCTAGTGGTCGCATTCTTCTGGGAGATCCTCCCATTCTGTCGTCTGACGGTTGAGTGCCAGACACCCTTTTCTTTTACAGATGTTCTGTATTAAATCTCATTTATATTAATATTCAAGCATTATGTACGTGTTTGTACTTTACACAAATTTTGAGTTATACGAACGCCTATCTATTTTAGTGGAAGCTCATGGAAGTGTGCTTGGATATCTTTTGTTGTATGTTGCTTATCACTGCATGTAATGTTTCATATGCTTGACTCATGCCTATGTCTTGCAAAATTGTATACAGTGTTTTTGCTTCAATAAAAAATACAGAAAAATCTTTTACTAAAGCTACTAAAAATTAAAAGTAGTGATGTTGCCCATAGCAACCAATCAGATTCTATAATTTCTCTATTGCATCGAAGAAAATGATAAACAGAATCTGATTGGTTGCTATGAGCAACATCACTACTATTCATTTTTAGAAGTTTTAGTAAATTTACCTCAAAGAATTGCAAATGTACTTTACTAGTTCACAATTAAAATACATCCGAGAACAATTTGTGCCAGTGTCCTTTGTAATAGAGAGACATTTTATGGGGTTAAATACTCTTGCTAGCTTAAATATTTACTGTGCTACTTTACAGTGGAATAAGGGGCCTCATTCCGAGTTGCTCGCTCGCTAGCTACTTTTTGCACCCGTGCAAACGCATAGTTGCCGCCCACGGGGGGAGTGTATTTTTCGCTTTGCAAGTGTGCGATCGCATGTGCAGCCGAGCGGTTCAAAAAGTTTTTTGCAGTTTCTGAGTAGGTCTGAACTTACTCAGCTCTTGCGATCACTTCAGCCTGTCCGGTCCCGGAATTGAAGTCAGACACCCGCCCTGCAAACCCCTGGACACGCCTGTGTTTTCCCTACCACTCCCAGAAAACGGTCAGTTGACACCCATAAACGCCCTCTTCCTGTCAATCTCCTTGCGATCGGTTGTGCGAATGGATTCTTTTCGAGAAGCATTGCACAGCAACGATGCTGTTTGTACCGTTACGACGCGCGTGCGCATTGCGGTGCATATGCAGTTTTGCCATTTTTTTTAAACTGATCGCTGCGCTCTGAAAATCGGCAGCGATCAACTCGGAATGACCCCCAAGGTGTGAGTACTCAGAAAAACAGGTGCCAATAAAAATACACAGGTATGTGACTTAAAGTCACATACACACACAAATACACAGGATATCCATAGGTAGATACAGTATATGTAGGTATAATACCTAAAAATACTGAAATCATTTTATCATTTCTAATTACTGTGTGTGACCGTACGGTCCCGTACGAAAGCCCTCACCGCTTTCGCGTCTTGTCCCCAATACACAGAATGGATGTTTAGGTCACACAAGACCTGGCCACATAGGGGATTCCCGCTTACCGTCAGTAACCGCCTGTTACTGACTCCATCCACTGCGCCGTGGGTGGGTTTATGCTGCTACCACCAAACTCCTAACCTGCCGTAGCGTTTGGAACCACGGTTCTACTCTGTATGTAACAACACACTGCCTTACCACACCTGTGTGGTGTTGACAAATCCCCACTAGTCGCTTGACTAGGCCTCTACCGGTAGCTGGCGGAAAGCAGAACTTGGAAACACTGGTTCACCCTGGACAGCCGGTGAACGGAGCTAGGTTTCGCATAGCCCTGAAGGTCACAAGATGTTTAATGCCAACAAATAGTTCTGAAAAGAACTCAGCAATACAGCAGATGTTACAGCAGAATGAAACTGGTATAATACACCCTGGATGCTCGCAGGCCTCCTTTTTATGTCAATTTTCCACACAGTACCACAGGGGGTAAGCCCACCCTGTGGTTTACAACCAATCAATGTTTACCCATGGGCTGTGCATGCCTTGGTCACATACACAGCTAACATTGTCCTCTATGGAAAGTGGGGAGTGGTCACACTCCTCTGACCGTCCCATCCTGGAGGATCAGGATACGCCCCGGTGCCATTCAGTCTAGGTTGGGGTTAGTTTTCCCGCCTAAACTTACTTCCAGAAACCTGCCCGGGACCTAGCCTACTATTTGCAGCCTAGATTCGAGCTCCAGAGCTGGGTAGCCTAGATCCCCCGGTCAGGGTTTCCTGGCCATTACAGGTGACCTCCATAGAGCTCCAGAAAACCACTCAGCTTGTTTCAAAGCTGAGCTTCTCCTCTCTCTTCCAATGCCACTTTCAAGTTTGAGGCTGGAAGAGAAAGAAGTAAGTGCATTTTTACCTTAAAATACATTTAAAATACATTGTACACTTCTGTTAAATATATACTCAGCCTGTGCTCTGCACAGGCTCCACATACACAGGCACTGCAGTGCCTCACAACACAATATATTTTTATATATATACATTTAAAAAACAATGTTTTGTTTTTAGTCTGCCCAGCGCTCAGCGCTGGGCTACCTTAACCCTGCAGCCTGGCTGCTCAGGCTCTCCCAGTGCTGGAGGTATTGGGCTGGCTTCCCCCCATCCTCCAGCCTGCCTGGAATTCCTGGCACTGGGGTCCAGGGAGCTGGCTCTCCCTGTCTCCCCAGTGTGGCACTGACTCACTGGCCTCGCCGCAGCCTGCTGGAGGTAATCTGGGCTGCGGTGCACCCCCCTTATGCAGCCTGGCAGCCCGAGACGCTCGCCCCGGCCGCCAGGCTCTGTGTCTTTATGAAGTGCTGAGGCGCCGGGAGCATAGCTCCCGGTCCCCAGTGTCCAGTGCCCTACACACACCCCCGCCGCTAGGGAGCCGGCTAGCCCGGTCCCCCCTGAGCGGCGCACTCTGGTGCCCTCGCCGTGCAGGGAGCCGGCAAGCCCGGTCCCCTGTGTGCGGCGCTGAACTCTGTGGCCTCGCCGCAGCATCCGGCGGTGATCCGGGCTGCGGCACACACACCCCCGCCACCTAGCAGCACGGGATGTTCATCCCGGCTGCCGCGGCTGGCCACCTCCGATGTGCTGAGGTGCCGGTGAGCGCTGCAGCGGGAGCTGATCTCCCGGACCTCAGCACACACACAGCGCCTCTCCCTTCTCCCCCGGCGTGCACACACACGTCAGCGCGCCGGTGGGCTCCCTCACTGCCGCGGTCGCCGGAGAGGTCCGGGGCCACGGCACGCATTTAAAATGTGTCCACTTACATCTTTGCTATTTTGCTCAATTTGGCACAACATGCAAAACACGGCTAAGCTGTTTTTCGCGAGTGGATGGATTTTACATTTTTTGTTTGCCATAATCGAATATGTATAAAGTAACATATTAAAGAAGCAAATTAAGAAAAATCAGAAGGCATGGCGGGATATAGCAAAGATGTATGTGGACACATGTATCACAAGGTTCACCGAGAGGTATAGTAACTGCCACCATCCCATCCTGGTTTACACCTTGCTACAACATGGACTTATCCTCTGGCATTTAAGATTGTGTGCACCAAGGTACTCGTACGCACACCAACATTTACTTACTATATAGACAATGTATCCAAACACCATAAGGCGATTCATTATTGCCCACATTTGATATCTTTATATTACTGTGCAATTTATACACACACACATATATATTTATTTATATATACGCATATACAAGGTCTGACAATTAAGTTTGTGATCTCGCCAACGTTTGCTTGCCGTGGCAGCAATCGACAGAAACCTCAGTAGGATTCGATCATGTTGGCATATCAGCATTTTACAGCTGTGTTGTTGATCTATGACAGTCTTTTCCTGAGTGGCGTCTATTATTGTCTGTGTGTGTTTTGGTGTGCAGACGCAAGAATGGCGGAGCCTGAATTAGAGCAACGAATCAACATTAAATTTCTTGCTAAACTTGGCAAGAGTGGAAGCAAAATCAGAGAGCTGGTAGTGCAAGTTTTCGGGGATAATGCTATGAAGAAATAGCAGTTTACAAGTGGATGAAATGTTTTTCTGAGGGAAGACACAGTGTCCATGATGATGAGAGACCAGTACGGCCAGCAACAAGCAGAACTAAAGAACATTGCAAAATTTCGTCCAATTGTGCGTGAGAAATGTCAGCTGACTGTCAGGAGCATAACAGTCAACCAAGTTTACTATTGGAAGTAGTGAATAGGCTGCATGAAAAAGTTAGATGGAAACAACCCAAACTTTTTGCCAACAACTCATGGACAATACACCTACTCACATGGCACTGTCTGTGAGTGAGTCTTTAGTTAGTAAACAAATAATTGTGTTGGAACACCCTCCCTATTCAGCAGGGTTCCAGTATAAATGGTTGACAATGTTAAGGTCGACACTCACTAGGTCAACAACTATTGGTCGACATTGACACGGTCGACATGGACTTATGTTCGACACAATAAAGGGCGACACACATGAAAGGTCGACATGATTTTTTTTAAACTTTTTTTGTTGTCGTTTTCTGCGTAAAGTGACGGGGAACCCCAATTAGTGCACCACTGCACTCGGCACAGGTTACCATTCCCAATCGAAGTCCACGTGGATCGTAAAGTATGAAAAAGTTCCAAAAAAGGAAAAAAAAAAGTGAAAAACTCATGTCGACCTTTTCATGTGTCGACCATTTTAACATGTCGACCATGTCAATGTCGACCAACAGTGGTCGACATAATGAGTATCAACCTTAACATTGTCGACCATCTGACCGGATACCATTCAGCAGATCTAGCAGCCAATGACTTTTTTCTGTTCCCAAAGATACAGGAAATATTGAAAGGAAGGCATTTTGATGATATTGATGACATCAGGAGTAATACCATGGCAGCTCTGAAGGCCATTTCACAAAACCAGTTCCATAATTGTTTTGATGGGTGGACAAGGCACTGGCATTGGTGCACAGATTCCCAAGGGAAGTACTTTGAAGGAGACCACAGTGATAATCAGCAATGAGGTACTGTATATAGCACTTTTACCACAATGAGTTTGCAAACTTAATTGTCAGACCACATATAAACATATATAGATTACTACATCAAATGATATTTTGTTAATTCCATGCCAAGTCACATTACTTTTCTACTGGTGTCCTCTTAGCGGCAGCATACGAGGGGTATGCAAGTTTCCGTATGTGCAGTGCATAGTAGAGTAGACACAAACTGGTTGTAAGCTGTAATCTTGGACCAAAGTTCTTGTGAAATGTCAAGGCACAGAACTGCACACTGAAGAAGTCAGACCCTTTTTTTAAAATCAATCACTCTGAAAAGAGCGTAAACATTAATTTACTAAGCTATATTTCTCTTTTGTTCAGCTTTGCAATGAAAATGAAACATAATACAATAGCGCTCCCATACCATATTTATTACTGTACTTATTCTATTTTCTCTCACACTAAAATGTACTAATTTTCAAAAACACAGATGTTTTCAGTTTGTTATAGTAATTAATTGAGGAGAAGTTTCTTGAATGTGCCAAAATATAAAAATTTGTGTTTGGGAATGAAAGATAAAAGTGTAAGAAGAAATGGAACATCCGAGTAGTATACAGTATAGTAACATTGCTTTAGAATACAATTTTATACATGCAAGTTGATATTTTTCACTTTACAATTAAACATTTAATTTTCTATCCTTCTAAATCTAGAAGTGATCCAAGCTTCATCCCATCCTGCCATACCATGTTATTTAGCTAAATCAAGAGGTTTAAAAGATACTTTCGTCCCGAGCTTTATTTTAATTTAAAAATGCATTAAATTTCTTCCACACAAACACAGCCATGGTATCAGGATCCATATAGCCGGACTGTCGGAATCTGAATTTGTTTGTGGGTACAGGGCTTCAGACCATTGGGCTATATTGATGAATGCTGATATGAGTATTGCTAAGTACACAAATGACGCTTTTCACTGGAGAAGACTCTGGGGCAGAGGTAAGGCTGAATATGCTAGGAAGAGGAAGGATAGAAACCAGGCTGGGACCTGGGTTGATGCTGAAGGCCAGACTAAAACCGGTGGACGATAAACGGACAGGAACCGGTGGACAAGATAACCAGACTGGAACGGGTGTGGTATACAAGTTAGGCAGTTAAAAGATAGACAGTCATCAGGTTGACACCATATGGCCGACAGTCAAAAGTCTGACTGGGTCAAAAGTCTGACAGGGTCAAAAGGTCGTCAGAGTCAAAATATCGACACAAAATTTTGTTGTTATTATTTTGCATTTTTTTAAAAATTTTTCCCAAAAATGTTGTTGAAATTTGTCCCCTCGCAGGTTCGCTTTGCTCACTACACTTTGTGCTCGGTGACTCGCTTCACTCACCACAAGGTTACTAAAGGTAATACTTTGTGACATGGACAGTAAATGAAAAAAAGTTGTAAAAGCATGAAAAATCGCTTTAAAAAAAAACCACACCATTTTGACCCTGTCGACTTTTGTTCGACTGTCGTACTTTTGACCCTGTCAAGTTTTAACTGTCAACCATATGGGGCACTCCTAATGACTGTCTATCTTTTACCTTTCTAGCTATCAACTGCCTCCCACTGGACCCACTGCACATGAGTACCGGTCTAGAACTGGTGGACGAGATAATCGGACTGGGACTAGCAGACTCAACAGTGAGCTTGAACTGGTTATGCTTCACAAGAAAAATTGGGCTGAGTAACGGGAGAGAGAAAGTGAGGGCAGGAAAGTAAGTGGAGGAAAATGTGGATGTGGAGTGATGGATTTGGTGAAAGAAGATGTCCTAATGGAAGTGCTGATTTTGCTTCTGAAGTATGCGGTGATGAACACTAAGAGAAGAAGGGGGGGGGAGGTTGATGGAGGCAAAGGTCGCTGGAATTCGACCGTTTTTGGATTTGACACAATTCGACGGAAAGGATCCAACAGGTCAGTATACAATGCCGGGCCAAACCCGACAGGTACCGACAATGGCAATCCCATTTTTTTTAAACTGGATTGACATTGTCGGAAACAGGGCTAAAACCTGTCGGGTTTGGCTGCACTTACGACAATACACGTGGATCAGCGGCTGAATGCATTCTGACAGCTTTCCGACAAGTCAGGAATTCCCAACTTATCGGAAAAAAATGTTCCCCTATTGAATAGGTCGGAACCCCTTCCGACTTAAACCTGAATACACCCCAAAGAGGTAATGGACTTTGGATGACTGGATGGATACTAAGGATTTAAAGCAGGTTTGCTTGCCGAGAGAAGAATGGCAAGGTCAGACAATTTTGTATTCAATAAGCACTATGAATTTTTGTCATATTAAATCCCATTTAATAATGTTCTGACTGTGTTCTCTTAAAAGTTTGAATGTCAGATAAGTTAGGTGTTTAGAATGTTTTAGTTTTATGCACACAATTATTTTGCTTACAGAAATTCTTATTAAATTTCTTTTATGATGATTAACTGTTTAACACGCACAAATCACACATCTCAGGTAGATCTTGTGACACTGGGTGTTAATTTGATGAATTTGAATCTTAGGGGTATATGCAATTGCAATTGGATTCGACACAATTCGACAGGCGAAACCCTCCTGCCGGGACCCAAATTCGACATATTCAATAAATAACGGATTCAACAGTCCCGCTGTTGAAAAACGGACCAATTGACGAATAGTGGGCGGCCTGGATTCGACTTCATGGACCTCACAAAAATGTTCAATAAATCTTTGCGGTCAGCGGTAGACCAAATAAAAACTTTGCAGTCAGCGGTAGACCACAAGAGTGACCCCACATAACCTCGCGATCTACCGCTGACTGCAAAGTTCCCACCATTGGATATAATGGAGCGCCTATGCGCTACATTGTATCTCGGGTGCGCCGCCTGACTGACAGCTCAGGCGCGCACAGCCAATCAGGAGAGTGCCATGACGTGGCGCTCCCTGATTGGCTGAAGGGACCCTCTTTGACAGCAGTCACGGGGGGTCCCGCCAGTAGGGGAAAGGGTAAACATGGGACCCCTTTCAGTGTGTGGATCGTGTTTTTTGTTTTTTTTATTTTGCCAACTACGTGGATTACAAACATAGAAGAGGACTGATCTACACTGGATTGTTAGAGTATAATTTACAGGTACCCCGTGGATTCTACGTGGAGAAGGGGACCGACTCTTCGTGTCAACATAGGTAAGTATGTATGTATGTTGGTGTGCATGTATGTAATAAAGTTATAAGGTCACGGTGTCTGTGTATTGTTTTTATTTGGGTATTTTTTTTGTAGTAGAGCTACAGGTACCAGCGGGCCCGTTTCCCCCCCGCATGCTGGTACTTGTGGTTCTCCAAGTACCAGCTTACGGGGGAGGCTTGCTGGGACTTGTAGTTCTGCTACAAAAAACAATATTCTTTTTTTTGACACAAAAGGCTATCAGCCCCCCATCCGCCGCCCTTGGATGGGGGGACAGCCTCGGGCTTCACCCCTGGCCCTTGGGTGGCTGGAGGGGGGGCCACTTGATTTAAGGGGTCCCCACTCCTCCAGATTACCCCGGCCAGGGGTGACTAGTTGGGGATTTAATGTCACGGCCGCAGGGACCAGTATAAAAGTGTCCCCAGCTGTGGCATTATCTCTCTTGCTAGTGGAGCCTGGTGCTGGTGTTAAAAATACGGGGGACCCCTACGTCTTTTGTCCCCTGTATTTTTTGCACCAGGACCAGGCGCAGAGCCCGGTGCTGGTTGTTAAAATACGGGGGAACCCCTGTCATTTCCCCCCCCGTATTTTTACAACCAGGACCGGCTCAAAGAGCCAGCGGCTGGTTATGCTTAGGAGGGGGGACCCCACGCATTTTTTTCCAGGAATTTTAACACTTTCACACCCCTTCCAACTGAAAAACATGCACTGATCTCTCCATATTATTGTAGTTAGTAAAAAAAAAATATTCTTAAAAAATCTATTAAATAATACTTGTGGCTCCTAAATAGACAAACCAAGTAGATAATCCCTTCTAATATAAATAGATATGCTATTAGCAATAAAAAAGCACCAAAAAATACATGTTTTTAAAAAATGTTATTAGATCACGACAGAAAAATTAGGCGGAATGAAATTGACGAAATGACTGTCAAAAAGCACTGTTGTCGAATCGACATTCTTTAATTGAATATACTTTTGTCGAAAAGCCGCATTTTAACATTGCAGACATGTCGAATTGAAAAAATGTCAAATTGCAAAAAGTCGAAAATGAAACGGCAGTTTTTTTGTTGAAAAGTACTGTATTGAATTGTCGAATCAAATTCGACAGGTTTTTTGTGCCGAAAATGACCCGTTTTTTGACATTTTCGGCAATTCGACCGCAATTGAATATACCCCTTAATGAGGTAAAAGTACAATTGTGTCCTCATACATCATTGCTGCAGTCGGCCCAAACAGCCCCTCTCGGTGCGCCAGATCTCATGAGACTCTGCTAGACTCTGGCAACTTTTTTTGATGAAAAGGCATCTTAGTCGTAACACGATGTAGCTATTATGCACCAGGAGACTGTGCTGATTGATTTGATATGCAATACTTTTATATCTATGTACAGCTAGCACATCTGCATGGAACCTTGCAGCTCACTTGCGCAAAGTATTTCACACGGCAAAGCGTATTGAGGCTAGGGGGGGAGATTACATTATCCGCGATCCATTTTTGCGGTAGAAAATCACGGTAAAATAGGGTATTTTAATTACCCCATTTTTTTGGGAACTGTTTTTGCATGAAAACACACAGGATCCGGGATCTACTCTGGTGCTTCTAGCACACTCTGGTCTGTAAGTCAGCACTGAGATACAGACCACAAAGAGACATACAGACCCCAGGCAGAAAAGAAGAAAAGAGGAACAGCACAGTTTGTGACAGATGCAGGTTGCTAGAATGAACACCAATTATATATTGAACAATGCGGCAAATAACATGAATAATTCTCTTATGGGGCAATATTATTGTAGCAAATGGACTTCTTCATAAACCTAGCAGCCCCATCAAACTGGAAATTGATTTTTATGAACCAGCAAACATTAATATTTAATCAGGACAAAAACAGGAACAGCAGGACATACGGAAACACAGATAAAAAAAAAAAAAAAAAAAAAAAAGGACTTAAAAACTGGAAACAACTTTATTATTTACATATCTTTGAAGCAAGAATTGGTACAGCTAAGAGTTTCAGCAATGCTCGTGGTGTACCACAAACTGAAGGACACGTTAGGCAGACTTGGCAGTACACTAAATGGTAACTGAAGCTTATGAACCACCAGATAATAGGCTCGCTCTTTAGCAGGGCCCACATAGATCACGAAGGTGGAAATAAAGTTCAAGGCACAGTTTAGCTGTTTTTCTGTTTTTAGAGGTTAAAAGATAAAATATATTTTGCTTAATGTGAATGAATAATAAATACAGTAATCAAAAGAACACCTTTTCTACTTCCTTCACATGGTATTGTGAGCAGGGCTATATTTGTGCCGGAATGCTCCGGAACCCCATTCCTGAAGCTCTTTTGAAAGATGCCGTCATCAGGAACGGCGTTCTGAACCCTCTCGCCACGCCATTTTTTTTTATTTGTTGGCCAGGCACTGGGTGAGAGACACAGCGGAGGACACCCTCGCTTCCCCGCCGTGTCTTGGGAGCGCCAAGGGCTGCAGGTGAGGTCCTTTACACAGTTGGTGTAAAAGGCCCTCCCAAAATGGCCACCGTGATGCAAGAGACAGATGCTAGAGGTCATACTTGACCATTAGCACCTGTCAGTGACGCTGAAGTGCCAGGAGAAGATTAATCTCCGCGAAACCCCATGGCAACGAGTAGGAGATCCCTTGGCAATGAGCAGGAACCCATTTGGCAAACAGCAGGAAACCCCTGACAATGTATGAAACCCCTGCAATGAGTAGCAGACCCATGACAATGAGCAGGAGACCCCTGGCAGTAAGCATGAAACTCCTGACAATGAGCATAAAACCTTTGACAATGAACAGGAGACCCTGGCAACAAGCATGACATGAGAACCCTGGCAACGAGCATGGAACCCAGAGCATGAAACCCCTGGCAACTAGCATAAAACCCTTGGTATCGTGCATGAAGCCCCTGACAATGAGCATGGGACACTTGACAACGAGCAGGTAATTTAAAACTAATTAGAAGCTTTATTGTGGAGAATAATATGTAAAGTGCATTGTTGTATGTGGGGCATAAAATGGTGTCAGGATCGTAACTGTGTGGCATAATGTTTAATGGGCATCACAATGTGTGGCACAATGTGAAATGGGCATTACAGTGTGTGGCATAATGTATAATGGGCATTACAGTGTGTGGCATAATGTATAATGGGCATTATGGTGCATGGCATAGTGTGTAATGGGCATTACGGTGTGTGGAAAAATGTGAAATGGGAATTACGGTGTTTAGCATATTGTGTAATGGGCATTACAGTGCGTGGCATAATATGAAATGGGCATTATGGTGTGTGGCATATTGTGTAATAGGCATTATGGTGTGTGGTATAATGTGAAATGAGCATTACGGTGTGTGTAATAATGTGTAATGGGCATTACACTGTGCGTAATAATGTGTAATGGGCATTATGGTGTGTGGCATTTTGTGTAATGGGCATTACTATATGGATGAAAAATGGCAAATAATGTACAGATGTGCCCTCTTACGACTTTGCTCCATACGCTATGTCACGGTTGTTGGTACTTGAGGAACCGAACAAGGTCTAGTAGCTAGTTGGCTGGAGTCCTGAGGATGGAAAAGTGCAGGCTTGATAAATGGCCTGCTCATACAGGTGTGGCAGGTTCGGCTAAAGTCTATGGCTGGCCACAGGTGTCTGTACAACTATGGGGAACTAGAACACTGGGGATACCAGTGCAATGAAAGTTGAGTGACACTTGTGGTAGAGATTGATAACTGGAAGCTGGGATTGAACCAGCAGTACAGGATAGCTGGATAGCTGGAAGTTGGTATTGAACCAGCAGTACAAATTAGCTGAATAGCTGTTAGCTGGGATTGAACCAGCAGTACAAGTTAGCTGGATAGGTGGAAGCTGGGATTGAACCAGCAGTACAAGTTAGCTGGATACTGTAGCTGGAAGCTGGGATTGAACCAGCAGTACAGGTTAACTGGATAGCTAGAAGCTGGGATTGAACCAGCAGTTCAGGATAGCTGGATAACTGGAATTTGGGATTGAACCAGCATTACAGGTTAGCTGGATAACTGGAAGATGGGATTGAACAAGCAGTACAGGATAGCTGGAAGCTGGGATTGAACCAGCAGTACAGGATAGCTGGATAGCTGGGATTGCACCAGCAGTTCAGGATAGCTGGATAGGATACTTAGTGATGCAGGCTAGCAGATATACTGGAGATTGTATTGACCAGCGGTGCAGGTTTGCAGGTATACTGGAGATAGGACTACCAGCGGTGCAGGCTTGCAGATATCCTGGAGATGAGATAACCAGCGGTGCAGGTTTGCAGATATCCTGGAGATGAGATAACCAGCGATGCAGGTTTGCAGATATCCTGGAGATGAGATAACCAGCGATGCAGGTATGCAGATATCCTGGAGATGAGATAACCAGCGGTGCAGGTTTGCAGATACCCTGGAGATAGGAGTCAGGAAATGCTGAAGTTGGTAATGCACTGTCTCTTTAAGCAGGAGATTGCAGGAGCTCTCTACAGGCTTGAGGACAAAAAAAAAAAAAAAAACACTGACAGCTTCCCTGTGTTTGGAGCTGGAATATATACCCCTGGCTCTCTGGTGATAGGCTGAAGGGATCACATGTCAGGGAAACTACCTGGTTGGAGAGTTCTCTGCAGAGTCAGCTGATCAGGAAGCAACATGCAGTACTCCAGACTAGGCTTCAGAGTGGACTGAGGCCTAGCAGGCCGGGAAGAAGCCGAAGCCTAACTATCCTGAAATGGATGTTGTGACTGACAGCGCGGGACGCCGGATGGACCAGCGAATGGCGGAGAGTGCTTTGGACTGCGCCGCAGGTAGGTCAAAGTGCGACTGGGAAGGGCTGTAAACCTCCATTTTGTGACACGCTACAATTCACATTACCAGTGTTCGACTGGGGCATGAAGGGCCCACCAGGGAAATGCAATCACAGGGGCCTACTAAGGGGCGTTGCCATATGCTGGAAGGGGTGTGGCCAAATGACCAGAGAGGAGTGGCCAGCCATTATAGGTGCCACCTAGCATAGTATATAAAGAAAAAGAGCTCTACCTCGCTGCCCACTTCATGCTGTTGTGTTTGTGCCTGGGTTACACCAGGAGAGAACAGTAGTATATGTGCCTGGGTTACATCGGGACAGAGCAGTAGTATATGCACTTGGGTTACACTGGGAGAGAACAGCAGTACAGTATATGTGCCGGGGTTACACCAGGAGAGAATAGTAGTATATGTGCCTGGTTTACAGAGGGAGGAACAGTAGTATATGCACCTGGGTTAAACTGGGAGAGAACAGTAATATATGCGCCTGGGTTACACCGGGAGAAAGCAGTAGTATATGTGCCTGGGTTACACCAGGAGAGAACAGTAGTATATGTGCCTGGGTTACACCGGGAGAGAGCAGTAGTATATGTGCCGGGGTTACGCCAGGAGAGAATAGTAGGATATGCGCCTGGGTACCAGAGGGAGAGAACAGTAGTATATGCGCCTGGGTTACACCGGAAGAGAGAAGTAGTATATGCGTCTGAGTTACACCGGGAGAGAACAGTAGTATATGTGCCTAGGTTACAGCAGAAGAGAACAGTAGTATATGCGCCTGGGTTACACCGGGAGAGAGCAGTAGTATAATATGCGCCTGGGTTACACCAGGAGAGAGCAGTAGTATATGCACCTGGGTTACACCGGGAGAGAGCAGTAGTGTATGCACCTGGGTTACACCGGGAGAGAGCAGTAGTATAGGTGCCGGGGTTACACTGGGAGAGAGCAGTAGTAGATGCGCCTGGGTTACACCGGGAGAGAGCAGTAGTGTATGCACCTGGGTTACACCGGGAGAGAACAGTAGTATATGTACCTGGGTTACACCGGGAGAGAGCAGTAGTATATGCACCTGGGTTACACCGGGAGAGAGCAGTTGTGTATGCACCTGGGTTACACCGGGAGAGAGCAGTAGTATAGGTGCCGGGGTTACACTGGGAGAGAGCAGTAGTATATGCGCCTGGGTTACACCGGGAGAGAGCAGTAGTGTATGCACCTGGGTTACACCGGAAGAGAGAAGTAGTATATGCGTCTGAGTTACACCGGGAGAGAACAGTAGTATATGTGCCTAGGTTACAGCAGAAGAGAACAGTAGTATATGCGCCTGGGTTACACCGGGAGAGAGCAGTAGTATAATATGCGCCTGGGTTACACCAGGAGAGAGCAGTAGTATAGGTGCCGGGGTTACACTGGGAGAGAGCAGTAGTATATGCACCTGGGTTACACCGGGAGAGAGCAGTAGTGTATGCACCTGGGTTACACCGGGAGAGAGCAGTAGTATAGGTGCCGGAGTTACACTGGGAGAGAGCAGTAGTATATGCACCTGGGTTACTCCGGTAGAGAGCAGTAGTATATGTGCCTGGGTTACACCAGGAGAGAGCAGTAGTATATGCGCCTGGGTTACACCAGAAGGGAGCAGTAGTATATGTACCTGGGTTACACCAGGAGAGAACAGTAGATACACATAAAGACTCCAGTATAGTGGCAGATACAAATAATGCACAGATGCCCACAGCAGTGCAGATTCACAGATGTCCCCAGTAGTGCAGTGCCAGATACAAATACGCCCCCAGCAGTGCAGTGCCAAATTCCCACAGATGCCCCCAGTAGTGCAGTGCCAGATACACAGATGCCCCCAGTAGTGCAGTGCCAGATACACAGATGCCCCCAGTAGTGCAGTGCCAGATACACAGATACCCCCAGTAGTGCAGTGCCAGATACACAGATGCCCCCAGCAGTGCCAGATACACATACGCCCCCAGTAGTGCCAGATACATAGATGCCCCCAGCAATGCCAGATACACAGATGCCCCCAGTAGTGCAGTGCTAGATACACATATGCCCCAGCAGTGCCAGATACACATGTACTGCCCCCACAGTGCCAGATACACAGGTACTGCCCACACCGTGCTGCTCACCTCCTCCGCCGCCACCTGGGCTCTGCTGCTGCTGCAGCTGCTGGTCCTGTGGCTGGGAGGAGAGTGCAGCGTGTGCCTCTCCTCCCCTCAGACCGACTGTGGTGGTTGCTATGTGTTACAGAGCCATTCATGCTCCCTGTACCCCATAAAACATCCTCCTGTACCAAGACTGGCTTCTACAGCTGGTGAGGACATACAGGTCTCCCCCATCACCCCCCTGCCAGTTCCACCCATTGCCTTCCAGGTTTTACGGCGATTTGTAACTGTACACACACACACCAGGAAGTGGCAGTACTGCTCTGCATTCCACGCGTTACCCATACACGAAGAGGGAAGCGCACGGCGGAGCCACTGTGCTTCCTGCGTGTAGGACCCCCGGGGACCTTTCCTACGGACAGGCTGCATCTAGCATCCCTGACCGTCGTGCATGGAGAAAGGATGTGAAGTTTAGATTACAGGGTAACAGGACTGATGAGGGCAGCACAGGACTCAGTGCTGCTGGCTAGGACAGACTGTTACAGTGAGTGAATGAGCCCAGGATCATGTGTTATAAGTAGTGATCTGTGTTATAAGTAGTATGGACTCATATTACATACACATAGGTATGTTATTATATTCACATGCCCGCTGAAATGGCCTGCACTGCTGCTGCCCGGGATCACCTGCTGGCTGCTGCTCCTGTGACTGGGGCCCGGGGAGGAAAGCGCAGCACACGCCTCTCCTCCCCTCAGTCCGACTGTGCAATCACAGCCACTGCCCGAGATCTCCTGCTGGCTGCTGCGCTTGTGGCTGGGATGGGAGCCCGGGAGGAGAGCGCAGCCCCTCCGTCACACAAAAGAGGGCATGGCTAACACTTGGCAGGGTCTACCAGTGAGTTCACCGGCTCCCCGGTGGCCCAGTCTGAGCCTGCATGTTACACATATCGCGCGAGTGCCGTGTGACTCGGTTGCGCTGAGCGTCTTTTTTTGCGTCTTTTGCTGCGAAAATGCATATGCAGCATATTTATATTCTGTGTGTGACTGCGAATGTATTTGCATACAAAACGTTATGCTACAGTGTTTTCCTGGAAAACACTGCAACGTTTAATTTCGGATACAGATAGAACTGCAATTACAATACACACAGACTACAGGCATGCTGCACACCATTTTAATCAGCAGAAGTTGCTCATGCATCTTAATGCATTACATTGCATCTAAGAATTTTTGCGGCAAAAGATACAAAAGAAAGACACTAGGAGCTACCGAGTCCCACCACGGCATGGCGGGACTTGAAGGGCTGTTTAGCGTGACTGCAGCAAGGATGTACTGTAAGAGGACACATCTGTAAGGGCATAAATCAGGATTTATTGTTAAACTAAGGCGAGATACATACCAGCTCACACCTCAAGCACGCCGTACAACATGGCATTTAACATAACGTAAAGCGACGGCATGAACAACGTCAGCAACAGGCTGACTAAACGTAACACAACTTGTGTTAAAAACGTAACAAAAAACTGCAGATACAGTACGCACTGGGACGGGCGCCCAGCATCCTCTACGGACAAAGAGAAAAGGATTTACCGGTAGGTATTAAAATCCTATTTCCTCATACGTCCTACAGGATGCTGGGGTCACATCAAGAAACATGGGGTTTATACCAAAGCTCTAAAACGGGCGGGAGAGTGCGGATGACTCTGCAGTACCGATTGACCAAACATGAGGTCCTCATCAGCCAGGGTATCAAACTTGTAGAACTTCGCAAAGGTGTTTGAACCTGACCCAAGTAGCCGCTCGGCAAAGTTGTAATGCCGAGACCCCCCGGGCAGCCGCCCAGGATGAGCCTACCTTTCTGGTAGAATGGGCCTTCACCGATTTTTGTAACGGCAATCCAGCCATAGAATGAGCATGCTGAATCGTATTACAGATCCAGCGCGCAATAGTCTGCTTGGAAGCAGGCGCCCCAATTTTGTTGTGAGCATAGAGGACAAACAGAGCCTCCATTTTCCTAAACTGAGCCGTTCTGGCGACATAAATCTTTAAAGCTCTGACTACGTCAAAAAACTTCGATTCCAGCAAGGCGTCAGTAGCCACTGGCACCACAATAGGTTGGTTCAAGTGGAACGATGAAACCACTTTCGGCAGGGGATCGGTATGAAAAACCTCCAATCAAAATGCCGACGTTCAAAATCCCGACACCAATTGACCGATGGTCAAAATCCCGACAAGGTCAAAATCCCGACATGGACAAAATACCAACATTTAAAATACCGACAAGGTCAAAATACCGACATGTAAAATGCCGACAGGTCAAAATACCGACATGCGTTTTTGATGTTTTTTGTGTGTATGTCGACATAAGTCAACATAGACACCATATAAAGTGTACGGCGTCCCCTCGCATGGCTCGCTGCGCTCGCCCTGCGCTCGGCACACTATTGTATTCCCCCTCCAGGTCCACTGGGATGGTAAAGTATGAACAAGCCATTTTTAATGAAAAAAATCATGAAAAACTCATGTCGGTATTTTGACCTGTCGGCATTTTACATGTCTGTTTTTTGACCGTCAGTATTTTAATTGTCGGTATTTTGTCCATGTCGGGATTTTGACCTTGGGGTAAATTTACTAAGATGGGAGTTCTATTCAAGATGGGATGTTGCCCATAGCAACCAATCAGATTCCAGTTAATATCTTCTAGATGGTGCTAGATAAATGAGAAGTAGTATCTGATTGGTTGCTATGGGCAACATCCCATCTTAAATAGAACTCCCATCTTAGAAAATGTACCCCCTTGTCGGGATTTTGAACGTCGGGATTTTGATTGGAGGTAAACTGACTGCATCCCTTCGGCAGAAACTGCTGACGAGCCCTCAACTCTGCTCTATCTTCATGGAATATCAAATAAGGGCTCTTGTGAGACAAGGCCGCCAATTCAGACACCCGCCTTGCGGATGCCAAGGCCAACAGCATGACTGTTATGAGCCACGGCTGTGGCTCATTCCTGTTTTGCATGTCGGTTAGGTATTTTATGTTTATAGTTCTCTTGCAGGCCAGGATTTCCCATTGCTCTGGTTTAGAGGATTATTGTTTGCTGTCATTGGTCAGTCTGTGTAATTGCAGTCTGTTCCTATGTGTTCAGCCTCACCTGGCTGCTAATTGCATCTTGTCAGTTTGGAGTCATGCAACAGGACAGCTGCATGACATTATTGATTAGGCCTCTCTGTTATATGCTGGCTGAGTGCAATTCACAGATGCTGGTGATATTTCTAGGTTTCCAGTCTGCTTGAGTTCTGAGCTTGTTCCTGAGCTCCTGTGTAGCAGTGTCTGTCGAGCTGCTTCCTGTGTCGATTCCTGTGTCAGTCCCTGTGTCGATTCCTGTGTCTGATCCCGCGTCCTGCCGTGAAGCGTTCCTGTCCAGAAGTCCTGTGGCTTTGCCTATGCCTGGTCGAGTTTCTGGCTTCTTGGTGTCCACCGGTCTGTCGTTTGGGATTCTGCCTGTCCTCCAGTTCTGAGAGTCTGTGTCGGCAGCATTGGGGGTTCCTGTCCGTTTGCCAGTATTCGTACCGGTTCCGTGAGTAGCGGCTCTGCCGCGTCCGTCGGCCTAGGCCGCTGTATTCTGTTATTATTTCTGTCACTGGTGTTTTGCAGAGGGTTCTGCTTATGCTGTCACCGCCGGTACACAAAAGTATTGTGTCGGCGTGTGGTCAGCATTTCCTTTGTTGTTCTTTTCCTTAGGCGGCAAGCCGCACATACTTTGGTTTTGGGTTTGTTAGTAGCCCCTGGCCTTGTTTTTTGGTTAGAGGGCCCCTTGTTATCACCCTGTCTCGGTTCGCTCTTTGTCTCTCATTGGGACCTGAGGGGGCATTGAAGTTGGGCAGACGTAATCCGCCCTTCAAACGCGGCTGCCGTGGGCTCATGCAACCATAGTCTCGCAAGAGTGTACTGACAGCACGGGTGAGACAACGGAGATAGGGCGCCAGGGGCTATTCCCTTTCCATTCCCCTTTTCCAGCATTACGTCCTGGTGCTCTGGACTCACTTCATAACATCTCCCTTGTTCTGAGCACCAGGAACCTAACAATGACCACTTTCCAGGTGAGGAATTTCAACTCTACCTTTTGTAACCAATGAGATTGAAGGAATTGCAACACCACGTTAAGATCCCACGGTGCCACAGGGGGCACAAAGGGAAGTTGGATGTGCAACATGCCCTTCACGAAAGTCTGAACTTCTGGAAGGGAGGCCAATTGTCTTTTGAAGAAGAACGATAAAGCTGAAATTTGCACTTTAATTGAGCCCAACTTTAGGCCCGCATCCACACCGGCTTGTAGAAAATGGAGAAAACGTCCTAACTGAAATTCTTCCGTAGGAGCCTTCTTGGATTCACACCAAGACACGTATTTCCTCCAAATACGGTGGTAATGTTTAGACGTTACCCCTTTTCTGGCCTGAATAAGAGTGGGGATGACTTCCTTGGGAACACCCTTTCGGGCTAGGATCCGGCGTTCAACCTCCAAGCCGTCAAACGAAGTCGCGGTAAGTCTTGGAACATGCACGGCCCTTGCTGTAACAGATCCTCCCTCAGAGAAAGAGGCCAGGGATCTCCTATGAGTAATTCCTGAAGATCTGGATACCAAGCTCTCCTTGGCCAGTCTGGAACAATGAGGATTGCTTGAACCTTTGTTCTTCTTATGATCTTTATCACTTTTGTAATGAGTGGAAGCGGAGGAAAGACGTACACCGACTGAAACACCCACTGTGTCACTAGGGCGTCTACTGCTATTGCTTGAGGGTCTCTGGACCTGGAACAATATCTCTGAAGTTTCTTGTTGAGGCGAGACGCCATCATGTCTATTTGAGGAATTCCCCAAAGACTTGTCACTTCTGCAAAGACCTCTTGATGAAGACCCCACTCTCCTGGATGGAGATTGTGTCTGCTGAGGAAGTCTGCTTCCCAGTTGTCCACTCCTGGAATGAAGATCGCTGACAGAGCGCTTGTATACCTTTCCGCCCAATGGAGAACCTTTGTGGTCTCTGCCATTGCCGCTCTGCTCTTTGTTACGCCCTGGCGGTTTATGTACGCTACTGCTGTTATGTTGTACGACTGAATCAAGATGGGCCGATTGCGAAGAAGATGTTCCGCTTGCAGAAGGCCATTGTGAATGGCCCTTAATTCCAGAACGTTTATGTGTAGACACATTTCCTGGCTTGACCATCTTCTCTGGAAGCTTTCCCCCTGTGTGACTGCTCCCCAGCCTCAGAGACTCGCATCCGTGGTCACTAAGATCCAGTCCTTGATCCCGAACATGCATCCTTCTAGGAGGTGAGAGCTGTGCAGCCACAACAGGAGTGAGATTCTGGTCTTGGAAGACCGGGTTATCCTGCGGTGCATGTGTAGATGGGACCAGGACCACTTGTCCAACAGGTCCCACTGAAACACTCTGGCATGGAATCTGCCAAACTGAATGGCCTCGTAGGCCGCCACCATCTTCCCCAGCAACCAAGTGCATTGATGGATCGATACACTTGCTGGTTTCAGAATTTGTTTGTCCAGGGTCTGAACTTCCAGAGCCTTTTCCACTGGAAGAAAAACTCTCTGTAATTCTGTGTCCTCTGCAGTAATTGGTCCCTGGATCTCGCCTTTATCAGGAGATCGTCCAAGTACGGGATAATTGTGACTCCTTGTTTGCGCAGGAGAACCATCATTTCGGCCATTACTTTGGTGAAAACCCTCGGAGCCGTGGACAGACCAAACGGCAACGTCTGAAATTGGTAATGACAATCCTGAACTGCAAACCTCAGGTAAGCCTGATGTGGAGGATAAATGGGAATATGTAAGTAGGCATTCTTTATGTCTACCGACACCATAAAATCCCCCTCCTCCAGACTGGAGATCACTGCCCGGAGAGATTCCATCTTGAATTTTCTCAGGTAGAAATTGAGGGATTTGAGCTTCAGGATTGGTCTGACTGAGCCGTCTGGCTTCGGGACCACGAACAGGCTCGAATAAAAACCTTCTCCCTGTTGCAACAGGGGAACTCTGACAATGACTTGATTGTGACAAAATTTTTGTAAGAAGAGATTTGAAAAAACGGTGAGGGGGAACGTCTTGAAACTCCAGTTTGTACCCCTGGGACACTATTTCTAAAACCCATGGGTCCAGGGCCGAACGAGCCCAGAATTGACTGAAGATTTTGAGACGTGCCCTCACCGATGCGGACTCCCGCAGAGGAGCCCCAGCATCATGCGGTGGACTTGGCAGAAGCCGGGGAGGACTTCTGCTTCTGGGAAACGGCCACGGCCGGTGATCATTTACCTTTTCCCTTTCCTCTAGTAGCAAGGAAGGAAGACCCTCGGCCCTTTCTGTATTTATTGGGCCAAAAGGACTGCATTTGATAGTGGTGTGCTTTCTTTTGTGGTGCAGGCACATAAGGTAAAAATGACGACTTACCCGCGATAGCCGTAGATACCAAATCAGCGAGGCCGTCACCAAACAATACACCACCCTTATACGGTAGAGACTCCATAGATTTCTTAGAGTCAGCATCAGCATTCCATTGATGAATCCACAATGCTCTCATAGCTGAGACTGCCATGGCATTGGCCCGTGACCCCAAGAGGCCAATATCCCTCGCAGCTTCCTTTAGGTAGACTGCAGCGTCCCTGATATAACCCAATGTCGAAAGAATACTATCCCTATCCAGGGTATCTATTTCAGATGACAAGTTATCTGCCCATTTTTCGATAGCACTACTCACCCACGCAGATGCAATGGCTGGTCTAAGTAGTGTACCCGTGGTGACATAAATGGATGTTAATGTATTTTCCTGCCTGTGATCCGCAGGATCCTTTAGGGCTGCCGTGTCAGGGGACGGAAGAGCCACCTTTTTGGACAGGCATAATAGAGCTTTGTCCACAATGGGGGGTGACTCACATTTTTCCCTATCCCCAGAGGGAAACGGATACGCCACTGGAATCCTTTTGGGAATCTGAAACTTTTTGTTAGGATTTTCCCAAACTTTTTCACAAAGTGTGTTCAGTTCATGAGAGGGAGGAAATGTTACCTCAGGTTTCTTTCCTTTATATATACAGACCCTAGTATCGGGAACAGTAGGGTCCTCAGTGATATGTAATACGTCTTTAATTGCCACAATCATGTACTGAATGCTCTTTGTCAGTTTTGGATCTAATCTGGCATCACTATAGTCGACACTTGAGTCAGTGTCCGTGTCGGTATCCGTGCAAATGAACGTTTTTGTGACCCCGAAGGGGTCTGGACTTGTAACAACACATCCTCTACGAATTTCTTCCATGCCTGGTTCTGAGACTCAGATTTATTTATCAGAGCCACATTAGCATTCAGAGCATTAAAACATTCACCCAGTCAGGTGTCGGCGGTGCCGACAGGGTCACTCCCACAGCCGTTTGTGTCCCTGACAGTCTCCTCCTGGGAAGAGCCCTCCGCCTCAGACATGTCGACACACGTGCACCCAACACACGCAGACACACTGGCCTAAAGGGGACAGACCCACAGTAAAGCATGTCAGAGGGACACAGAGGGAGTTATTGCCAGCCCACATCCCGGCGCCCAATCCGGTCTAAAACACCACAGAAATGCCCCAGACCTGCAGCGCTTTTATAATTTATCAATAATGCACCAAAATATCTGTGCCCCCCCCCCCCCGTTTTTCACCCTGATACTTATGCAGCAGTGTGAGGAAGGACCAGCGTCTCTGCAGCCTTGTGAAGAGAAAATGGCGCCGGGCTGTGTGCTGTGAGGGCTAAGCTCCACCCCCGTAATGGCACGCTTCAGACCCGATCTTTTTAAATACATTTTTATACTGGCGGGGTCCACTCTTGCCAGTCCGTTATGGAGGTTAGATATGCTGCCCAGGGCGCCCCCCCTGCGCCCTGCACCCTGTAGTGCCGCTGTGTGCGGGAGCGTGGCGCGCAGCGCGATCGCTGTGCGGTACCTCAAAGCCATCACTGAAGTCTTCTTTTCTTCTTCTACTCACCTGTCTTCTGACTTCTGGCTCTGCAAGGGGGGTGACGGCCGGCTCTGGGAATGAGCCCCCAGGCGTACCTAGTGATCAAACCTTCAGGAGCTAATGGTGTCCTGTAGCCAAAAAGCAGAACCTTGAAACTCACAGAAGTAGGCCTGACTTCTCTCCCCTAAGTCCCATGAAGCATGGAGACTGTTGCCAGCAGTACTCCCTGAAAATAAAAAACCTAACATAAGGTCTTTTCAGAGAAAACTCAGTAGAGCTCATCAGTGTGCATCCAGTCTGCCTGGGCACAGATTCTAAACTGGAGTCTGGAGGAGGGGCATAGAGGGAGGAGCCAGTTCACACCCCTTTGAAAGTCTTAAAGTGCCCATGTCTTCTGCGGATCCCGTCTATACCCCATGGTTCTTGATGTGACCCCAGCATCCTCTAGGACGTATGAGAAAAAAGGTGTTTTTTTTTAAACCTCGACTGAAAAACGTACCTTAAAACTATTTATGGAGACAAAACAGACGTCTGTGTTGGGTAAGTTCTCTATGAAGTGTTTTCTGTATACAGTCAGCAACACGCTGCAATCTGATGGGTCTCAGAAGGGATAAAACGCTTGTTTAGAACTAGTTTTGCTGCCTGTGCTGTGAAGAATAAAACATACAGCAGCGCAAGCTATCTCTGTGCCAGTGAGACAGAAGATTTAATTGATGACAAGGTATGTCTTCCTACTGTGCTCTGGTACGTTGGGGGTAATTCCAAGTTGATCGCAGCAGAGGAAATTTTTTAGCAGTTGGGCAAAACCATGTGCACTGCAGGGGAGGCAGATATAACATTTGCAGAGAGAGATAGATTTGGGTGTGGTGTGTTCAATCTGCAATCTAATTTGCAGTTGTAAAAATAAAGCAGCCAGTATTTACCCTGCACAGAAACAAAATAACCCACCCAAATCTAACTCTTTCTGCACATGTTAAATCTGCCTCCACTGCAGTGCACATGGTTTTGCCCAACTGCTAAAAAATGTCCTGCTGCGATCAACTTGGAATTACCCCCTTTATTCCTCCAAGAAACAGGATTGCATTAATTGTCAATATTTTTTATGAGTAAAAAGCACTCTTTAGCCCTATGTGTGTGGAGAATTTAGGCACTCATCTACAATTTGAAATAAGATAGAATTACCCATATCTGCCAATGTGTAGACAGCATTCATATTCTGTCCTGGCGAAAAGCAACATGATATATATTTGTGCTGCCAATGGTCTAATTCAGAGTTGATCGCAGCAGCAAATTTGTTAGCAATTGGGCAAATCCATCTGCACTGCGGGGGGGGGGGGGGGGGGGGGCGGGGATCAGATATAACATGTGCAGAGAGAGTTAGAGTGTGGTGGGGGTGTGGTTCAAATTGAAATCTAAATTGCAGTGTAAAAATAAAGCAGCCGGTATTTACCCTGCACAGTAACATTACAACCCACCCAAATCTAAAGGTCCGTACACACTTAACGATAAAATGAGCGACGTCGCTCATTTTCCCCCTCCTTGAGCGACGTCTCTCATTTTATCGTCAAGTGTGTATGCCGCCAGCGACGACCGATGCGCGGCCCCCGCAGTTCGGCAACGATCGTCGCTGTCGGTAGGGCATGCATGAAGGATGTGGACTGTCGTGCACGACCTTCATGCAGGGGCTGGCGGGGGGGCGTGA